>NW_015505429.1:537875-558741 GCF_001515645.1 Sinocyclocheilus grahami | reverse complement strand
ATATATATATATATTATTTCATTTCCATTTTGTATGTCGAAGTACTGAAATAACTAAAACTTAATAAAAAAAACCTATATAGACATAATAAAAAACTAATAAAATGACAACATTACTACAACTGTAACTAAAACTCAAATAGATAACTAATACAAATCAAACTACATTAGTTTATCAGTAATCCTAAAAAAATAACACTGAGCCAAACACACATGCTGAAATAACAACAACTGACTGACATAGTAAGAAATGGTTATAAAAACCTGAAACAGAAGTGAAACTAGTAGGAAAGAGGAGAAATAAAAAGGGATACTTATTCTACACGTTCATATGCATATGAACTCGGGATGTAACGATTACCGGTTTGGCGATAAATCGTGATAAAATACCCCACGGTTAGTATTACCGTTTCATATTTTAATTATCACTAACCGTATTCGATTACCGTGATTTGAACAACTGAGGATAAATAAATACTGTCCAGCACAGGGCTCCAGAGTGCCACCAAATGGGCGCATTTTGCCATCATTTTTTCTGCCCGTGCGACTAAATTTTGTGTGCGGTCGCACTGGCGCGACTACCGCATTTCATATAACTATAAACTATGATAAAAGTTCATCAGCATGCATTGATTAATCCCTAAAAATAAAAATATCGCGACCAAATCATGTGCTGGTGTGACCAACTGAGAAAGTTAGTCGCAAAAGAGCGACCAGTGTGAAGAATGAGTCTGGAGCCCTGAAGCATAAAACACAGTGTTATTACATTAGATATTTGACATTTACATTCGATATCTGACATTTGCATTAGATATTTGAACATGCTATTAGATAAACTGTTGTCAGTCATGTTGTCATTTAAAATCCGGACATCATTGGTAATGTTATTGTTTTAGTTATGCAAACAAAAACTCATTTTATTTGTTGTTTGTTGATTTTAAATTTAAAACTTGGTGAAATGATTTGTGTCAGTACTTTTTGAACATTTCCAGCACATTTTAACAATACCGTGATAATACTGATAACCGTGATTATCTTGGTCACTATAATCGTGATAAGAACTTTTCATACCGTTACATCCCTAATATGAACTGTTCCCACATGACAAAGCAGCTACTAAAACAAGAAAGAAATGAAGCTGTATTTTGATATATTCAGCCAAAGTAGTTTCACTTTAATGTTTGAAATAGTGTAGGCCGATAAATAAACAGTCCAGTGGTCTTACAGCAGAAGACTGCTTGAAATCGGAAATATTCAAAAGCATACCCAGCTTTTTAAGCACTCGAGTGACAGCCCCAGAGCATCCCTCACATGTCATGTCCACAAAAAACTGGTGAGTCTGTCAGGAGAAAAGAAAACATCTTTGATTCAGCTCTATAAGAGAATCAATCTCCAGCTAGCTACAAAGCTAAGAGGAGTTATGCCAGATAAAAAGTGATTTTGAATGTCCACAAATCAGGAAGCAACAAATAAACAGATCTTTCCGAGTTAAATTTTAAATTAAATGTGAAATTACCGTCATGATCGATCAGATTGTCGCTGCAAGCTCAAGTCTAAAGACTCGCTTTTGCTGCTGGACTGTTGCTGTACAGTCAGAGGCAAACGACGCACTGTTTAGTTTAGGGATCATCACTAAATTACTACTATTTTCTTACAAAGCGTACGTTTGAACCACTGAAGGCTGATTTATCCACCTTTTTCTTGTCGTAAAAATGGGCGCGGCCATTTGTAAATTATATGGGTCTGACTTCCGGTCTGGCTTCCGGTCTCATCTGCGTCTAGCTATTTTTAGCTGAGCAAAACAGTTGGTTTTGCTGCTTGGTATTGAAAGTTGGTGTGTCTTATCATATTATTTTAATGTATTATCTTAATTATGAACACACTGGTTTGTAGTGCAAACAGTTTTACCGTTTACTGCACGTTGTTATTCTCCTCGTTATTTACCTGTAGCGGCTAATGAACCGGAAGTCTCAGCCATAGGCTTACTTCCGCGTTGAAGAAAAAGGTGGATACTTCTGCGTCGGACTTACGTCGTAGCTTACGCATAGACGCACACCCATACGCCTAAAGTAGGCGGAGCCAGCCGTCGCCATCTTGGCAGCGCGTCACTCTCGGATAATCGAAAATGGGCAAAGAGGCGGGAGCTGGTTGCTGAGACCACGCCCACCTAGCTCGACAGCAGCGACAATCCACCTGTCACTCAAGTGGCCACGCCCTTAATTATGCAGAACTTTAAGGCTTAATATAATTTAAACGGATGAGTTATAAAAAAATTCACCCCGCTAACAGTTGTCATGAAGGGCAAAATTAGCTATATAGACCAAAATCATTTTTTGAACCAGGCTGTAAACATGTTTTTTTCTGCTGTAAAGTTGGGCATTTTAACATGGGGAGTCTATGGGACTGACTCCGTTTTGCAGCCAGCCTCTAGCGGCCAGTCGATGAATTACAGTTTAAGTCACTTCCGTGTTGGCTTCACGAGAGAGAGCGGGAGGTTGCCGCTCGGTCTTATCATTTATTATACTACACAGCATTATACATCAGTAGTTGTCCGCAACAAACAATGTTGATCTGCCGTAGTACAAGTCATTGTGCAGATTGAAAGAATGCCATCATCTCCTGTTCCGTTGTTGTCTCCTTTTTGTAGTTTTAAATAATGATTTAATGATTTGATATTTATTTGCCGGCGTCACGGCTATAATGCTTCTCCGACGAGCCTGTTTCTTCTTCGGCTTTTGCCGTGGTACTGCGGGTTACACCAGCAACATGCCCGTGGACACTGCAGACTAGCGGTTTGCATGAGTACTGCACATCGACGCGGACAACGACGCAGGAGTATAAATGAAAACTGACGCATAGCCTACAGCGTAGGTCCGACGCAAAAGTATAAATCAGCCTTAAGTATGCATACATATATCCGCTCAAAGTGCAAATACTGTGAGAGACTGTGCTATACTAGTTGTCATGTTTGTTTTACGAGTCAATGAGTTATTTCTGGAGAAATGGACAAGCGTTTTAAACAGTACACACATAATACTACATTTTTAGACGCTCCCTTATTTTGAAGCGCCCACTGCGGCATAAAATGAAATAATAAATTGAAATAAAATACAATTAAATATAACTATATATATATATATATATGTTCATTTGTCTGTGATCACAGAGCCTGTAGATGCAGCGGTCTCCGCAGGGAAGCTTTTGATCAGTGAAGCTATCAGTGGCAGATTACACCCCACCAAAGCAAGCATGGCCTCTGATATCAACTATCAGGATGGTAAACCAATTTCCTTTGCATTATGTGACACTGATTGTGATCTTTATTTATTTATTTTATTTTACTTTTTTTGTGACTAAGCTTAAAAAAAACAAACTGAACTTTTATTCAGCAAAGGACACATTAAATTGATCAAAAGTGATAGTAAAGATATTTATAATATAGGTTATAATTATATAACTATAATGATATTTATAATGTTGCAAAACTTTTCTGTTTCAAATAAATGCTGTTCTTTTGAACTTTCAATTCATCAAAGTGTCCAGAATTTATTAAACTGTGCAACTATTTTCAGAACTGATAATAATAAATATTTCTTGAGCTGCAAATAGTATATTAGAATGATTTCTGCAGGATCATGTGACACTGAAGCTGGGTTCTTGTTTTAGTATCATTGGCATACTATTTTTTTATTTATTATTATTTGAATTTCCTTCCTTCCTTCCTTACCTCTAATAACCCTGCACTGAAGACTTTACCATCATAGGAATAAATTACATTTTAAAATATATTCCAATAGAAATCAGCTATTTGAAATTGTAATAATATTTCACTGTTTTTAGTGTATTTGTGATCAAATAAATGCAGCTTTGATGACCGTAAGAGACTTCTTTTGTTAACATTAAGAAATCTTACACACCCCAAACGTTTGAGGGGTAGCATATGTGTTTTTTTTGTTCAGTGTTTAAGATCATGTTAAAGTAGGGCTGCACTATTAATCGAATTTCTAATCGCAATTACAATTATGGATGTCACATTTACGTAATCGTTCAAAGCGGCAATTAATCGTTCAAAGTCCACTTATGTTATTCTGCACGCTTAAGATGTTTTTTTCTTTCTACATGTTATCTTAAGGGTTTTTCTATTGTTTTAGTATAACATTATAATACCATTCATATTTTTACTTTTTTATAACTTAAAGAAGAAACCAATCCGATGTATATTTGACATTTGAGGCTTGATGCTATAGAAAAGCACTAAAGGTTTTTCAATTAGAGTGTTTCCAGCTTGTTTATTTTCATATAAAAATACGGCATGCAGTTGCATCAAACAATGGTATAAACATCATTCAATGTAAATTGTGATAATCATAATTAATAATCGCAATTGCAATTTCAAGGGATTAATCGACAATTATGATTTTTGTCATAATCGTGCAGCCCTATGTTAAAGGTCCCATATTGTCAAAACTGAAATTTCCTGGCTTTTTTCATTATAACTGAGGTCTAGGTGCTATGTAACTACCATATAAATTTCAAAACAGTCAGTCCACAGTAAAATCAGCACACAGCCTGCATAAAGTAGCTGTGAGTCCCATATTGTCAAAACTGAAATTTCCTGGCTTTTTTCATTATAACTGAGGTCTAGGTGCTATGTAACTACCATATAAATTTCAAAACAGTCAGTCCACGGTAAAATCCGCACACAGCCTGCATAAAGTAGCTGTGATTTCATGAACCGCTGTGACTTCCGTAAAAAGTTGACGTCAGAACTACAGAGTCACCACCCCGAGCACTGCCCACCGTCCCACTCTCCTTTTGCCAAACCCCCAGACAACATCGCGTCCATGCCATTGCTGAGCAACAACAACACGGAAACATGTCGAAAAGGTTCACTTTAACCTCTAAACCAGATCGGCCGACCTGTAACGTTACACTCTCACTCAAAGGATGGACGATCACATCTTACGTGCCAAGATGATATTTTAAACTCCTTATGTAGCTGAACCTGCGCTGGTTTGAATGGGCCGCCTCCAGTTTCCCCCTTGTTTTGCTGCCTCCAGCTAGTGCTGTGAATTCGGCTGACCCTAGTTACCTGTGGTTGGCCTGGCCGTGCGTCACTCAGAAAACAACAGGCCAATCAGAAGAGAGGCTCATGAATATTAATTAGACAGGCCAAAATTGACCTGTTCTCAGCAGAGCTCCTATACCGCAAATATATATTCTTAAGGACATCAAAACCTAAAATAAAACTCCAGAAAGGTGAAAAATATGTGACCTTTAAAGCTATATTTGTGTGTTGGTTCAAGGCCCAGACCTTTCTAGGAGAGATGAGAGCCCCGCTGAAGATGAGCCCATCCATTCACCCGCTTCCCTACGACAGACAGAATATGAACGAATCGGAGGAAGAACAGGATCCTCGTAAGCACTGTCATCTTCACCTATTATAACTTTCATGCTCTTAGACTTGTTTTAATTTTGTGTTCATTTGTTTTTTTGTTTAGGTTTTCTCAGACTATAATTCATTTACTTAAAGGAAATATTGGTACGGGACTCCTCGGCTTGCCTCTGGCTGTCAAGAATGCAGGACTCGTGGTAGGACAGAAAATTTAATTTGGAGATGAATGCTCATATTATATTTTGAACTGTTCTGACCTTGTGTTCTGGTTGCCTTTTATAAAATCGTATATCATCGTAGTAAAATGTGTATAGTTGCACGCACGCTTCTCTCTGAGCTTTCTCTTGTTGTTGTGTCGTTGTGGCAGCTGTATGTATTTATCTGAACATGATCTACTAATGTCAACATCATGTCAGCCTTTCATTTTCATTTCTCTCACGTTTCTCGCAAGTCTTATTATTTTTAAAAATGTCCACACCTAGCGCACCTTTTGGTTTAAGAAGAGGCAATGCAAGTCAAATTGTTGAGCAAATAAAAATGTTGGCTTGTTGCAGAGTTTAAAGAAACAAAAAAAGGACAGTTAATTAATAACATTTATTTTACATCTTTAATGTAATATTTCATTTTCTGTTCACAAGATTTTTTTCCTGCCATCTCAAATGTTTAGGGCTATGTTTTTATAAACAAGTTTTATTGATCAAAAATACAATAAAAACAGTAAAATTGTGTAATATTATTACTATTTAAAATGACTTTTTTTTTTTATATATATATACAGTGGGTACGGAAAGTATTCAGACCCCCTTACATTTTTCACTCTGTTATATTGCAGCCATTTGCTAAAATCATTTAAGTTAATTTTTCTTCCTCATTAATGTACACACAGCACCCCATATTGACAGAAAAACACAGAATTGTTGACATTTTTGCAGATTTATTAAAAAAGAAAAACTGAAACATCACATGGTCCTAAGTATTCAGACCCTTTGCTGTGACACTCATATATTTAACTATCCTTCAAAGCTGAATTTTCAGCATCATTACTCCAGTCTTCAGTGTCACATGATCCTTCAGAAATCATTCTCATATGCTAATTTGCTGCTCAACCATGCTACTTTTTTTCTGGGGTTCTTTAATGGATATAAAGTTCAAAAGAACAGCATTGATTTGAAATAGAAATATTTTGTGACATTCTAAATGTTTTTATTGTAACTTCAGATCAAATCAGTGTGTCCTTCTTGCTGGATAATGTATGTTTCTTAAAAAAATATATCTTACTGACCCCAAACTTTTGAACAAAAGTTCATTTAGATTTTTTTGCTTTCCATCTTATGCACCAAATCAAATCAGGGCTTTGATCGAATGGAAGAGTAATAGTGTACCCTTTCTCAACAGTCTGCTTTATCTGAGGCCTCATTCATGTCCATAGCACAAACTAAGTTTGAAACTAAAGGTTATGGTTATGTTTAAAGACTTAATCACTAGCATCTGACAGTTTTTTTGTGGTCTTCTTTGCCTCTTTCTTTGACTTCTCTCTGCGTGTATGACACAGCTGCACCATTAAAGAGTGCTTGTGTCATTGCACTGCTGAGCCGTGTTTTCAGCCTCTGAAGACCTCTAAAACCTCTCAGCATCAGTTGAGGACACAGGAACAACAAGACACAATCTGACAAGTGTTTCCACCGGATCAAAGATGCCAGACGTGTGGACACGTCCCTGAAGGATGCTTTCTGCTTCACTGCCAGACTTGAATATTATGCTTTGACCTTTTTGTCAGTTGCTTTGTGCAGTTACAGATGTAGTTGCACCCCATTGTTACAATTCATTGTCTTATAAAACCCTTCCTCACAAATTGGAAATGCAATAACCTGTCAGTAACGACATTCATAATGTTGTAAAAATGTTACATTTCAAATAAATGCTATTCTTTTAAACTTCCTGTTTATCAAGTGATCCTAAAAATCAATTTCCACAAAAAATATTAAGCAGCACAGCTGTTTTCAACATTGAAAATAATCAGACAAATTAACATATTCGAATGATTTCTGAAGGATCGTGTGACACTGAAGACTGTGGAGTAATGATGCTGAAAATTCAGCTTTGTTCACAGGAATAAATGACATTTTAAATGAGATCAGTTGAAATCAGTAGAAGAGCCATGACCAACTGTGTTAACATGTTGAGTGCCATGTTAAGGTACTAAACCTCAGACCGTTCCTGGTGGGCTGTATTTGAAATTAACCTTTGCCCCAATGTTCTAGTTGATTAAACATGATTTATCAATAGCTTGTTACTCTCCGTCTCTTCTCATTCTGCAGGTGGGGCCTTTAAGTCTTCTGGCTTTGGGAATCGTGGCTGTACATTGCATGAACCTCCTTGTGAAATGTGCACATCATCTAAGTGCAAAGTAAGAATAAACATGATTTTTAGAAATACTGCCCCTCATGTTCTTGACAAGTGTTTTGATACCTGACATCTGCTTTGTAGGTTTGAGTGTAGTTTTCTTTTGTCTGTCTATCTATCGATCTATCTATCGATCTATCTACACTCTTAAAAATAAAGGTGCTTCAAAAGGTTCTTCAAGCGATGCCATAGAAGAACCATTTTTGGTTCCACAAAGAACCATTTAGTCAAAGGTTCTTTAAAGAACCTTTGACTAAATGGTTCTTTGTGGAACCAAAAATGGTTCTTCTATGGCATCGTGAAGCACCTTTATTTTTAAGGGTGTATGGTCTAATAATTACATTTATGTGTTTTTTCAGGTACATTTTTAGTAGGAAGTAATAAGTAGGGAAAATACTTGTGTGTCTGTCATGCAGTTGGCTGCATGACAGTTAAATCACACACATTTCTTTCTATTTTTCTAAATGAAATGTTGTCTGTATTAAGGATGGGCAAGCCCTTTCTTTCTTACGGAGATGCAGTGGAGTATGGCATGGAGAACGTGTCGTGGCTGAGCAGACACTCTTTGTGGGGAAGGTACAGTAACTGAACGTCTGTGTTTCACTGCTTACAGGGCAGTTTTTAAATTCAGCACTATGTTAAAGTTGACTTGTGTTTGTGCTGTTCTCACCATAATCTTTAACCATTTGTCACATGACTCGTTCAGCACCTGATCTCACTTCACTGTTTCACATCTTGCACATGATAGCACACATACTGTACATAGATGTTATTATAATCTGTGGTATGAAACGTTCCCTGTGAAACGTTAAAAGTTCATTTGATGATATTATATATTTAATGAAACCACAATTTTTAAGACGTTTGTATGCAATAATTAAATGGTGGAAACTGCTGGCTAAAGATTGCAAATTGATTTGTTGTTTTTTTTGTAAAGAGTCAAGGGTTTCAAAAATGCTTGCAGAGCTGCCAAAGGACATAAAATGTATCCTCTAAATGCATCTTGCACATCATACAATCACTGTAAATATATACTGTGATTTAAAGACATGATTTCAATTTGTATAACATTTGTGCTCCGAAAATTGTTTACAATCTGATTTATACAGTGTGTCCCAAAAATGTGAGACTTTGTAAATATGGGATTTCTATTATATAATTATTTTATCAGGGAATATAACCATTTTGTTTACGGTGTATAATTAATAAGAAATATTTAAGATAATGACTGTCTAACTTTTTCTTTTTTTTTAAGAAAAAAAGAAATTAAATCTTTTATATATCAAGGATGCATTAAATTTGTTAAAAAGGAACAGTAAAGACTTATAATTTTACAAATATTTCAAATAAATGCCATTCTATTCAACTCTCCATTCATCAGTAAATCCTGAAAAAAAGTATGGTTTGCACAGAAATATGAAGCAGCACAGTTGCTTTCAACATTGACGCGGCCACACAACTGTGTTCAAACACCTTATAAAAGTGATTTTTGCATAATAGGTCCCCTTTAATGTTTTTTGTGTTCTAGTCCCACTTTATTTATTTATATTTTGTTTATGATGATTATGAAAAAGCATCCTGAAACTGAAATTATACAAAACATTACAAAAACATAATACACAAAATCTATTCTGAATTTTAGGATTGACATGAGTCTAATATCAGTGCACTACGAACTTGAGAAACACTTGTCAGAGTCCCATTACCCATCTTCCCCAAGGGAGATTAAAAATGGATTAACAAAGAGAATCTCAAAAATTATTTGGGAACATGATGGCAATGCATTTTTCCTCAGTTCATCATTTCCCAGATCTATTAAAAGTCAAAACAACCCCAAAAAAGGAAAAAAATAATTATTACTGTCTTACTGGAGTAATGATGTTAAAAATTCAGCTTTGCATCACAGGAATTACATAAATTACGTTTTGAAATAAATAAACATGACATCTCTGGAAACACCCATTGACATCTCTGTTCCCTGCTGACAAACTCAGGTGCAGAGGAGAAGCTGTGGATTCGATGCAAAATCGCAGAAGTGTCAGTCTTGTGTTTCTATTAGTGAGTTTAGTGATTGATGTGTCACTCCAGAGACGATGCTCTTTCATGATTATTTAAGATATCAGCGATACCTGTATGATGCTTTCATTTGTCATTGCACTTCTCATATTTTACATTTACTCCTGATTAGAAAGACTAGCTGATATTCTATGATCAGTTCGACATCAGTGGCTGCAGAAATAAATAAAAAAACGTGTCTAATGTCTGTCTGTTCTGTAGGTTGTATCAGACCGTGAAGCTGCTGTACTCTTTTGGGATCTACATCACTTATGCGCTGCAGTTCTACGTGTCAGCAGAGATCCTAATCCCGCCGGCGGTGGCGCGCTGTGGTCCCAGATGGGCGTTGATGGTGGATCTCGGCATCCGCGTGGCTCTCGTAGGCCTCACATGTAAGCCGCTGCAACACAACACCTTAAAGTGTTAGTTCACCCAAAAATGAAAAATTAGCCCATGCTTTACTCACCCTCAAAGCATCCTAGGTGTATGTGACTTTCTTCTTTCAGACGAATCCAATGGGTGTTATATTAAAAATGATCCTTGCTCTTCCAAGTGAGCTTCAAATCGGAATTGATTTTTTTTGACATGCGCACACTGCACAAATATAGAGTTTCTCACTGTTTGCACATAATAACCACTCTCCTACACAGTTTATTTGTTTTTAACAGCATAATTAATATTTATTCATTTATGGATAAATATACATATAAACCGCTGTGCCGTGCCGCTCATATTTAGGCTATCACACAGTAAAAATGCCCCTCCCCGCGCCCAAAACGGGTTGCCTGTGGATGAGAATCCAAAACAAGGACTGGTGGGAGGTTGTCCTGCTCCACTTCACAGTTGCCAAGTGAAAGGAGAGTTTTATAATGACAGGACACGCATGTATACAACACTTTATTCAAAAGGAAGAACCACTCGTTCTGCGCGGCATACGTCATTATGCTATTTCTGCATCATTGCACATGCGCAGTCCTTTCAGTTTCGGGGTTCAATCCGATCAAGTGTTTACATGCAGTCTCAATCGTATTAGAAAAGGAATAAACCACCCCCTTCAATCCGATCGAAATTTCATTCCGATCGAGCTCAATCGGATCGATTAAGGTGTTTACATGAAGGTTTTTCAGTCCGATTGAGCCGTTAATCCGATTACAAATGGATTATTTGGTTGCATGTAAATGTAGCCAGTGATTCGTGATGAACGCGGAGAGAGAAAAAAAAAGAAAGCCAGTCACGATTTAGAAGCACAAAACGAGGATTTGTAAATAAAAATGTCAGAGGATTTCGATGTAAGCCAAGAGGAGACTGGTTTTCCTTTGGTAAAGTAAGGAAACTTTGCTTCCTTTGCTCCTGTTAACAAACTTGCGAGACTAGCATATTTCACAAGCGCGTGTGTGACGCATACGTCCTACATCATCCGCTGGAATGGCTTGCGTGTTTGACAGAGAGCGGAAGTGAGCGAAAAGTGTTTATAACATTTCAAATATGGATATTTTTCTTACAAAAACGCATCGATTCGATACGGGAGGCCTTTATTCACCCCCCGGAGCCTTGTGAGGCACGTTTTATTATAGATGGATGCGCTTTATTTGACTACTTTTGGACTGTTGAAAAAAAAAACACCCGTCTACCCCCATTCTAAAGCTTGGAAGAGCAAGGATCATTATTAATACAACTCTGATTGGATTCGTCTGAAAGAAGTAAGTCATATACACCCAGTATGCCTTGATGGCGAGTAAAACATGGGATAATTTTGGGTGAACTAACCCGTTAAAACAACTCCAGCAGTCTTTCAGTTAAAACCATCAGCCGTTGAGCCGCTTGCGTCAAAAGTCAGGAGCGTTTTCAACGGCTCATTTGCTTGTGTGCGTGTTCATGCTCAAGGTTGTTCAGCCACTTCACAGAGCATTTGTCATTGTTAGAAGTCTATTTTTACCTTTTGTCACTTTTTCTGAAACAAGCCGGACCTTGAACACAACAGCGAATGTTTTCCGCGTGTGACTCAGCCGCGCGATGGATATTTAGATGGGTGTTGAAAATGAGGTTTGTGTTTTGGTTGTATGAAGTAGGTGGGTCGCATAGAGTGGTTGGGTAGTGAACACGAACATGTGCCTCTTTATCTGTAAATGAAGGAAATCATGTCTTCTTTTTTAAAAATGGTTGTGAATGGCTCACGCACTCTACCAGATCACTCTACTTACATGACAACAGCCACATCCTAGGCCTTTAAACATGTGGCCTAGGCCTTTTTAGAAATATTTATTTCCTTTCAAACCTGAGGTTGTTCATTCCTGTTTGACATGTGAGGTGTGATCTCACATGAGCAGCAGCTGATAGTGTTTCTTCACTAGGAGGCAGTCTTGAGCACTCCTTCATCTTGTTAACACAGCTTTCACTTATATGAGCAGCCTATTAATCTTAGGGTGTATTCACACCTGTCTTCTTTGGTTCGATTGAATCAAACTCAAGTTCCCCTCTTGGTGCGGACCTTTTTGGCAGGTGTGAATACAGCAATCGCACTCGGGTGCGGACCAAACAACCGTACCGAGACCTAGCTGAAGAGGTGGTCTCGGTCCGTTTCCAAACAAACTCTGGTACGGTTCGTTTAAGGTGCGAATATGACCCGACCTCGATCCGACCCAATTGCAGAAATTGCACTCAGAAACATACACCTCGCGCATGTAGTGCTGTTGTTTGCGTTTCAATGGCTTAAATCACTTGTTTTTAAACCACAATGCTTAAAAATGCATGCAAATTATGATTTTTTTTGTGACCATGGCGCACAGCAACATGACGTGAGCACACTAAATAGGCTAAAACTTGCCGCAAAAGTTACCATGAATATGTTGGGGGAAACTAATAAGAAGATTTTTGAATTATTTATTAATTAACTAGTGTTTTCTGAGTCAGTGTCGCAAAGATGAAATTGATGATCCTGACTTGCCATCTCATCATGGACGCGAAAAGAAATGCTTCTTTACGGATTGCATAATGTTTTTTTGGATTTGACCTCATTTCGTTTTGTGGTCATTTAAAGCTTTCTATAGATGTATTCATCATCTGTAAGGAAAATATTCGTTATTGGTTAATTTTTGTGAAGCGCTCCTGTTCAACACCGAGACGGCAAGTGCATGCTATTTGTTTTCTTTATTAGACAAAAGCACAACGTTTTGTTGATATTGTGAGTGCACACAAATAGACCCTTTACAGTTCCGAACAATGTATTATTCTTACCGGTATGAGCAAAAATGGCAGCGCATTTAATTTGTTTCCACCTATGTCCTGAAGCGCGCTTCAGCTTCCACTCTCCGCACAAACGATTGGATATGCTCCTAAGAGCTCACATTTATCTAGGTTAAATGTTTAAACTAGCATTGAGATATGCTTTAAGTATTTTATCTATAGATTTTATTTTCGGCAAGTCGTACTTACAACATCGTATGACATTATCTCATATATTAATGCACCTTACTGCTAGGTTTCATTTTCATAATTTATCGTTTACCCAACATATCTTACACCACTTTTTTTTTTTTTGGAGTGAAACCTTTGTGAAGAACATTCAGTATTATAGTTTTAAAAATATGAAAACATGCACAAATCATTTAGATGGTAGATTATATTTATATAATTCCTATACTAACCAAGACTGCATTTATTTAATAAAAAATATAGTAAAAACAGTATTACTGTGACATATTACTGCAATTTAAAACAACTATTATTCCCGTCATGGCTAAGCTGAATTACATGGAATATAAATATAAAACAGGTCATTTTTACTCACAATTCTGAGTTTATATCTCACAATTCTCACAATTGAATTGTTTTTTTTTTAAGAATTTTGAGATGTAAGCTCTATCCTTGCATATTAATATCTCACAATTATGAGTTTTTGTTGCACTTCTGGGGAAAAAATGTCAGATTTACAACAAAAAGTTGGAATTGTAAGATATAAATACATAAAGATAGAGTTTCCATTTTGCAATTGTGAGATGAAGAAAAGTTATAGAGATATAGACTTGTAACTGCGAGAAAAAAATTCTGAAGTCTGTTACCTTTTTGGGGGAAGTCGTGGCCTAATGGTTAGAAAGTCGGACTCGTAACCCAAAGGTTGCGGGTTTGAGTCTTGTACCGGCAGGGATTGTGGGTGGGGGGAGTGAATGTACAGCGCTCTCTTCCACCTTCAATACCACGACTGAGGTGTCCTTGAGCAAGGCACCGAACCCGCAACTGCTCCCCGGGCGCCGCAGCAAAAAATGGCTGACCACTGCTCTGGGTGCGTGTTCCCGGTGTGTGTGTTCACTGCTGTGTGTGTGTGCACTTTGGATGGGATAAATGCAGAGCACTAATTCCGAGTATTGGTCACCATACTTGGCCACATGTCATGTCACATTTTTTATTTTGTCATGGAAATGCATGGAAAAACTATTTATTAATGGAGTAAAAAGGACTGTATGAAGAATTGGAGAAATCAATATGCTCCTAGTGTTTCTGTGTTGTTGCTCATGTCGACCTAGTTGCTTTGAACTGGTTTAAAGCGGAAACATTAAAGCAGTATTAGCAGGGACCATTTCAGCGGTCATGTTAATGGCTTTCAAGCGTGGAGGGAAAATTGTCAGCATTGTGGTGTTGGTATGGAGTCGGATGTGCAGCTGTGAGATTATATTTGGTTATTAGTTAAATTGAGCATTGTAAACATTGTTTTTTTGCAAACTTTCGTGTGATAATGTCACAGGTGACATGGGCCGGAAGAGATTTGACTTTCTTTTTCAAATCGCCCAAGGCATTGTGCTTGATGTTTTTGTTTGGCTTTTTGAGAATAGAAGTGAATGAAAATGTCATGTGACGCAGTAGATGTGATGTGAAGAGTAATGCATGTTTATCTCCTCACCTGAATGTAAAACTATTTATTAATGGAGTAAAAAGGACTGTATGAAGAATTGGAGAAATCAATATGCTCCTAGTGTTTCTGTGTTGTTGCTCATGTCGACCTAGTTGCTTTGAACTGGTTTAAAGCGGAAACATTAAAGCAGTATTAGCAGGGACCATTTCAGCGGTCATGTTAATGGCTTTCAAGCGTGGAGGGAAAATTGTCAGCATTGTGGTGTTGGTATGGAGTCGGATGTGCAGCTGTGAGATTATATTTGGTTATTAGTTAAATTGAGCATTGTAAACATTGTTTTTTTGCAAACTTTCGTGTGATAATGTCACAGGTGACATGGGCCGGAAGAGATTTGACTTTCTTGTTCAAATCGCCCAAGGCATTGTGCTTGATGTTTTTGTTTGGCTTTTTGAGAATAGAAGTGAATGAAAATGTCATGTGACGCAGTAGATGTGATGTGAAGAGTAATGCAGTTTATCTCCTCACCTGAATGGTTTTTCATGCATGACCCAGTATGAACACATATGTGATCATATTAGATATTATTTAGCAGAATAAAGAAAACTGACTTCAGGTGACTCTCAACCCTCAAGTTGTTCAGCCTGTATGAGTTTCTTTGTTCTGTTGAACACAAAAGGAGATATTTTGAAGAATATTGGTAACCAAACAGTTGACGGTAGCCATTGACTCCTATAGTATAGAAAAAAGCACTATAGAAGTCAATGGCTACCGTCAACTGTTTGTTTGCCAACATTCTTCAAAATATCATCTTTTGTGTTCAACAGAATAAATACAGGTTTGAAACAACTTGAAGGTGAGTAAATAGTGAGACAATTTTCATTTTTAGGTGAACAATCCCTTTATGATTTTTCTCTTTTATAGAAACCTATCACTCTATGCGCTACACTTTTAATAAAAGAGATAACAAATAGAAAAGAAGATGCTGACAGTTCACAGTGAGTCAAGCTGTTCACATTTTTCTCAAATGAAATGGCAAGAATAAAAACCTTTGTTGTTATTCATTGCTTAAAGCACATAACTGAGAGTGCATAACAATCCAAGGCAAGGTGCCTTAACAATGAGACTTTGGCTTGAAAAGGTCAAATTGTAACAAAAAGTGTAGTTCAATCTTTCTTTTGCACCCATTTCCCTGGAAGACAAGTTGTGAAGAAGGAATGTTCAATAGCGCCCAGCTGATGTTATATGTTAATACGTTATTTAAAAAAAAAAAAGAATTTTTTTTTTTTTATTCCAATCCAGTCTCAAGTAATATCTCATTTTTTGTTTCCAAATATGCATTAAATCGAACAACCCAAAGACTGAATAAACTCACAGCCAAAAATTGTTTCTCCGTGTTAAAATCAGAGTTGTGATTTAGCAGATCAATTACAGGGTGTAAGGCCTGTGATTGTGGGTCAGCTTTCTGAATATTAATCACACGGGATGCGAGTCTCTGAGGTGAAGATGCAGTTAAAGCACCTTCACAGTTCATAACGCGCTGCGTCGGGCAGTTACAAATGGGCATGTCCAGGAGTACCTAATCAAAGCTTGTGCCGACCGCAATCTGTTGTCATTTCCTCAGAATGATACTTTGACAGAGTGCTGGACGCTCCACTAAGCATTTAGTTCAGACGGTCTTCAGCTACCAGACATTTTTAGCCATTCATCCCGCCCTCCATTTGAATGTCACTGACTTCGGGTCAAAGCTGTGGAGCCAACAAATACATTTGTGCTTAATACAGTTAAGTTGACAGTCCTTCCTGTCACAGCTGGCATAATGTGTACCTCTTGTCTGATTATCACTGCAAAAAAAAAAAACTTAAAGCACTTGAGAAGCAAAACTGCATAAAATTTGTATTTTTATAGCATAATTGTCAATGTTATTTTGTTAAAACTTTTAAAAACGAATTCTTTATACCATTCAAAAGTTCGGTGTCTGTAAGATGTTTTTTTTTCTGAGATTCCAGAAAAATGTTTGCAACATTGGTATTAAAAAGAAATGTTTCTTGAGCAACAAATCAGCATATTATAATGATTTCTGAAGGATCAATGATCCAATGATACTGAAAAATTCAGCCTTGATCACAGAAATAAATTACATTTTTAAAATATATTAAAATAGAAAATAGTCATTTTAAATTGTAATAATATTCCACAATATTACTGTTTTTAATGTATTGATTCAATAAAAGCCCAACTTTTAAATGGTAGTGTAAATTAAAGCAGTTCAGTATTATAATTTTTTTACTTGCTGGTTAAAACACAGGACATTTTAGAGTATTAAATTCAATATTTTCAAAATGAAACACAAATACAACAAGGATGTATTTTTTATATTTTAATTTTAATGTGGTTTTTGCTCTTTTAAAATTATTATTTTATTATTATTAATAGTAGTAGTAGTAGTAGTAGTAGTATTATGAATGCTATTTTTTAGTGGGTCATTGAGCCATAAATGCAACAAAATTTTGTGAGGTTTATGCCTAAAACAAGAGCAAAAATCAATAAATTGGGGGAAAATAATCAACTTAATTCAGGATATGATATATACACTGTCGCAAGTACCAATATGCAAAAGCCTTGTTTTAAGGATGTTTGGATCATTGAAATTACACTGTGTTATATCTGCCATATATTGAACTTTCTCATAACGACAACCCCTCGATACTTCAGTCTTTGTGTTTTCCAACTTCTGTCCTGGTTTGCAGCTTCGCTGGACGTTTTCAGTCCATTGGGACGATCTCAGTGTAAGCATAGAGTAAAGTACAGCATTCTTCTGTCTGCACAGCAACTTGCATCAGTATTCACTCTGTAGCATTAGTGTGTTAACGCGGTTCCTTCCTTTTTTAATTCTGAATCCAAAATCAAACACTGCAGACTCTCCGCGTTGCCTCATTGAGGACAGACAGGATGTGGTTGACAGTGCCTTTGTCTTGGAGATGAAGAGAGACCAAGAGTGTGCAGCATATGACATCTTATTCGAAGATCTCCAGAGAGAAGCTAGAGGGCCTCATCTACTGTAGTGTGCAGAGCTGAGGCTCTTCTTCCTCCTCGTATGATCACAAGTGTATGCAGAATCCATCAAAGGCCAGCAGTGGCTGGGCTGTGCTGATTGTGTGGATGCAGTAAGCATGTGTCGCAGAGAATAACGTCAGAAGACAAGAGCACTGCGTTTGGCAAGAGGACAGATCCTTGATGCTTAAAGGGCTTCACTGCTGACTGACATATAGTTGGCATATAGAAATAGTTTATAGAGTGCCGTTTGCGCAAAAGAATAACATCACTTCAAAAGCAGGGATCAGTTACAGAACATACGCATATATACTTGCCAGAAACACATCAACATACAAAATCCAAATATGTAGGTGAGAGTGGGTTAGTTGTTCCAATGGGAAGTTGTCACAAGGGCTATATTATTTGTCATGTTTTAAAAGAAAAGTTGTTGAAAATTAACCTCAGATACTCATTAGATCACTTGCTCACTAATGGATCCTCTGCAGTGAACGGGTGCTGTCAGAACGAGAGTCCAAATAGCTGAAACGGTTCGCTTGGAACCCCAACCGAGGTGGTACTAAAAAAAGTACCAGGTACTGTACCCAGTGAAAAAACGTACCGAGCCACACCGTGCCGTACCATGCAGTGGAAAAGCGCCATTATATTGTCCGTTTGTCCCTCTTACCACGGAATAGTTTGGTTCAGGCTGTATTTCAGCTGGGACTGATGGATTCTTTTCGAAGGCTAATTGACATGTCACGATCGAGTCTCTTTAATAGCTAATTAACCTCTTCGGGCTTGTGTAGTTGTATTGAAATATATATTTGAGGTGCAAACATCTTGCTTTCTAGCATGGTGTTTTGACATGGAAATGACACAATACCAAGGCTATATATTGCTGAAGCACTCATAATAAGGAAACTTATAAGCTGAGGAACAATTTTTAATAGTTTTAATATTTGTAATTTCAATTACATTAATGTCGGGATGAATTTCGAATTATTTCATTACTTTGTAGTGCTACTTTTGCAGTTTGTATTAGCATTTTTTAAATCAGATGGTTTCTGATTGGTTGTCAGCGTTTTTTTTCCTGAAAGTGATTTGCAACATTATTGTTCCTGTGTGACATTGTTACCATAGACTCCCTGTTCTCATAGAATTGGTACAATTAAAACTTTATATTTATTGTCTTTGGTGTGAAATAGCTCCTTAGTCTATTCTAATATCCCTGCAACTAACAGAAGTCATTTTTAGCAGTTGATCTTATGAATTCTGTGATGTTTTCTGCTATCAGTTGGTTTCTTTCACTCAAACATTCCATCCTGTTTAATAAAATAGCATATGTCTGTATAATAATATAATATCAAAACTTGGTTAAAAAATAAGATTTTTAAATGTTTTTGGAAGTAGTCTCTTATTCTTAGCAAGGCTGCATTTATTTGACAAAATACAGAAAAATTAGTAATGTTATGAAATATAATTACAATTTTTAAGTAGTTGTTTTATATTTGAATATATGTGCTGATTTGCTGCTCAAGAAACATTTCTGTTCACGTCTGTTCTGTTCACAAAACTTCATTGTGCTTTCCTTTTTTTCAGGATTCTTTTTTAAAAATATAAAGTTCAAAAGACCAGCATTTATTTGAAATAAAAAATCTTTGTAACATTTTAAATGTTTTCACTGTTACTTTGAACAATTTAATGCATTCTTGCAAAAAAAATTAAAATTCTAAAAAATAAAAAAAAAACTTACTCTGAACTTCTTAATGGTAGTGTACCTCCTGTTTGGCATCCTTTTAAATTTCTTGCCATTTTGTAAATAATCAAGTTATAATTGGCTAAGTTTTAGTGCAGAGTTTGACTAGAACATATTAATGACTTTTTTATAGAAACACTTCTTTAAACTACAACACAAGCATATTCATTTTTGTAGAGTTACAGAGATAATTATGTACTTCATAACACAAATGGCCCCAGGCGTGACATTGCATTAACTTTCGGCTCATTTGTCCTGTAGTGCCCAGCGAAACAGACCAAAGAAAACTAAGAAACTAATACTTCCCTCTCCTCACATAGCCTCTTTCTGAAAGATTGAAACTGTCGATCAACTTGTTCACTTCAGAAACTAATGAGAGCTTCTCAAGGTCTTTTGATGTTGAGGCTGAGCTGTAATTGGTGTGTCAGCAGGGACTGTGTACTTGTATCTCTCCAGATGAATGAGCAAATAGATCTGTGCATCCCTCCACGCTCCTCCATCACCCCAGCTGTATACAGTATTTAGATGAACCCCAAAGGCCGTGGAAATGCACAGCAGGAGATGGACAAAAAAGTAGCGCATGTTCGTCACGTCGCAACTAAGTCAATCCAGTTTAAAGCTATCAGATTGAGAAGAGACCATGGCCATGATGTGCTTCATCCGTGTTCGCCAGTGTCTCAACTGAAGGATATTTGATCCGACTGCTGTTATAAAACATGCAGCAGTTAAGTGGTGGTTCTTGAAATCACGAAACCTTTTAAAAACATCAGTCACTCTACAAAAACAGACATGTGTATCATAAAGATAAGGCTATCATCTGTCCTCTCAAAGTCACTAAGAAGTGAGCTCCTGCTATATTTAAGGCAACAAGAATATATTGAGAACATTAGATTAATGTAGCGTTTGGCCTGAAAGGATTTTAAAATCCCTAGTTTACCTTGTCCTTTGGCTCATGATCACTGACCTGGTTATGTAAAGTGTTTTTCATGTTGTTTGCTTTCAGATTAATGAGGTCTTATGAAAGTTGTTGTAGTCCTGTTCTTCTGTTGTCAGCCTTATTAATGTTTTTCCTTTATTGAGGTTGAAGAAAAGAGCGCAGTGTGTAGACGTCAGATCATGCAACAAAGCTGTTATGAAGGGTACACAACACTGTTACAAAAACTATTGAGCTACAGGTGTGCTGTGCTGCTGGCAACATCCTCGCTGAAACAACCTTATAAATGAAATGAAATGCTCTTCATGAGCAGCAACTCGTGTGAAACATACAGTAGACTTAAAGGGATAGTTCACCACAAAATGTGAATGTACTCACCCTCAGGAAATCCAAGATGTAGTCTAGATGAGTTTGTTTCTTCATCAGAACAGATTTGGAGAAATGT
>NW_015505429.1:537525-537732 GCF_001515645.1 Sinocyclocheilus grahami | reverse complement strand
ATCACAATAATCCACACCACTCCAGTCCATCAGTTAACATCTCATGAAGTAAAA
This sequence comes from Sinocyclocheilus grahami, assembly GCF_001515645.1. NCBI lineage: Eukaryota > Metazoa > Chordata > Actinopteri > Cypriniformes > Cyprinidae > Sinocyclocheilus > Sinocyclocheilus grahami. The sequence continues at coordinate 537,678 of NW_015505429.1, read as the reverse complement.
AGCTTTTAAGACGTTTTAACTTTTACCATTGCTTTGACCAAAATACGATTCCATAATCCATAACACTTCCAAACCTGTTCCGATGAAAAAACAAACTCTGATGTTTCACCATCTTGGATATTTTTCTTTTATTTCGGTTGTTGCAGTACATTC
>NW_015505429.1:535240-535945 GCF_001515645.1 Sinocyclocheilus grahami | reverse complement strand
TTTGCATTAATATTTCAGTTTTGTGCAATATGATTTTAAATGTTTTGATTCATGCTTTTTTTTTTTAATGGCTTATTATATTTTTAATTTACACTTATTATTTTTCGATCCGTGACAATTGCTTGCTATTCTGAAAACGTTGCTTTCATTTTTACATTTTGTGCAATATATTTTTACTTGCGTTTTTAAATTTTTATTTCATGCTTGTTATTTTTTATCCATGATTGCAATACATTAGGCAGAAGTTTGATCCCATACTATCCCTTTAAGGAGCCTATAAAGATATTAAGGATTTAGAACATATCCACTGAGTATGTTGCATTTAAAACTTAACTTTATGTGGTCTGAAACTCTGCATTTATCTGATTTATTTTAGCATGTGATTGTCAAAACATGCATGTCACAGTTTGTTTCACTGTGTTTGGGAGGGGATGTATAGAGTATAAAGTGTCCTGGTTTGAAAACAGCAGATATGCCGAAGGCAAAACAGAAAATGAAATCCCAAGAACTCTCTCTCTCTCATAAAGTTTAATATCCGATGTTTAAAATAACCAAGAAATTTAAGAGGTATTGTCCCGCGGCAGCCAAGTGTGCCAGTGAAATGGACCGTAAAAATAAGAGATGAATAATAAATAAATAAATGGATCATGGACATGCATAGTTGAGCATCTATAACTTCAGACGAGACCATGTCTCAGTGTTTTC
>NW_015505429.1:464952-533930 GCF_001515645.1 Sinocyclocheilus grahami | reverse complement strand
GTTGAGCATCTATAACTTCAGACGAGACCATGTCTCAGTGTTTTCATTTGCCTCATAAAATGCCTTTTTTTTTTTTTTTGGTGTAAAGCTATTATGACACTGTCAGCGTGTAATTGGTGTGTCACATGCTATAAACCTACAAAAAACAAGTTCCCTAAATGTTTAAAGGAACAAAAACAAAATCTTCTTGTATACAAATTTTTTTTTTTTTGATTCTGTCTCTCACAGTTGAGGTGTACTTACGATGAAAATTACAGATCTCTCCATTATTTGTAAGTGGGAAAACTTGAAAAATCAGCAGTGTATCAAATACTTATTTGCCCCACTGTATGTCAGCATGCATGCACATGCAACTTGAGATGTGGCATTTTCGTTCCTGTCTAGTCCTTACAAGCACTTGGCATGCATGTGGCAGGCACATACAAGTTACTCTGTTAAAATACATGCCCCATTCATACTGTGACATACATTTCCTCCTCATACATATGCCATCTGCAGTACTCAGAAAAAAAGCATCCTGCGCAAATCATGCTATACAGGATGATGACTCATTCACAGCAACACAGCACTTCAGAGTTCGAAATCCTTTCTGTCTTTAATACTGTTTAAAGGCATTGTGCATTCAAACAACGTCATTGGATTACGGTTAGAGCTTAGCGTTCTGAGTTGTTTAATTCTGTAAGTGTCACACTATTGTCTTGCTTTGATTTATTGAGGCGAGGAAGCGGTCTGTCTTTCATTTGTTTAAGAATCCCCTCGGCCTGAATCATGTTTAGATGAATTAAGTGCAGAAAGTTCCTCTGTTTGCTTTGCTCCCCAATGGTTCAATTCGGAATTTGTCCTGAAGAAAGCCGTAGGAATTAAGTGGGTGTGTGACACATAGAAACGCGAAATTAACGCATTTTATACTTCCTATAAACCTTCCGTTCTCACAGTGGAGTGCCTGTTCGAAATCAGCTTCACAGACGAGCACATCAAAGCTGGGCAAAGACGAGAGCAGGATTACTGTTTCCAAGGGTGCGAGCGTGCCTGTGTGTGCTCTTAATGGAAAGTGGAATGGACAGTGCGTGAGCCCCCTCTGGTCCTGTACTTTTTCTGGGAGTGCAGTGCTATGGTTGACAGCACGCTGACACATGAGCACCAGGGCATTCTGACTGCACCGTGTTCCTCTGCTTTACCTCAGGAGCTGCTGAAACTGACCTCTCACAGCCCCAGGGAGGCTCCAAACCTGCTTGCTTCGGTCCTGCTGAAACAAAAGGAGACACCTGACCCATGCGGCTCCAAAGGTCTCTGAAAATGCCATCCAGTGAAGACTGAATGTCTTCAGAACTACTACTTTTATGGACTCGCGTGATGCCTTGCTCTCCGCTCACGTGACGATCTGACCTTTAATCATTTATAGAGACCCACTTATCCTTCCTTACATCTGACCTAAATGATTTTAGCAAATGGCTGCAATATAACAGTGAAAAATTTAAGGGGGTCTGAATACTTTCCGTACCCACTGTATTTGTACTTAACATTTTTCACCTGGTAAGTGAGGGATAATGTACAGTCAGACGGTTATTATCGTGGCTACACGATTTGGAGGGAAAATCTATTTTAAGAATACGAATAATGATGATTATTTTATTATTAAATAAGGAATATATCAATTACTAAATTTACACTAAATAAAAATATTTCTGTTGTAATATTTCACTGTAAAATAGAAAAAAGTCAGTTTTTCACTATAAAATTACACTATTAATATTTATGGTTGTCTTAATTTTCAGACATAAAGCCATCAAACTTTTATTTTGAGTCAAAACTGCTGGGAGCCACTAAAGTTTGTCTTTTGTTGATATTAAGCTGTTCTCATTGCAAGGATGTGAAGATGGTTGGCGCATGTTGCATTCCCAGATGCGTGTTAAAACAACACAAACTCGTGTGAAGCAGTATTTATTGTGAGCTGAACACAAGTGGATAATGAGCCTCTCACGTGTAAGAACACAGTCCCACGCGTCACTCTGAAACACACAGCACAAATATTTGTTTAATTAAATCGCAGCCTTTGCCATTTGATAATTACACTAAGCCGTATCGTAATTTCAGTTTTAGTTCAACTGAACGTGCAGCCTTATGGCAAATGAATGAATGGTCAGTTTAGGGACTAATTCTCACAAGTAACTAAATATTAACTATGACTTTTGCCTCAAACTCCTAATTTACTGCTTATTAATAGTTAAAGTTGTGAAGTAGTTATAAAGTTAATGATTAAGGGACCTAAAAATAAGGCATTAATATGTGTTTTATAAGTACTAATACACAGCCAATATGCTAGTAATATGCATGCTAATAAGCAACTAGTTAATCGTGAGAATTGGACCCTAAACTAAAGTGTTACCGAATAAATAATATACATGAAAAATCTGTTTGGTGGTTTTTTTTTTTTTAATCATGAAAAAACTATTAATTATAAAGTTTAGATGTTATACAAAAATATTTGCCCATAGAATACAGCAACTCTCCAATCAGAATCTAGTATTTCAGAGAGCCTTGCAACAATTGGAAAAGGTGGAATGTTAATTAATTAAAGGCAGGGAATCACAGGGCTGTGCATATTTAAATTTCATGTGGCTTCATTTGTTTGAGGACAGTTTTCTGATTTGGGAATTTAGGGAAAAGAACATGAGAGTTTATAAGTCAGTTTGAAAGTACTCGTAGCTTGATTTCAATAGCTCTGAGGATTTCTCTGCAGTGCTCTTGTTGGATGTGTGAACCATAAAACCACACAGCCTCTTGAGTCGAGGCTTTTTCACTGTTCATTAAAGTAGCAGTAATTCAGATTAAAATGTGAGAATACTAACTAAATCTGCTTTACCAGATGAATTAGCCCGTTTTAGTACGCAGTTGAGCATCCCAGTTGCTCAAAAAAAAACTGTTCGTTCTACATTTATATTAACATATACATAAATAAAAATATAAACATGAACATATATATATGTATATTAAATTAAATAAAAGTAATTGGCAGAGAGATGTTGAAAAATTCACGGTAAACACGACAGCAAGATTGAAACCAAACTTCTTTTTTTTTTACTGTAAGCATTTGTGGTTGTGAATACAGTATTACACAGTACGAAAGAAAAGAAATGCATCAACCATGTGTAGATGTGTATTTATAGGCCTATTCTAAAGCCATGATTGGTTGGTGTTTAGTAAAGCACCTGTGAGGAGTTAGTGTGAGGCACTGATGAATTAGTGTGGCATTTTGATTGGTTGTGTTTAAAAAAGGAAATCAAGATACTTCCTGTTAGATTTTTGTGTGTTACATAGAGAATTGTGTGTTGTGTTTGTGTGTTGTGTTTTGCAAAAATTGTGTTATGAAATTGAAAACTGAGTCAAAGGCTGAGAATCAGTGTCCATCTAACTGACCAAACGTTTATGTTTTTTAAGCAAGACTTTAAGACAAGCCAGCATACATTCGTCTTTCAAACTTTCCAAAACTTTGCCTCTTTTTTTCAAAACTTTACACACAAATCCAAGAACTGCACACTAAATACAAAATGCCTCACATCTCTTGCAAAATGAAGAGCTGCATTCAAAATATCACAAACACATCTCAAAAGCAAACATTTGCAAACACATTTGCCGTAATATTAATTCCTGTTAGATGTGTGTGTGTTACAGAGAGAACTGTGTGTTTTATGAAATTGAAAACTGAGTCAAAGGCTGAGAATCAGTGTATGGTTTTGCAGATTTGGTATTGGAGTGTCAGGATTCAGAAATTGTCACAAGTAAAGATTTTGTGTGTAAGCAGTTGAAAAAAAACTGTAATAGGTTACACGTTCCCTTACAGATATTAACTATAGTTTTAGTATGAATAAAACCAAAAAAATCATGGTTCTTGTAGCCATGGTAACCACAAATCTGCCGAAACTTGTTTAAAGGGATCATATGATGCGATTTCAATTGTTCCTTTCTCTTTGGAGTGTTACAAGCTCTTGGTGCATAAAGAAGATCTGTAAAGTTGCAAAGACTAAAGTCTCAAATCCAAAGAGATATTCTTTATAAAAGTTAAGAGTCAACCACGCCTACCTAAAACGGCTCGTTCTATCACGCCCCCACATGTCTACATCACGATGTGGGAAGATTTGCATAACGCCGCCCAAATGTGCACGCAAAGAAAGAAGGTGTAACTTTTATTCTCGCTGTAGTATTGTTGCCGCCGCCGCCATGTCGTGAAGGCGCTGTGTGCTTCGTCGTGAAAGCGAAACTACTTTGTTTGGTCTTCCAAAAGAGGACGATATCTGCTTCGTCATGCCTGGAGCTGATCCGTGCTGGTCGCTGAGGGAATACTTCAACTTCGCGCTGTGGATCGCCGGATCGGCTAATCGGCCGAGTCCAGCCCGGGGTCGTCACATGTGGTTGCCGCAGGCATCACAGTATGGTAAGGGACGTAACATTTCCGTCACACGCTTGAGGAATTAGGCCAATCACAACGCACTGGATAGCTGGTCAATCACAGCACACCTCGCTTTTCAGACCGATGAACTTTGTAAAAATCGACGCGTTTCAGAAAGGCGGGGCGTAGAGGAGAAACAATAATGTACAGTATGGAAAATAATGTGTTTTTTGAACTTTAAACTGCATAAACACATTTCATTACACCAAATACACAAAATAATGTTCTTTTTAGCAACATCATATGACCCCTTTAAATAAATTACATGCATGAGCATCAGTTTTAGTCCTCACAAATGCTTGCTGCTGAGCATATGAGGCTTATGTTGATGATAAATATTTAGATTCACTGAACTTATTCTAATTATTGATTTTTTTTTCCCCAGCTTTTTCACATATGCATTGATGAGATGGTACTATACATGCAGATCTATGATTGTGTACCTGGAGTATTTTATAGCTAAAATACAACTCCTAATTTAATTTATAATGACATTATAGTCTCTGCTTCATTATCTGCTCTCATTCTGACCATAGTGCCATAAGAGAGGCTGAAACGCACTATTTTTCATGGCTAATACCACTGTGTTTATGACACTAACTGTCCTAGACATTGTAATGAGGCGTTATGTTGTGTTTCATCCCACCTTTGAAGGCTCTTTTATCCCAAACGACATATTCCATGTGCTTCTGGCAGTTTAATAGTTGCTCATTTTGAAATGCTGCTGAGAAATAAATAGCTGCTCTGTGACTGATATGTCTGAGATGAACTTATTAATTTTGAATAATGGCCACTGACAACAGGCCTTCTTAATGGACTGAAAGGATTCATTGGGAACATCTCAATGGACTTGTTACTGACAATATGCATGTATTTATTTCTCTATTTATTTTTGCAAGAATGGGCAAAGGCCGTGACATACATTTTCCTCACACTAGAATGATCTTTTTGTGCAGCCAGTCTGTAATAACGTAATAGGCGACGGTTTATTTGCTTTTGATGCATAATATAGAACAACACGATTTATATAAATGCTGGCTCACGTTTTTGAGGAGCACATGTTAAAACGTTAGTCTGACGTCTGATGTGACGCATAAGCAGTGAGTCATCCGGACGCATCGATCACATCGCCAGCATCAAACTTTCATTAAAGAGATGCAGGCCTGTGTTGCGTCCAACAACAGCTGCCTACTGTTTGTGATCTTCAGACGACAGATATTTATAAATGGAGTAAAAATTTTTGGGATATTTTGTCCATGGAGATTCGCAGTGCGTTTCAAGATACTTTTCATTGACGCAAACCTTCATTACTGCTCAAATACAGGCAATGAATCCGTGATGAGCCTCTATTTATATTTCAAACAGTCATTGTCTGACAGTCAAGAATTGTTCACAAGGGAATAATGGGTAATTTGTCGCAGCGTCTGCGCTCTCTGTAGTTTTATCACAGTCCGCCTCTAGAAATCTTCACATGGCAGAAGGGGATTTGCCCTGTGCGGCAATGAAATTGGATTGTTATTAAATGATCTCGCTTGTGTGGTCCGAATACGCCGACATTTTCAAAGCTTGAAATAAACTAATTAGCCTGGCCATTTTCCAGCTTCAACAAACCAATGTTCTGCTAATCAGAGCCGGGAATATTTGAAAAAGAAGTGTTGTCAAAGGCGAAAGCCTTAATGTGGACTCCCTCGCTCTGACCCAGAGCTGACTTTGGTCTGCTGTTGTCTCTGAGTGCTGGGAAGTGCAGATATGCCTGTATGTCTTCTGTGTTTACAACTGTGAAATGCGTCCCTGAGGTTCACTGCGTTTGGTAATTAAGAGACTAAGAATATGTAACATGTATATAGCCTTGAATATTTGTTGCCTTGAGACTGCTTTTAGCTCTTTTCTGCTCTCCTGTAGTGTTGTTTGCATTGTAATTGCAACAAAAAGCCAAGGATCTCGTAATGTTACCACCAAGGCTAATCATCTCCAGACAGGCTGTTGGTTGTTTATCGCCTCCTCTAAATGTGGTCATGAGTATAAAGGAAATATTTGGCTGGGTGGAGACATCCTGATAATGATGTTGAAGTGAATCAATTCTGTTTTTAACTAATGCTAGAGATTTTTTACATTAAATGGCAAAGCTACCCAAAACTAGACCTTATAATGTGTTTGTTATGTTTAAGTCCATTTAAATTAAGTTGCTTTAAGACTTGATCATTTTCTGGAATAAATAAATGGCAAATTTCTATTAATGAATGCTAACATTTTTAAATATAATTTTTTAAAGAAATGTATACCTCTATTAAATGCATTGAGTTGATCAAAAGTGACAGTAAAAACGTGTACATATTTATTTTCTTATTTATTGCTGTTATTGTGAACTTTATATTGTCCCCCCCCCCCCCCCCCCAAAAAAAAAAATTAGCAGCACAACATTGATATTAATGAGGAATGTTTCTTGAGCAGAAAATCATCATATTAGAATGATTTCTGAAGGATAATGTGATGCTGAAGACTACAGTGATGATGCTGAAAGATATGGAAAGTTATTTTAAATTGCATTTCATAATATTACAGTTTTTACAGTATTTTTGATCAAGAAAACCAGCCTGAGTGAGCATTAAAAAAAAAATTTTTTAAATCTTACTATTACCAAACTTAGTGTAAATCATATTTATATTATTAGTAATCTAATACTTTGCAGTTTAGGCCTTAAAATGTTATAAATGTTGGTTTTTAAATATATATATTAAATGTTACAATTGCTCATTCCTAAGGAACGTAAAAAAAATCCTAATAGCGTTGATTCTGGGCTTGATACATGAATAGATGAACAAATAATATTTAAATAGCATAATTGATATTATTTTACTAATAACATGTACATTTTATTTTTAAACATTGAGTCACCTAATATTATGCAGTATGCTGTGGAAAAGTGTGCTATTAATTTTATAAGCAACTCAGCTTATAAAACAGAAGGAATAGACTTGCATTGAGTACAGCATTATGGCGGGTTACACTTTTTATTAAGTAAAAGTCTCGTCTGCTTATGCCATTTTAAACCATATAGCAAATGTGCTTGATATGCATTGGATCTGATAATGAATTTCATACTGTGCTCTGGGGTTAAATATGATTAATGGGAAATGATGTCCGATGCCAACAGCTTTTATATCCTCTGTAGTTTGACACCTTTTTCGCTTGACATTTTTGAGTTTCTCTAAAGGTATGAAAGTGGGCTTCTCTCATATTCTTCTATACATAAATCAATTTGCCTCAAAGCACAGTTGTCAAAGTTGCTGTGCGTGCAAATCAAATGCTTGCTGTGCGAGAACTGCCTTTATAAAAATAGCTTAAATACAGTGGCAGACCTCATTAATCTGGAAGCCCTTCAATTGGCAAGGCATAGCCGTTTTCCTTTCCAAGAGGAGAAATGTGCTGACTGCAGACGGGGATTCAGTGACATGTCAAGGTGAGCCAGAGGTGAGTCCTGAAGTGGATGAGGGGAACTCGCTCGGACCTGGGGATGTGCCTGACGTCCAGTTAATGAGTGTGAGGGACGGGTCTGTCTGATCAAATATCATCTTTCTCTGCACTCATTTCAGTGTACACCGATACAAGACTTTCACTCGCATTTCGGGACAGTTGACAGAATAGTCACTTGCCTAATCGGGTCATTGTTGCATTGTCAGAAAATGTTATTATTTATTTGCACATCTTTTTAAGCCATTCTGTACTTGCGTGCTCACATCCAAAGTGCGCTCGTGCATATATGAGTATTGCGTTTGCTACCAAATAAGCTCAGCAGAACCCTGCACGGGCCTCAAACATATGCCCTTATCCGACAGATTATCAGAATTACTGGCCGAGTCCGACTGGAGCCCGTGTCTTTTTGTATTTTTATTTTTTTTCCCCCCTCTTTCTCTCCTCCCCAATTACACAGCTGCTGTTGTAGCCATTAAAATAGTTCAGTTTCGTTTTTAATGGCAAAAGTGGTTATATATATTTTCGTTTCTTTACGTTAATTTAGACATGTTTTTGTTTAAGTAACGACCAAGCGGCCAGTGGCAGACAGTGAGTTAATCATAGCCTATGCTTGATAAATTTAGCCTTCTCAAATCACCACTTGACTAAAATAAAATCTATAGGCCTATATAAAATGCTTTAAAAAAACAATGTTAGTTTAAATGGTTAACCTAGATAAATGTGTGCTATTAGGAGCGTATCCACTTTGCAGGACATGGAGTCGCCAGCACGATCTTGTACTTATTACTAAAACAAGAAAGCAAATGAGTAGCATTAATAGTCATTAATTTTAGTTAACATATGCTATGATAATTTGAACAGATTTTTATTCTTATTGTAAAATAATGGAACATTTAGGTCATGAATATTGTCTCAAAAGTCATGGAAATGTATTGGTAAAAATGTGTATGAACCCTGACTGATGTTCAAAAGTTTGTGATCAGTAAGATTTGTAATGTTTTTAAAGTCTCTTATGCTCATCAACATGCATTTATTTGATCCGAAATATTTATTTGATCAGAAAAATTCACTTTCGGAAACATCGTAATATGATGATTTTCATATCAATGTTGGAAAGTTTTTGCTGCTTAATAATATTTTGGAACCTGTGATGCTTTTTTTCAAGATTCATTAATGAATAAATAATGAAAAAGAACAGCATTTATTCAAAATAGAAATCTTTTCTAACAAAGTCTTTACTGTCAATCTTTATTATCATCTATATTGAAGACTGGAGTAATGATGCTGGAAATTCGGCTTTGCATCACAGGATTACATTTTTAATTTTAAAGTACATTGAAATAGAAAATTGTTATTTTAAATTGCAATAATATTTCACCATATTACATTTTTCTGTATTTGTATAAAATAAATGCAGCCTTGATGAGCATAAGAGGCTTCTTTAAAAAACATGAAAATCTTATTGACCCCAAACTTTTGAACAGCAGTGTATTTCGTAAAGGACGGTCTGTTTAGGATGTGACGCCAATGTTACAGGACTGTGGATGTGGCCGGTTGAGTACAGAGAAACAGATGGCAGCTGTCTGCGATACAGCGCTGGCCTTGATCTCTGAAATTTGGGAAAGGACATGAATTACTAAACACTGAGCAGAGACGTGAGGATGTGGTGCTAGAGCTCCAGCTGTTGTCTAAAACGTGCTCTGTGAAATCTTTCAGGCCAAATGATAACAACTGCAAACTAATATAGACAAGATATCAGAGGAGCTCAAACCTCGTCAGATACATTTTCTCAAGATTGCTAAAGCCAATTGGCATTGATAAATGACACAATTGAGAGTCTGCAATGACAAATAGTAACAATATTTTTTAAAAGTCTAAAGTAAAACTCATTTTAAAGAGGTGGTTGACCGTTTTTTTTTTTTATTTAGGTTTTATTTACCTTTATTCTACACCGCTCTGTCCCTTCTCACATAAACACGCTGATCATTTCCTGTTTTTATGAAGCCCCGCCCTCAGAAATACGTGATGGGCTCTGATTGGTTAGCTAGCCCAGTATGTTGTGATTGGCTAAACCGCCTACTGCGTGTCTAAACGTCCCGCCCCTCACCTCAGCTGCATTGCTCCGGTTGTATTGTAAACAATGGCGTCGTTAATATCGCTTATCAGTTTGAGCCCGACTGAGAAGCAGAGGATATTATTGAAGAGGATCGTGCAGAACCTGTGCAAGCACGGCTCTTAATGGTATGTTTTTTGATTGTTGTTGTCTCATACTTTTAGATATGCTGTTATTTGCAAATGCTACTGCTTCTGTTAGCTTTTAATATACGGTTTTATTTAAAGCTGATTAAAGGTTTAATACAGTACAGCAACCGCACACGCGTCCATGTTTAGCGCTTCTCATAGCTATGTGAAAATAAGTGTATAATTGGAACAGTTAATTGTCGGAGCTGAGCTGAATGAGCGAGAGAGAGAGAGAGAAAGAGAGATGCAGAGCGTGTGCTGAGCAGGGGAAGCAAGGAACAGTATTAAGAACCGCTGCTTTAGAACATTGATTTTGAAACTTGTGAATCCATTAGAATCGTTAGAAGATAGAATCGCGATTCATATATGAATAGATTTTACGTGCACCCCTAGTTTTCTCTTCCTCTTCTCTAAAGCAGCGCAGCATGGCCTCGCCCCCTTCTTGCGTGTTCCCGGAGGCGGGGTTTATCAGGGTTTGTGATGTCACAAACCCGGGAAGTGACTCATTGTAGTCCCTACCAGCCGTTTTTGTAGGCATTAAACTGCCAGAATTTTAAAAGACGATATCTCCGTTTGCATTGAACTTTCAGCGCCGCACCTTTGCAGATATTGTTTGTTCAAACAGCAACATTACACACTAACTACCTTTTAAAAAAGTGAAATCACAATCAACCACCCCTTTAAAACATGTTTTTTTATATTTATGATGGTTTTGAAAACTTTTATACCATTCTCATGAAAAGTTTTCAATTTAATGACTCAAAATTTCATGTGGTGGAACCATCAAGTAAAACTTAATAACATGTTTTTCTTACACATTGAATTATTGTGAGTCTACATATTTTTAAAACAAATATCAAATAATTATCGATTCATAAATATCATGCGTTTTGGGGAGTTGTACCACATGATATTTGACAACCTCAACTAACCTGGCCATGTTATGAAATATTTCAGGACACCTTTTGACCTTGACACATTGGTTTTCTGGTTGGTTGCACCACATGACTTTTATTTGAGCAGACAAACGTTTCTCAAATATCAGTAAAGCAGTGAAGCATTTTTGTATTCTTTTTTTTAAAGTGAATAATCATAAAAGATTCTGCTAAACAATTATGGAAAAGTTTGGCATAATTAAGTTACATGAGTTACTATTACAATGAGGGTTTTTTTTCTTTTTCTTTATGATATCAAAACTCTGAATTATTTGACTATATTCCCTTAATAACAATTCAGAAATTAAAAACTTGCTTATAATAGTAGAGGTTTATTCAAGTCATTGTAATTGTGTATGCTTAAACTGCATTTGTTTCTGAATAGCACCATGTCATTGACCCATACAGTCAATGTAATGTGTGTCTAATCTTTCTGCAAATTCATGCCCTCCATCATCACAGTAAGCCACAAATGAGTCAACGGCCGAGGACTCATAGACGCCTGTACAATTTAGTTTGCTGGAAGAGCTGCGCTTAGTAGAATCCATCAATTGATCCAGCACATGTCCTTAATGTGAATTTATTTTGCAATAGCTTTTAAAGCCTTGTTCTGCTCTCGGTCCCCGAGGGGAATCTGTCACCGGTGTCTGCTTTGTAGTCTGCTTGGTGTTTTCCGCTCAAATCTTCAAAGTGACCTACATCTCAACCCCTTTGGACTATTTGTCTTCTTTGGGCTTCAAATTTGTAATTTGTTCAAATTTTAAGCCCAAAGAAGACAAAAGCATGCAGTCCAGTTCGGTTTGGTTTCCCTCGCCTAAGTTTTCGAGAGAGCGTGGGTTGTGGCGTGGCGTTCAAAAGATGAGCCTTTCATTGTCGATCTGCCAGATATCCTGCTTCAAAAAGACTTGTGTGTCAAATGAGAAGAAAGTGAACAGCCGATAACCCCTACAAAATAATAATAAGTGACAGGAAGTGGGTGTGCGCTCGAATGTGTGTGTTCATGTGGACAGACAGGAATTTGCCATGTGAACGCTTGAAGATTTAAAAGCTGCGGTGTATTCCCGCCGTGCAGTGGAGGACCTCAGCGGAGGCTTGTTTGGTGGAGAACAGTGCCTTTCCATGCCCACTTCAATCCCCTTAGTGACAGATCAAGATAACTCATTCCCAAAGCAGCGCGCCGCATGGCCACTGTCCTCTACTCAACATGAAATGCACTCATCAGCATTACGATTGGCTTCTGGCTTTTTACATTTTCCCTCTCCATGGCTTGACGCTTACTTTTTTCCCCAAAGAGCACATTACGGAACTTTAGAGGTGCAGTGAAAATGTATCAGATAATGTTGTTTTCCTTTATGAAGGGATGCAAGGAGATATTTAGAAGGATTTGATTGCTTAAAATGCAAAATAGGTTTTAAAATATTTCTGCTTCAAACAGTTTTTAATAATTACTGTATTATTAGGCCTATACACAGACCTTATGCGTCTGAGAAACAAGTGTGCAGCCATTTTTAGAATTTTTTTGGTAACACTTTATTTTAAGGTGTCCCTGTTACATGTTACGTACATGTACTTACTATTATAATAACAATTAATTATGCATAATTACATGCACGTAACACAGTAACAGTGCTTAAATGTATAATTACACTGTAGCAAGGACACCTTACAATAAAGTGTAACCAATTTTTTCTTTGAATTTCTGTTTGTTTGGTTTTCAGTAGCTCTATAGCATCACTACTGAAGAGTAATTAGCTGGTGAAGTGGATTTATTTCTTGTATAGTTAATGAAAGTTATCATGTGCATTGTAATGTTCGAAGCGGATGTCATAAATGTCAGACCGGGAAGATTTTAAAACGAGTGGTTCAGTCATAAATTGGTACAACCTTACCTTCACGCTGTGGAAATACGGAATACAGAAGACAACAAGCACAGTGCTGAAAAGGGGCGGAGCTACATTAGGTCTATAGGATACATTGCATAAAAATGAATAAATAAATATACATCAGCCGTGTTCAAGAGTTTTCTGTCACAGACTGTGTGACTTCGCTACTTCCTGTTTTTTTCTGCAACCAACCGACTAATTCAGATATGGTCGACTTTTTTCAACTAACATGTAGTCAGCTATTAGGGTGCAGCCCTAGTTTTTATTATTTCTTTCTTGTGACGGGCTACAAGAAACATAAGTTACAAAAGTTTACTTTCAAGTAAATGCATGAAACAGAATGGCAATAATAACCATTAAGAAAAAAAATATTTTTGTCCTATTTTCCATTTAAAATATCTAAGCATTCTTAAATCAAGATAAATTTACTTGACAAGCAAAATGGCTTGAGATATAAAGTCTTGTTTTCTAAATAATAAAAAAAAAAATTATTAGTTTTTGCATTAAACAAGAAAAAATATCTGCCAGTGGGGCAAGAAAACTAACCTCGTTTTCCCTTTGAATTAAGTTGATTTTTCTCACCCTATTGACATATTGAATTTTAATACAGGAATTATAAACAAGCCTGAAATACACACCGACTCCCCTAGTAAAAAATTAATATATTTATTTCATACCAAGTATAGTTCAAATCTATTAACATATTTACTGACAGATGACAGAAGACTTTCTGATATAAAAATTATGATCCCACTTTATATTAAGTGGCCTTAACTACTATGTAGCTTACTTATATTTAAATTAATAATTTGGTACAATGTACTTATTGTGTACATACATGTTTTTACATTGTACTTATATTTTAAAAATACCTGCATGTAATTAATTTCTTTAATTACATTTATAATTACACTGTTGACCCATCCCTGACACCTTAACCTACCCAGACCACCAAACCTGTCCCTAACCTTACCCGTAACCCACCTCAATAGCAGCAAAAGTGTTTTGCAATACAATATGAACACAATAAGTACACTGTACTTGTTTTTTGATGCAAGTACATATAGGACCAAAATTATAATTAGACTTTATTTGGCGTACTACTTGTGCACAATGCACATTTCTTAATAGTAAGTCTAAAATGTGTTTTAATGTCACTTTTGATGAGGATTGTATGATCTTTTAATAATATTGGTCTTTAAATGCAAAATATTTAAATATTTACCTCAAGTATACTTGCAATAGTTCCACTTTAGCACAATCAGATATACTATGTATAATATCTTTAATTGGACTTCAGCACTACTTCTGCACAATTAAAGTGCATTAAGTATAAAAATTACATAGTTGTTCCACTTTAGCAGACTTATACCAGTTTAGTATACTAAAAGTACAATTGCAGGGTATTTAATTAAGTACAATATGTAAATGTATTTGTAGTATACTTAGCATGAAATAAATGTATTTCAAATACATTTAAGTATATTTATATATAATGGAAAGTCTATACTATCACGGGATGCTCACTGCAAAACATGTTAGGGATAAAATATGCACTCTTACAACCATCTTCAACATGGTACAGTGCAAACACCATGAAGAGCACAGCAGCCGGAAGTGGTCGTGCAGTTTAACGTGATGTTCCTCTGCTGTCTCACCGCAGGTGCTCTGGCCATATTGATCCCGGAGCTTGACCTGGTCATCTCTCTGGTGGGCTCCGTGAGCAGCAGCGCTCTGGCCCTCATCATCCCTCCCCTGCTTCAGATCGTCACCTTCCATAATGAAGACATGAGGCTCTGGGTGATGGTCAAGGACATCGGCATCAGTCTCATTGGCTTTGTGGGCTTTGTGGCGGGGACGTACATCTCCATCCAGGAGATTGTGGCACGGAACAGCAGCAGACACAACGGCACACACCTGCAGCTGCTGTGAAACGCTGACGGAGCGACAGATTAAATGTAGGCCGTGCAGACCCACTGAATCATTTACTCACTACATGCTCCTTTGATTTCTGCTCAATTCCGCTTGGGATTCTTCTTTCTGAACGTCCGTAGATTCTTTGTGTTTTCGTCCTTCGGTTTTTGTAGCACTGAAGTCTCTTCATATCGAGTTCCCAAGTTACTTTGGCTTCAAAGAACTCATTTTTACTAAATCTTTCGGGTCAAACAGCCTTTTATCCCAATTTTAAGGTGAATATTAATGGAATAATATCTATATTGCTCATTTTAATGTCTTGTTTACAGTGTTTGAATGCCACAAACAGATTCCTTTCACATTCATTTAGAATTAACAGGTTCACATGTGTTGTTTACTCATTCTGAGTAGTTGCAATTGGAAAGAAGTGACATGAACTGTAATTTCTGTTTGTAACTGTGTTTTTATTTTATTAGGACTCTTGTTTTCAAGACAAAAGGCGAGTTATTTGCTTCTGCATATTACACACAGACTCAACCTAGACTTGATTGTAAATATGTGGAAATCCAGTCAAAGTACACACGTTTGCACAATTACACAATACCCAGTACCTCTCCCTCTCAACCAATCTGCACTGTGTCTGCTGTTCTAGTTTTTTTCATTGATTTATATTTTTAAGTAATGTTTTATTGGTTTATTTTATTTGTGCCGTCTCACACATCAAACAGTCTTTTATATTCAACAGGTGCCGTCAGTGAGTCATCTTGTAGAGATGATATAACTATTGATATAACTTGATTTTTTTTTTTTTTCATCTACCAGCTGTAGTTTTTTGTCAGTATCTACATATGGCCAGATTTCATTCCAGATGTGCAGTATATAATTGTTTTAAAACAGGCTCCAGATCTCATGATGTTTAGCACACAAAACACTTCAAGTTCAGGCAAACCAACAGAAGTGTGTTTTAACTGTATGCATGTTGAGTAACTTGTAACTGTTGTGTTAAACACACTTGTAAACAGTTGTACTGTTGTGTTAAACACACTTTTTACTGAGGTACTTTAATTTTTTTTTTTTTAGTTGTATGAAATTGCTATATAAAAAAAAATATATATATATATATTGTTGGCAGTGCCAAAGTTATTGACTGGAGGTTTTTTTAATATATAATTTACGGTAATTTTTTTGTAATTGCAGTGTTACTTGTTTTGATTTTGTGATTTCATGGATTTTTGCCTTATTGTACATATGCTGTAGGTCATTTATTCATGCTCGCCTTGTTGAAAATGAACATACCTTTAATACTTTAAAACAGATTAAATATGAGAAGCATATTACTAGTCCATTTATTGGTTGATCATCAACATGAGAGTTTCAAGGTCCACCTGTTGAGTTGCGTCATTGTGTCTTTCTAGTTCATGTAAAACAGCAGGCCTTGAGAGCTGCTATGTGCTCTGTGTTTGAATTAAAGAACCGATGTCTTGATGTTACTGCCTCTTCCTCAGGTGTCATTTTTCTCACTGTGTCTTTTTGTTGCAAGACGGTGTTTTCCAACCAACAGTATGCATGCTGCAATGGTACTTGGAAAGATTTAGCTTGGTTAAAAGTGGCTCTAGTCGCATTAGTTTTAGACATTTTTGAGAGGGCAACACTTTGTAAAGGTAGTGCTTGGTTTGCCTGTTTATAAAGACAGAAAGGAAAGTCAAACCAGGTTTGTATCTGTGAAAAGCTCAGATGAATTGAACACATGCAGTCATTCCTCTGGTTCTCATTGGTGGCTGATTAGGTAGAGGTGCTTGTCTGTGACATACATCATGATCAGATTCGTTAAAAAATGCCTTTAATTAGATTATATTTCATTTTAAAATAATCGTAATCAGACTACAGTTACTATTTTATTGATTACATAGTAACACAATAGCAAAGAGTTATTCATAATTTATTGATTTTTCAAATTTAAATTTACATTTCAAAAATAGTCTACAGCTTATATGCATTCAGAAAGTCTTCCAGTTTTGTGGACATTGCTGACTAGTGACTGATCTTTGTGTCAGTGTTGGGAAAAGGTTACTTTGGAAATGTAGGTTACAGATTACATGTTACCCTATTTAGCATGTAATAAGTAGTGTAACTTTCAATTACCGTATTGACCCGAATATAAGACGATGTTTTTTTCTTGGAAATACATCTGAAAAAACGCGGTCGTCTTATATTCAGGCCCTAGACTTTGACATGTCAATAATACACCCACAATAGGTGGCTCCAAATACGCATAAAACGAGTGTGCCATGAAATACGTAATGTAATGCGTGTTGTAAAGATCGCGAGTAAAAATAAAAGAAAAAGAAAAGCTTACAGCTGCATGAGTCGTGACTGTCACGTTAGCCTGATGGGACCAGACGCTCTTTGTGATTTTAAAATGTAAGACAGTACCCAGATTTGAAGACTACAGTAAGATTTAACTTCTACTGTTAATAAGATTTTGGTAGGCTACTATTAGATGGATAGCCTAAATGTCCTAATTCAGATGGGCTACCTGTTTTTTTTGTTTGTTTTTTTAATGGTATATCAAAAAGTGTGTATTTTTTAAATGTGATTGTTGATACATTTTACCAGTTTTTACCATACTTTCAAAACAAAAATTAAAATAGGAAAAATATGCAATATGAAAATATTTGAAGACAAAATGTGTTTTACTGAGAAAAAACAAGATTTGGTTTTTAAAAAGCCTTTTTCCAAAAGGTACATCTGGAAAAAGGGGGGTCGTCTTATAATCAGGGTCGTCTTATATTCGGCCAATACGGTACTTTGTTAATGTAACTGATTACATTTGGTTACTCAACTCTTGAGATTGAATACAGATTTAAAATCATAACAAGAAATAGTAAATATTCATACAAGAAGTATTCAGATGTAACCCCCTTCGTAATCATTAACATTTTCATAACTGTAATTTAATTACATTTTTCTCAGTAATTGTAAAAGACTACAGTTACGTTTATTTTGTAATTAAATTATGTAACGCTGTTACATGTAACTAGTTACTCACCAACACTGCTGGTCAGGTTGATCTACAAAACACAGAAAGGCTACACAACAGTTGACCGTTAATTTCATGTTTTTATGATTTGGTTAATTATTTACTTTTTTATTAAATTCACAAACCCCAGTCTGGGAAACCTCGATATAATGTAATGTCTAATGCACTTCATGTTGTTAACAACAACGAATTAAATATATGTTCTTTCTCTTTGTATTTATATATCAATATGGTACACATTTATCCTATTTAAATCAGCATGGTAAACGAGTTTAAAAAGTAATCTAAAAGTAATCCAAAAGTAGTCTGATTATATTACTTAAAATGTGAAATGTAATGGATTACGTTACAAACGACAGTTTTTGTCATGTAATTTGGAATCCGTAACGGATTATAATTTGCCAGTTATCTATCTAGCACTGCCAACAGAATATAACTTATTGTGAGGGAAAATTCGTTGAGAAATTTCATCACTGAATATCAGCATAGCTGTGGTAACCTGTCTTTGCTTTCTGCAGACTTTTATAGACAATTTGTGTGAATTATAGATTTGATTATTTATGCATTTCACTTTTATTACCTTTCCTCTAATATGACGTCTGCTTAAATGAATGAGCTGAGAATATTGATTTGTAATCTACAACACTCTCATTGAAGTTGCATCATGGCAAAGCCTTTGATTGGTTGGCGTGGTAAAAGCCGACATCTGCAATACTGTGTCAGAGATTGCAGTAAGAGTGTTTTGTACTTAGACAGATCAGAGGGAAATTGCTATGGTCGACTGTTATTATTTATAAGGAAAAAATACAGTGTGGGCTAAAGTCAAGTTTTGGCCATGGTCTATTATGTAGTTTGGGGCCTCAAATATCTTCAGCTGCTCATTTTTTACAAAACAACAACAAAAGAACTCCCAGTGTCCAGCGGTTTGCCAGATGTAATGAAGGTCAAGTAATATGTGACTTGCATCAAGATAGAAATACAGAAATCTTCCCGGTTCAGTACAGGTTAAGCTCAACGGACAGCATCTGTGGCATGCTGTCAATTACATGATCACCTCCATGCCACGCCGAATTGAGGCAGTAATTAAAGCAAAAGGAGCCCCTACCAAGTATTGAGTACATGTACAGTAAATGAACATACTTTCCAGAAGGCCAACAATTCACTAAAATGTTTTTTTATTGGTCTTATGAAGTATTCTAATTTGTTGAGATAGTGAATTGGTGGGTTTTTGTTAAATGTGAGCCAAAATCATCACAGTTAAAAGAACCAAAGACTTAAACTTCAGTCTGTGTGCATTGAATTTATTTAATACACGAGTTTCACAATTTTAGTTGAATTACTGAAATAAATGAACTTTTCCACGACATTCTAATTTATTGAGATGCACCTGTACAGTAACTTTGGAAGCTTATGGGAAAAGGCATTCCTCTGAGTTTAAAAGTCGAAATTGGGACTCATATTTTTGACAAAGTGTTGATATTCTTCCATACAATAGTGAGTGTTATTTGAGGTGTCACATTATCAACTGATTTAGCTTCCAAACCCAGCTTTTACACTGAACATCAAGTAGAGACCCAACACAGAAATGATTTATTGTGTAATTTCATGGTTTCATGCTCTCGGCAGGCAGAAATTCACCACACAGAACATATTGTGGTGGGCACAAACCATATTTATACTCGCAGCAAGTGAAGCTGGATTTAATATATTAGTCTGGGTTGTGTTTTCTTTTACCTGGTGTAGTTTGTGTTCATGGATGACAGGATGATACGACCTGGTCACGCTGGCTTCTGTGTAATTTGGCTGGCATCTACCAAGAGACAGATGAATTTTGTGAGTTTTGACTCAGCTTTTGACAAAATGTGAAGTGTCATGCCTCATCATAAGAAAGTTGCAGGGCCTACCACAGGGTTCCTCAAATCTTGCCCTGGAGGGCCAATGCGCTGCAGAGTTTAGCTCCAACCCTGATCAAACTCACCTACCTGTGATTTTCTAATGATCCTGAAGACATTTGCTCAGGTGTGTTTGATTAGGGTTAGAGCTAAACTCTGCAGGAAAGTGGATCTCGTGGGCCAGATTTGAGGATCCCTGGTCTACCAGCTAAAGATGACGTTAATAAGTAACAAATAAAATAAGTTTCTTCTATGTTTTCACTATGCCTTAATCCCTCCTGTTCTAGCTTGAAGGATTTCTGAAACTTTGTATTTCCAGCACTTCTCATGTCTATTGAGTCCTCGAGATGAATCAATCGCTTGATGTATTCCTAACATGTATGTTGCTTTGGATAAAAGTGTCTGCTAAATGAATACATGTAAATGTTACAAAAGAATATTGTACAGGGACCATATTGATTGATTTTTTTTTTAATAAGTGTACAAAACATTTGGCTTAGAACAAGACAACCATTGCAATAATGTCAGTAATATGAAAGGTGACATATCATGAAAATCTAACTTTTCCAGGTTTTAAGTGCTATAATCAGTCCGCGGTGCATCTACCAACCAAGGAAACGTGAAAAAGATTAACCCAGTAACTTTGTTTTTGGAAGCCTTTTTCTGCAAGCGTCTGAGAAAACGAACACGTCAGATTTAGCTCCCTTGGTGACGTGGCAAAGGGATCTCATTATAATATTACCGCCCCTTAATCTGTAAGTTTCCACCCACGGCGCCGTCATTGTGTTTTCGCAAGCGACAACGGTGTACCAGCTCTAATGCCATGGCGAAAGTTTGAGCAAAACATGTTAACTGTTCTGTCTTTGGCTGCACAGACGAGCACAGAACACTATTTACAGTCCCAGCCTCAGAGGAGACAACAGAGCAGTGGATTTATTGATTTATTTACTGTATATTGCTGCTACCACACAGATCTAAAAAATCTGTGATTTATTTCCCAGCAGTTTACCTTCACAGACATAACCCACTGTTTTTGTTACTCGTGTGTTTTTAACGTAAACTTGTGTGTGA
This sequence comes from Sinocyclocheilus grahami, assembly GCF_001515645.1. Classification (NCBI taxonomy): domain Eukaryota; kingdom Metazoa; phylum Chordata; class Actinopteri; order Cypriniformes; family Cyprinidae; genus Sinocyclocheilus; species Sinocyclocheilus grahami. The sequence goes on along the minus strand of NW_015505429.1, from coordinate 513,033 downwards.
ATGAGAACTTAGTTTAGTACTCACATGCTGTGACAGCCGCTTTCTGTACGTGTGCTTCGGATGTGTGCGCTCAGAAAACCGTATATCAGAAGTTTAAACTCATATGGTTTAAAACTCATGATTTCAGCGCGATAAACAGAACCAAAACAGATGTTTTTAGCAGGTAATGCTAAATGGCGGACCTTTAAATCACGGGAGCTGTAATGGCGCAGCCCTATTCTGGAAAAGGGGGTGGGGAGCAGCAGCTCATTTGCATTTAAAGACACTGGCCCGAAAAACAGTGTGTTTCTGCTTCCACTCAAAATAGGCATTTCAAAATGATATAATAAATGCTCTGTAGAGTATTTTGAGCTGAAACTTCACAGACACATTCTGGGGACACCAGAGACTTAAATTGCATATTGCAAAAAGTGGTATAATATGTCTCCTTTAATAATCAATCCTCAATTGAAGACGCCGGTGATACAAAAGAGACATAAAAGTAGTGCTGGTTTCACTTACCCGGATGAGTGCGTTAATATGCAGCACAGTATATTAGTTGAGCTTGAATATTTGAAAATATCTGACTGCTGAATGACACCATTGACAAATCAGGTTTTCGAGAGTACCCTCTAATAAGCGATTATATCCTATCAAACTTGTGTTATTACATATCGTGATGAGAGAAACGAGACTTTTAGAAACTTTGAATCAACTGAACCAATTGCTTCACAAAATTGTTTACTTTTTCGAAGTGCTCAACACACTGGTGATGGTCAGAACAGTAGAAATGCAATCTCAAGCTCATAAATGCATAAAAACACCTTTTACAAACTAAAATTGAATTACACACGAATAATATGAAGTGTCTGTATAATATGTTATTTTATTAATTTGTAAAATAATGCAATAACATTAACTTTGTTAATCAGACCAATAAACTCTCTTTGTTAAGCAAATCTCTCACTAAAAATATCTACTAATTTAATCAGAGATAATGTAACAACTGGTTCCTTCACAGAGATCACCAAAATAGTTATGGCATTTCAGAAATAGTCGTTTCAAAATAGTTATGGCATAATGAAGCCTCATTTACCGAGATCACGTGACTTTGGTCGTTTTGATGCGTGCGCTGAATGACTGGTTTAAAAAACGACTTGCATATTTTGAAAGTCCCCATCACATAATATCATATGATATTAGTGATGGGGCTTTCAAAATTGCTTCGTCAAGCTTTGCAAATTGCATGTGTAAGTATTTTAAAGTTTAATATTCCAGTGAAATGCCCTGCCCCATAAATTTCCACTGTAAGTACATCACTGTGAATGTGATCTATGTACAATGATTTTCTGTAGTAATGGTGTTGTCGATAGAGCTTAACTTGCATTGAACCTGGAACAATCAAGCATGTCTAACCAAATTAATTACACTGTTGACCCATCTCTTACACCTTAACCTACCCATACAACCAAACCTGTTCCTAACCTTACCCGTATCCCACCTCAATAGCAGCATAGGTTTTTTTCAATACAATATTAACACAATAAGTACATTGTACTTATTTTTTTATTTAAAGGTCCCCTGAAATGTCATTTTAACTGAAACAGGAAGACAGGGCGGGACATATCAAGCAGCCCCGCCCCTTTTTAAAATAGCCAATAGCGTTCGTTTACATCACCGCTTGAGCTAGAGCCGTTCAGAGCCGTTGAGCTCCGTAAAGCCGCATTTGACAGGGTATGCCAAGCACAATCTCATCCATATTGCTATAAAATATAGCATTCTGTGTAGAATTCAAATAGCTCCATACATATTGTGGTCTGCACCGACTCGTGCATGTGATCTGCTCCGTGCTATCGTGTCTCTGGACCGGAGCAGAGTGTGTGTTTTTTTTCCTCAATGGAAAGCATATTTACACTGTTTGAATCGTTCCCTGTCCCCTATATAGTCCACTACGTGCCATTCACTGTAAAGAAAATACTAATTCTGTGGACAAGTGACCGATTTCAGCCGCGGCTTCAGCGTCTATTTTATAGTGCAGGGGGCAGGGCTTCAGATTCTAGAGAGCATTTGGTTGGACAGAAAGTTTGATGAGAAGCTGAAGTACGATGTGACGTCAAAAAAATCGTTGAGCCGTTTTGGCGGAAGTGACGAACTGCAAGCTTTGAATGCTTATATCTTCTAAATGCGAATTTTGTCACTGTTTTGGAGGACACTGCCTTATAGATAACCTATTGATACTAACACCTAAAAAACTTAAATTTTGATTTCATGGGGCCTTTAGGTAGTAGTTAAGGCCACCTAATATAGATTTGTGTGAGTCTCAGCATCTGCGTGACGTTCCCCTGTTTTCATCTCAAACCCTGAGGCATAAATCCACCTAGCTATTTGTCCTCACTGACCCACAAAGCTCCCTGTCAGAGATCTATACTTCTTCTTCAGCTGAACCTGCTCTGAATGGATAATGATAACTGGCAGCACACCATGAAGAGAAGTGCCCCGGGCAATTGTGTGTTTCTAGACTTGTATTTATTGTTTGTAAAACACTTGAGGCACTGAAAACAGCATGCGTCTTGTCAAACGTGCACTTGTGGTGTTCATCTAATGAAACAACCACATGTCAGAAAAAAATTTCTTTATAATTATGTGTAAAACACCCCTTCGTTTTCCTACAGAGGAGTGAATATTTCGACACGTTGCACAGTGATTAAAGTTTATTAAGACATCTTACTATTAAACATGAATGCAGCACTCAGGTGTGCATTCATAGGAATGTTTACATATTAAAAAATATGATTGTTTAATAAATATTTGATCAGAAAATGTGCAGTGGAGATTTCAAATAACACAGTATTACTATATTTTTGATTTCCACCTTTACACACAAAAACAAATATTTGTAGGATGCATGGAAGTGCTTTCCATTCATATTTCTGTGCATTTTTTGCTACATTCTAGTTCATAAATCTAATGGATTGATAAACTGCTCTAACTTTCAACTTATGGTCCATTTTCTTTGTTTTAACCAGAAAACAAGCTATAATATTAATATCAGTACATTTGTGTAAAATAATTTAGAGTAAATCATACATTCTTTTTTGCAGTTGAGGTATCAGATAATAGAGTAAATTCATTTAGCTCAACAAAAATATGCTCATATATGTAATCTATCAAAATCTCCTATTTTACATCCTCATTCATATATGCTAACTTTAATTCATTCATAGCATAGATATATTTTTCTTATTTAATAATAAATCCCAAGTCTCTCCAAATATGTGACTTCTGTCACCTTAATAACATGTAATTGATTGAGTTAATTAAATTGAGATAAAATGATATGTAGCTTTAAGTATAATCATTATCTTAATTATAATCTGAAAATCCTCTCATTGGTTCGATATGCTCCATTAGTACTTCAAACATTTACTAATTGTTTTCGTAGTTGTTTCTCCCAAATATTTAACAAAAATGAGACACCATGATCAGTACAATAATGCTAAATATAAAAAATAAAAGAAAATCACATGACATGTTTAAAAGCAATAGCATTTCATTTTTTTATATATTTAAACACCACATTTTTAGACATTTGAATATCAACAACAAAATCAAGTACATTGATTTTAATTAAAAAAAAATAGTATTTCAAATAGACATTATTAAGGGTTTTTATTAGTGTTGGGATCTTCCACATTTAGATGCCAGTTAAATTTCTAAATAAGAACATATTGTGTAGACGATAATGTAAACAAGGAACTCAAGTTCAAACTTATGTCATTTTGTGCAAATTTTAGGATGTAAATACAGGGACTCAAAATATGTCCATATTTGGTATGACAAAATGCAAACAATGAAAACATTCGAATCACAAAAAAGATGCATCATTACGCTGCACTCATAAGTCAATCGCTTTGAATAACTTACGAATTTTAAGAAAGACACAGTGCTCGTCTCAACAATTAAACTTGAAAATAGCAAGTATAATCCTTTTATACTCTTTTCGAAAGTTGTGGTTTAGCACTCCATATATAACGCCATTGAGGCAGCTGTTGAAGTACGCCATGAAGTAGCTGGCTGTGAAGAGCCACTCGGGTATGGCTTGACCCAGTCTGGGGTGGATCGCCACCGCCAGGCCTATGAAGTTCAGCGGAGCCCAGCAGACGGCGAACAACACAAACACCACGAACATGGTGAGAAAGTTCCGGAAGTCATGAGGCTTGATCTTGGGCCGACTGTCGGGCTTGACCCGTTTGCGCACCTGTATGACGAGGATCCAGATGCGCAGGTAGCAGTACGTGACTATGCCGATGGGCAGAATGAAGTGCACCACCACCACCATGATGGTGTAGAGCGAGCTCACCGATTGGGCGAAGGTGCACGAGTAGATGCGTGGGTCGTACTGCAGAGACTCCACAAACCAATTTGGAACGATCGCCAGGATAGTCAGCGCCCAGACCAGGACCACGTAGCATACTGTGTTCTTGTTGGAGAAGAGCTTGTCGTACTTAAGGCTGTGGCAGATGTAACAGTAGCGGTTGATGGCGATGCCTGTGATGTTGAAAATAGAGCCAATTACACTGAGCCCCATGAGGAAGCCGCTGATCTGACAGTGAATATCACCGGCGATCCAGCGGTCATGGAAGATGGCGGTCAGGACGAGCGGGTAGGGGTAGATGGCCACGACCAGATCTGCTACTGCCAAACTCACCACAAAGGCATTACCTGTAAGGACAAGAGGGTAAAAGATCACTGAAAGCACTGAGTTAAGATGTGTTGCTTGTCCAGGTTGTCTAGCTATATCCAGTTGCTTTGTCGTGGATTGTTATTCTTTACTTTAACATAAATTCCAACAGCAGCAAGATATCTGTGTGATAAACCCAAAGCAAACAGGGGTGCTTAATATGAGCTGTAAATATCGATATCAAACTCTGAGTAGACAAATCCAGGAGGTTCAAAGCAGTGACCTACACGGTGTAATTGGATCCTGTAATGTTTGAGAAATGTCTTCGTACTCCACTCTCACGTAACTCATGTAGCTCAAGATCGCACACATAATAAGACCAATGCCTGGCCTTTCTTCTTTAATAAAAGGATTTGCTAGTTCTGTTTAACTACATCAGTGAGATCATAAAATCGAATAAAACAATGAAATCAGGTCCGTGCCTGTGGAGCGCTTTGAACACGAGACTTGTACATTTACTGCATGTGTGGTGTCTCTAAAGTGGGCTGACTTTCATAATAAAACTCAGATTTACGCCAACACACTAATGAAATTGTTTTATCTATTTAAACTTCACTTTTCAACTCTCCAGGTACCAGATGCTCCATTAAACAAGCGCTGTATTGACTTCAATGAATTGAATTCTTTGAATTACTGAGCACACGCTTCACATCCAGCTGTGTTAATCCATCACATGTCGGCCAGGCTTGTACTACGTGAACAACACATTTATTGCAAATGATTTTAACCGTCCTCTAGCAGAAGAATTAGAAGTGTGGGATGCTGGACCCATCACAATTTGGACCCAGAGTTTGTTTAATTAAAACAAACTCTGGTGTGATTGCTTTGTTAGTGTGATTCATTTGAGTAAGTGTGAACGCTGCCATCTGAACCTGTGCTCAAAAGCAGACCAAGACACCTTAAAATGGTGGGCCTTTTGAAATATGAATGCAACATGGACCAAAGACATCTAGAAGAATAAGAAACAAGCCATCTCATATGTAAGCAGATGCATATGTGAAATAATGCAATCATTAAACACAACCCAATCTCACGGCAATTCGTTCATTTTTGACTAATTTGTACTAATTCGTACAACCTTACTCATACGAATGTGAAAAATCATATGTATTTTACAATGTAGCAAATTTATAGGAATTCGTACAAAGGACCACACATAACCCCGCCCCTAAACTTAACCATCACAGAAATCATACAAAATTGTGTGAGTGAGGTCGTGTTATCAAACATTAAACAGCAAAACTGCCAAATGTTAGCGAATGAAATGTTGAGCCAGGAAGAGGTTTAGGACTGTGAAGTTTTGGGGGCTTCGGTGGACTCGATCGACTTCATCTATGTTTTGATCATCGTTCTGAATCTGATCTGGATGTCGTTTTTTTGACAAAAGCATGATTTTCTCAGCTTTTTGTTCAAAATGTTTTTCATGAAATAAACCCACATTCAAGTGTTGATAAAAAAATGAATGCATATACTAATAGGATTTTTTTAAGCAGAGGCTCTGTTCTTTCTTTGACACATTGCATGTTCAGATATTCATGCAACAAAATATTATGGGGGCCATGAACATTTTGTAAAGATGATTAAAAATGCTGGTTGTGGCTGGCAACTTTTTTTTAAAACACTGGTGGGAAAAAAGAGTTAAAAACAGTAACGTTTCTAGGCGTAGGCAAGCTGTGAGCGCACATACTGGCACTACATTTTAGCAGGGTTGTGATCAAGAGTGGCACGGCCGACCTGAAATATAATTGCCGCCCCCACTGGATCCCCCACCATCACTGGGCTAGAGTACTGTCAATCTGACGATGCCTGTATGCCATTGGATCAGAGCGCTGTCAATTGCTGCCTCTGATTGTTGCATGCAAAGTTTGCATTTGGAGTGCTCAACAATAGCCCAAAGTCTGCAGAATTGGGCTACTTTTATACTGTTGCCACAGGTTGTTTTTTTTCAGTCCGGGGGTTAAAAAGAAATCCCCCGATCTCCCAGAACGCAATTTCGACTGAGGACGACCCCCGGGACATGACTTTGGAGCAATTTTGATAACCAATTTCCCCCAGAATGCGATATCTGCCTTATCTTCTTCTTGTCAACTCAATCAATCACCAACAAATCAATGAATGAATGCAGTATTTGTTACTTTATTTGTCACCACTGTGTTTCATGTGCGAGGCAGTATCAGCTCAGGGACTCGATGAAAATTGTCTGTTTGGGTGAAGCAATGAACATGTTAGTGGTGCTTCTCTTCACAGTCATCACGGTGCAGAAATTAGGGGCAGCTTTCTCTGATTGACTATTCAGACCCAGTCATGTGGAGAAGGGTTACAAATGTGACAAATGATAAGAAGACGCGATGAAGAACTGTTTAGCAGGCTTATTGTTTTTCTCTGTTGCACAGGTAGCACTGCACAGTTAATTCACAGATCACCTGGTCTCGCTCGACAGATATCTGTGATGACAGGACACATGTAAATTCATGCCTACAGGCTGTCATTTTGAAACAAGCTCACAGCGCTGTTCTGGGAGTTCAGATAGGTGATCAAAGCAGTAGACTCTTTCACTGATGGACGTGTGTGAATTTTGATGAACTGGATTGTTCTTCATGTGAATTCTGGTGTCATGGAGGTACTCTCTGTGACCTGTCAGCACCAGCGTCACAAGAATAGAGGTCAACAATACTGATGAATGTATGTGCTATAAATTAATTTGCTGGCTATTGATGAATGTGATGGAAATGGGATTCAAATTTAATTTGGCACTTGTGCATCACCCAGTCCGAAGTGTCAGGACATGTGATGGAATAAATCATCACATTTAAAATCACTTTGATCCAGATCCTCTGTCTGTAATGGATCTGCCCTCACTGAGCATCAAGTGACGAGATAAGTAGAGCTTCAGCTATGAAAACACATTTAAAGTCCAACTTACAGTGCCTTATAGACTTTTTGACTTTTATAGCCAAATTTAAAACAAGGTCAATTTAGAAGCAACATTGCATAAGGTATTAAGACTTGTTTTCAGAAAATATATCTTAAATTAAGTTGTTTTTAGCTTAAATCAAACAACATTTAGTATGTAGTTTGTAAGTTTGTGCTTATAAGAAAGAAAAAAACTTGCCAGTGAAGCAAGAAAAATTTATTTTATTCAGACTTTTTTTCGCTGAATCGCACAAATCTTTTTCCTATCACAAAAATAAATAAATAAATAAATAGGGACTTGTCTCACAATTCAGACTTTGTTTCTCATAAAAAAAAGAATTGTGAGATATAAACACAGAATTCTGACTTTTTTCTTGCAATTCTGAGAATTTTGCACAATTCTTTTTTCTTTGAGACTTCATTCAGACTTCTATTCTCAGACTTGCACGTTTATATTTCGCAATTTTAAGTCTATATCTTGCAGTTCTTATTTTTCATTTATAACTTGAAATTTCATACATTTGTCTGAGAATTGTGAGATATAAACTCAGAATTGTAAATAATAAATCAATAACTGTGCAGAATTATGAGATAAAAAGTAGCTATTACCTTTTTCTTTCTTTTTTTTCCGTGGCAGGAAACAGCTTTCCTTAATTATCTTCTCCAATTCTGCCTCTTAAGTACATTTATTTTGTTTTAAGGATGTTTGAATATTTTTACTGAAAAACATGATGAAAATACTACTGAATAAATAAAATCACACCAAAGACAGAACACCAAATGATGTGTAAATACTGTGCTGGTGTCTCTAAAGCAACCACACACATCACATGGCAGCAAAACACTGGAGCTCTAATTACTGGAGGTGTGTCAGGAGTCCATGAACCCGTCTCACTGCCAGCACTGAGTGAGCTCCAGCATTAAAATGGCCTGAATGCCTTCCTTTTAAGAGGAAACAACCATTCGTTTAGTATTGTTCTGTATAAGGGAGTATAATCAACAGAATTAAACATCACACACGAGGATATTTCTGTCTGGAACTGTTTAGTATCCAAAAGACTGCACATCTGCATTAGCCAGATGATTATATAGGATCTGTATGTGTCTGGTTTGCAGCATATGCAAGCTGTCTCAGTTTCAAGCTCTGTTTGAAACTTTATTTCTCATGCAGAGAAGATCTGAGGCTGAGCTCATTAAGAGACGTGTACTGTATCTCATTTGTCTTTACATTCTCTCAGTGCTTGTATCTTTTAAAGGTCAATTATTAGTTGGTCAGACAAAATAACTGCACCCTAGAACCACTTAAAGCTTAAATCTCCAAAAGGAAAAGGTCAGGCTGTGTGCTGTGTGTGTTCATGAGATGAGACCAGTGGCCGGAGGTCAGATTGAGATGTTGCATCTCAGACTAAAACTGACAATGTTAACAGGGCAGCATGCAGAGGCATTCATACAGCAGCTGCACACCACCATGCTTTGTCTTTTCAGTACGACACCTGATGGTCTGGAAATCGTTGATGAGTCAATTACTGTGTCTGAATCTTAAATAAGACAGACAGCTAATCAGATATTTGTACTTTAATATCAAGGCTGTAAATGAATACTAGCTACTGTTTGGTCTAAAGAATGGCATCAAACACCACAGTCTGTTAAAAAAAAAACGTTCACATGTAAAGTAAGTTTTTAAGGTGTTGTTCACAGTCATGTATTGATAATTAAGGTGTGTTTTTTTTTTTTGCTTAACAGCAAGACAGTCCAAAACAAAGATGAAAATTGTGATAATTTAAATTGTTGTTGTTGTTGTTATTATTATTAATGATTAATGACGATGATGATGAAAACTATTATTAATGTGTAGTATTTTTGCGATTATCGTTATTATATGAATTATAATGAAAAAGATTTTAAATATTAAAAATGACCTAAATGAGAATTATTATTATTGTTATCAATAATAATAATAAATTGTAAAAAGAAAAATATGAAAAATACTAATAACTGCAGAACAATTAGTAGTAGTAGTACAATTGTTATCATTATTAATAGTAGTAGTAATAATAATAATAATTATTATTATTATAAAAGAAGATTAATAATTAAACCAGTCTATTAACTGATTTGCTGGTCTTACTGGTCAGGCTGGTCTGTTTTCTGGTTTTAGACGCTTTTAGTTGCTCAGGTTTAAAGACCATGCAGACCAGGTGATAATAATACATATTCATAATGCATATTATTTTACTCTGTCAAAGAGCAGAAACAAAAACATTTCAAATCTGTTCTGAATCAGTCAGTGATATCAATAACGAGTTACTTCAGAAAACCTCGCCAGTAAAATATACAAATAAATGACTGTCAGCGTGATGAATTATAGAGATGAAGACATTTACCTGCCTTCCTGAGCTTTCTGTTTCTGAAGACCGATACAATGACCAACAGGTTGCCCAGAACATCTACTATAATCGTAGTGATGAGAACACTGGAGAGTAAAGTCACCACCCAGGGGAAAGAGAGGTACTTGCTGTCCCGGTTTCCTGTCGAAATGTTCCTCAAAGGGGCGTCTGTTCCCTCCACCATCCTCAATGCATCATCACAGGACAGCGGCGAGGGCTCCGGTCCTCCGCGCATCCAGACACCGCGCTTCAGCCGTGCGCTCTTACAGCTGCCGTAGAGGCATGTCGCTATGATAACAGGCAAAGCAGTTATTAAATCGTGAATTGATGAAAACTGGCTCCGCTTCAAATAGAATAGCTGCGATTCAAACTCGTTTTAGACATAAAATCCTGCAGGACAAGCGGAGAGACATTTGTAATCCAGCGTCTCTGTGGATCGTGAGAACTTGAAGAACAAGCAGCGCGCTGTGCTTGTCAAGACGCCCATTCATAAATCTGATACATAAAGTATAAAACTGGTGTTCGTTCATTCACTTCTTAAACGTGTAGCCCTCATTCACAATGTTGACTCCAAAAAGCTGTCGGGAAATAAAAGAGTGGATAAACGCCTCCCAAACTTCAGAAGTTCTCTCAGTAGGCTACCGTCGTGAAGCGCAGCTGGAGATCCAGAGACCTGAGCCATTTATATCCGCGTGTGCTCTGACATGTGTTGGATTTGTGTGAAGCTGGATGCTGATGCTGATGCTGATGCTGATGCTGATGCTGAGGACTGTAATGATGGTTGTTGAAGAAGGGTTGGACACCAGGTGTGGGTTTATGGCTCATAATAAGCTGTCAGTAATGGCACATTTTTTCCTGATATATTCCACTACCTCATCGTCTGTCTGTCAGCCAGGTCAATACATATTTTATCCTTTATCTTGTCATTCTTGGCTGGTTCATTGATAAGTTTATGACAGAATACCAGCGTCAAGGCATGTAGGAGAACACCTGCACTCACTTACTACATACAGTATGATTCTGTGTTGAAGATCAAATGTTTAGATTCATTTCATTCATTCAAAAAACCAATTTGTTAAGGCAACAATTAAGTACTTAAAATAAGCACAAAAATTCTGAAATTAATGATTAATATGAACCAATGTTTTATGCTGCACCGTGAAACTATATATAACAGACTGAACATCATCTATCAGCTTCCAAACAGATGATCAAGATGAGTTACGGCACTCAGTACTGTTATGAGTTGACACTTATATCCGAAAGCCTCAAGGGTCCTCAGCTGTGGGGTTATTTGAGATTCCCGTGCTTCAGGACAGGAGATGTATACATTATGGGACTGCTCCACTTTCACTCGTGCAAAGCACATTATGGAAGTGCACTTTTTTCACCTGGGTTATTCCTGCGGTGACAGTACCTCAGTGTCACATGATCCTTCAGAAATCATTCTAATATGCTGATTTTCTGCTCAAACATTTATTATTTTCAATGTTGAAAACAGTTGTACTGCTTAATATTTTCTGGAAACCGTGACCTTTCTTTAATGATTCTTTGTTTAAAAGAACGGCCTTTATTTAACAGCCTTTAACATTATTATAATAAAGACATGTCTTTACTGTCACTCTTGACCAATGCAACCTTGGCTGAAATAAAAAAAAATGCTTTTTGAATTATTATTGAATTTTTGAGTCTATAAGATTATAATTAATACAACACACAGTACATTCTGTATATTAAACAATTTTATTTTATATATTTCATAGTATTTTTTTTACATAGATGGGAAATGGCAAAGACAACACAGATTCTCTCACAGAGGAACTTTAAAACTTTAAAACATGGGAGTCATCCCACATTGAATTTTCAAAATACAAAAAAATGACATTCGCACTTACCACCCACTTCACAAACATACGACAGATCACAACAAATACTTGCAACAGCTGCTAATAATATGTACATCAACACTGTGCTATGTCATTTGAAACACTATAGACTACAGTCAATGAGGGAAAGGAGCACATGCAATATCATTTGATGACACATGCAGCAGTCCGCTAAACCAGTCTCCAAAGCCAGTTGCATTCAGGTAATCTACGCATCCAATGAAATGTACTCTGTTGAAAATCCCTTTTCATAACAAAAAAATATTGAACCCTAAAGATGACATTAATGTTATGAATACAGTTCAAAGACAGAAGCACTTTAGAATATAAAATGCAGCTGTTTGTGATGTTCACACACACATACAGTATATATGATTCTTTAATCAGTTCAGTTTCTTTCATACTTTGGCAGTATTTTTGATCATTTTAATGATTAGTAAGCATTATGACAGTTTGTCAAGAAGCGTAATTGAGCCATAAAAAGCTGCACAGAGATTTTTTTATGGCTTAAGTTTGATTGCCTTTGATCAGAGAAAACTTCTAAAACCGCATAACTTCTGCAGCATGAGAAGATAAAGCCAGAGTTCACATTTCAAATTAGTATTCACCAAGCGCAGCAATTCAGACTCATCTTAAAGGAACAGTTCACCCAAAAATGAAAATTTGCAGAACATGTATTCACCCCCAGGCCATTCAAGATGTAAATGAGTTTGTTTCTTCATCTGAACAGATTTGGCATTAGAGCACTTGCTCGCCAATGTGAAAAAATCCAATCCAAATCCTGTTGTGAGAGGACAACGTGAAATTGACTTTTTTTACACTCAAGGAAAGCATTATTATGGACTCATTTTGGACAGAAGCAACAGTTTGTACATAAAACACCTTGATGGATTTGTTTCAAACAAGCAGCTATTCACTTCACAAGATGTTAATTGATGGACTGGAGTGGTGTGGATTATTGTGATGTTTTATCAGCTGTTTGGGCTCTCATTTGGACGGCACCCATTCACTTGGCGAGCAAGTGATATAATGCAAAATTTCTAAAAATGTGTTCCCATAAAAAATAAACTACAGGCCTGAGTGTGAGTAAATCTTTAGCAAATTTAGGTGAACTATTCCTTTTACAAAACAGTCAAAAAGTAAATTTCCCAACAACCAATGACACATCAACTTACCATGGACTGATATTTGATATTTCATTAACATACATCTTATATTTCACATTATGTACTAATTTTTGATACAACAGGGAACCAGCCTCTGCTTCAGCCACATGTACAAATCAGTGTAACCTCTATACTTTCGCTGTAGTGAAATGTGCCATCGCTAAAAATGTTTACACCATATGGAACGCTTGAAAAATGTCATAGCACGCTGATTTCGGTGAGCACATATGGGCTCGGGGAACAACACACCTCAGCTATGTTTTACAGAAATAATCATCCGCCCTACAGCTGGTTTCCAATCTGATAATGACATGCAACACTACAATCAGTCATTTAACATCTGCTGAAAATATACTTTTTCCAACCAAACTGGACGGGGTGCAATTGAACTCGCAATACCAAATGAGGCCGCATTATCTCTACACGCTAATAACATCATTTATAACCACACCGTAGACGTTTTAAGGTCATGCAATAATTCCACAGATTCGTAAAGGGCAAACAATGAGGAAAGTTGCATTTCACACAGATGTATTTGTTTTCCCTGAAAGTGACTATTAATACTGATAGTGCTTCTGTGGCTCTCAGCCGTTGAGCTTCATATACTATATGTATGAGATGAGCTTCCTTTCTATAACCCCACTCATACGGGACCTTTGATCCACCGCAGTCTCTTAGAACATGACCTCCTCGCAGCTGCCGTAGTCACTCTCCACCATATCTGAGCCAGCATAACTGCGAGACGTCCTTCTAGTAGATCCAGGTCGCTTGGAGCCGTCGCCGTCCGCGTATGAAGGCTGTCCCACGCTCAAACGCACGCTGAGCCTCTTATAGCCGCTGGAGACGTTGTCCAGGCTGCGAGTGTGCTGGGTAGGGTAGTAGCTTATGGCAGTGTACTCATTAGGGCACTGAGAGCTGGGCAGCGGCAGACCATCCGGCCCCAAGAAGTCATCTAAATTCTGATTGCTGTAACAAGGGGGTAATGGAGCGCGGCGGTCGGCGCGGTCCAGCGGGAAAGGGAAGCCTCCGAAGCGAGAGTTCCTGCGCGACTCTGTGGCAGCCGTCGAGTAGGTGCTTTCCACAATGTCAAACTTTGGGAACTCTTGAACCGTGGGTCGGCCGTAGTAGTCAGGATCAGCTGGATACACTGTGAATGAGAGTTATTATTAGAAATCGTTTATTTCTTGCAACTAGGGGTTGCACAAATTAGTTGATTAGTTCTGACAGTAGTAAGTGAGATAGGTCTATGTCCACTAGTTGTACCACATGATTTCAGTTGCACTTGGTCTATACAAGTAGTGATGCACCAATATTAAAATGATATTTTCATGTTATGGCCGATAAACACTATTGTTTGAAAGTTTGGGGTTGGTAAGATTTTTTATGTTTTAAAACATCACGTTTTACCAAGGCATTTATTTGATGAAAAAATGCAGTGAAAACAGTAATATTGTGAAAAAGTATTACTATTTAAAATGTTTGTTTTATCTTATATTTAGACGTTTTTAATATATTTTTAAATATAATTTATTTGTGATGGCAAGGCTGAAATTTCAGCAGCCATTATTCCAGTCTTCAGTGTCACATGACCTTCGGAATTCATTCTGGTGCTCAAGAAACATTTATTATTATTATTATTATTATTATTATCAATAATACAGTTGTGTTGCTTAATATTTTGGTCAATTTTAAAGTGTCCTTGCCAAAGGATACTTTTATTTCTAAAAACAAACAAAAATATTATTGACCCCAAACTTCTGGACAGTATGGTTTTAAATTAATTAATTAAATGTATTAAATTAAATTAATTTTAAAAATGTAAAAAAAAAAAAAAAAAAATTTAAGCTTCAAGTGAATTAAGGAATCACAACCTTATAATGTACAGAATGAGATTTGTGTTATTAAATTTTAAAGATTTACTTTAAGTGAGAGTTAGAAAACAGGGTTAAATCTATAAATAGGGAAAATATACAATTAAACAAAATATGCACCAATATATCTCTAATATTCTGATTCTGAAAATCTCCACTATCATCCAATAATGATATGGGTACCGATAAATTGTGCATCCCTAATGGCAAGAGCAGGAGAATATTCCTCTCACTGGCATGTGACATCAATTTTATTATTAAACCAATATGTCCAAATAAATGAAACTATTAAAGTGCCGCTCAGTGTTTTCCCACTATGCGAGTGGGATGTGAATGTTTTGCACTGTTTATGACAGTTCATGGCGATCCACTCATAAACTTTCCATCAAGGCAATGTTGGATGTGCCACAAACAGCAGTGTATGAGACATTTGCATTAGGTAAACACTGTCCTGCTGACTATTTCAATTGAGTAAAAATTAGTCATGCTTAAATAAAAATTCAAAAGTAGTCAAATTCTCACCCGTTTTTGAAATGCTTGAGTGTTAAGGATGTGCTTGAGAATTTAGTATGTCACCAATTTAATAGGTTTTAAACAGAGGCACACATGAGAAAGTGCTCAGTGCTGCAGCAAACAGAAGATGTAACTGAATATGACCCGCACATGCTTTTCCATTGACCTGCAGGAGCACACGCAGCTATTTGTCCTCCACCGCTCTCGTCTTTTATGATGTGACTAAATTCCAAATGAAGTGAAGTGCCTGTTGAAGCTGAAAATAAGCTGAAAATAAAAAATAAAACAAGTTCTCACCTTCGTAGTCGTGCTCCCAGTTGTTTTTCCTAATAGAGTCGTTATCAGAGCTGGTGGAGGGTGGAGGAGGTAAATTGGGGGCCACGCTGCAAATCACAGGACCCTGAGGCCTGGAGCGAGAGCCCACCTGAGGGCCGAGCTCCCGCTGTTCTCGAGGTTTGAGTGAGCAGAAAGGACTGCTGTCCAGATCGCCTGCGAAGCCAATCAGGGTGCTGAGCTCCACAGGAGAGCTGATCTCGGTTTCTTTCATCGTGCTTTTGGACAACGTTGGGAAGTAGCCGTTGGAATCTTGAACGCAGCCGGACTTGTGCTTTTTGCGGCTGACGTAGTGTTTTCGGAAACATACAAAGGCCACGGCGAGGAGGACAAGCCCCAATATGCCTGCGCAGATCTCTGCGATTTCCACATACGCAGGGGAGATGGTGCGCTCACAGTGGATTGAGTTTCCCGCCATTGAACAGGTGAAACCAGCGAGACATGGATTGGGAGTGCACGCATTCTGACATCTGTAAAGAGAAGAAACAATTGACTGAATGTAGGAGAGTGTGTGGGCCACACTGATCTAGATATTCTCACACTCGGTCACAGAGACCACAGGTGAATTACCATTCAATGGAAATGGCATATGCCATCTTATCAAAATTGAATATTTTCCTCATTCCAAACATCCAGATGCATTTCTTTTACATTTTCTTTATGTATGGAAAAACAGTTATGTTATCAAGCTATCATCTGGGTGTTTCCACACAGCTCTTTTCATATTGAGAGATAAAAAATGCCAGCTACACACCTCTTCCTCCAGGCGTGAAGGGTGTTTTCTTTTTTAATTAATTCTGTATTTTATCTGATATCGTTGCACATTTGATATTATAGAATGCTACAGTGAACTCTTTCCCTGTCAGCTTTTTTTTTTTAAGTTGTCAATCACGGCCAGCATTTTTGAGCATTTTCACAAAATTATCAGAATGTTTTGTTGTATGAATATCTGAACATGCTGCAATGTGTCAAAAGTTTTTTAAACACAAACAAATAGTTTTATTCTAGCTTCGTGCGTTCTTTTTTATCAACACTTGAATGTGGGTAAGAAAACGAGAGAATCGTTCATTCCTCTTCACTGAATAACTTACTTTAATTAATACGGGCAAGACCATTAAGTGTTTTATTTTCACATTTGATTATTGATTCAGTTTCTGTAGCGTGTTTTGAATATTAGTCTTTTTTTCTTGTTTTTTTCTAACATTAACATTGTGTTAGCTGCTCGAGAAAATAAGTGCATATTAACTCATATTAAATAAAAAATCATTTGTTAAATTAATATTACATATTTTTCATTAATATTTCTCACTCATGTAATATCAGCTATCATCATTTTGTTAGATTGACATATCCAGTATTCCAGACAGTGAATACTACATAATTCCACCTACAGAAAAATAATTATTGCATTTTGCTTTTTGTCATAAGCATCTAACATATTACAGCATTTATTAATCTAGGTTATTTTTGATTTATATAGTAAATATAATATTGTTCACTGTTACTGTAACTGTTACATTTTATGTTTGTATAATTTAAACTTTGTTGTTAATTTAAACTTGGTACCAATAAATTCATCTTTATCATTTGTTATTTTTATTAAACTTTTTCTGTTTTTGTAATGAATATTATGTTGTCAATAAAATACATTTAATCTTAACAAGATTAAATGTTTGTGTACATTTTCTAGTGATCATGGCAGCAGTAATTTATCATATACTGATTAAATGATGTATAGTAGCATTATAATATATGATATATCATTTTATATATATATATATATATATATATATATATATATATATATATATCAGCATTTCTGTTTTATCTTGCTCAAATTGCTATCGTACGCCTCTTTGTTTGTTGTCCTAACAATTTGTTACTTTATGTCAGAACTAACAAACAAACAACATTTTACAGCATTTATTAATCTAGGTTAGTGTTAATTTATAAAAATACTGTTGTTCAATGTTAATTCATAACACATTAATGTTATACAATTTGAAATGTTACAATAGTCATATTTTTGTGAAATTAACCGTTATTAATTAATGCAATTAAATTGTATAGTTCATCCTTATGTTCATGATGATCAAATGATCTTATGTTAATAATGTTAATGATTTCAGTTTATTGTAAAGTGTTATCAATTCATTATTATTACTATTTTTGATGATTATTGTGGCAATAAAAGGCATTTTATTTTACAGAGATGTTTGTGTACATTTTCTAGTGATCACGGCAGCAGTAGTTCATCATATGCTGATTAAATAATGTAGCATTATAATCATCCATATATCAAAACTAGTGTAGACAAGCAAGATGGCAAACTGTGTTGTGCAAATGGCATTCAGATTTGCTGACCTAATTTGCATATCTGATTTTAAGAACGGGCAGGTAAAACAGGGAAGAAAGTGTGAGCAAATATAGAGGAACATTGCTTTCCCACCTCCACTGGGCTCTTCAACACAAGTGCCTCCATTCTCACAAGGATTACTGGCACAGATCTTCACATCAGAGCAGCACTGGTAGATCCCGAAGAGTCTGCCGGTCTGCGGGCCAGTTCCTGTCGTCCCCTCCTCTCCTCTCACCGCCTCTCCGTTGAACTGTATGCTCTCCAAACAGCCGGTGAAGCCCAGGCGCTCTGCATCTGTGCTGGGGTTGGAGCTGGCTAACACCAGGGCCCCACCGGACTGACTGAGCCTGCAGGGTTGAGGCAGAACCACCGCGTTGGAGTGTATGGCATCAATGGTGAGTCTAAGGGTTGAGCCGTTGACCTCCAGCGAGACATGGTGCCAGCGGCCATCAGCCAAAGGGTGGTGGGCCACATGCAGACTGGCAGGGAGCATGTTGCCACATCTATATCTGAGCCACAGCTCCTTGTCCACCAGCTAGAAAACACACACACACACACACACACACGAGTCAATGACAAATAACAGCATTCATGACAAAGAACAGGAAAAATCCTTCTTTTTTTTAAATTTGAAATGTACTCTTTGTATTCATGTCGGTTTTATATGGATTTGAAAAATATATTCTTAATAAAAAGGTTAAATCTGCTGACTAAACAAATGTGAAAAATGATAACATTTTCACTTTGAAATATATTTGAATGTGTGGTTCTTATTTGAAACAAAAAGTTATAAGTAAAATATTGTCTGTTCAATGTATGTTCAATAATGTGTGTTCAAGTGTTTTTTTCTTGTAAGTTTGCTTTTAGTGAGTTATGTGATGCTATAAAAACGGGGTGTGGTATCATGGTTGCGAGCTTGTGATTGACCAGCTAGAAAACACACACACACACACACACACACACACACACACGAGTCAATGACAAATAACAGCATTCATGACAAAGAACAGGAAAAATCCTTCTTTTTTTAAATTTGAAATGTACTCTTTGTATTCATGTCGGTTTTATATGGATTTGAAAAATATATTCTTAATAAAAAGGTTAAATCTGCTGACTAAACAAATGTGAAAAATGATAACATTTTCACTTTGAAATATATTTGAATGTGTGGTTCTTATTTGAAACAAAAAGTTATAAGTAAAATATTGTCTGTTCAATGTATGTTCAATAATGTGTGTTCAAGTGTTTTTTTCTTGTAAGTTTGCTTTTAGTGAGTTATTTGATGCTATAAAAACGGGGTGTGGTGTCATGGTTGCGAGCTTGTGATTGGGTCTGTGAGAGTTTGGGCGGCTCCAGCTCACGATCACTACTGCACAGACTCCGCTCCAGATGAATCACTACTGTGCCAACTCGGGCTCAAAAATGAATCAATTCTGTACAGACTTGGGCTCCAAATGAATCACTACTATTAAACAGACACTCAAAAATTTGTTAAGGTGGTTCAACTCAATAAATCTGAATTTCAAACTTCAGAATAAAAATGCAACACTCACTCTACAAACATTGACTTGACACTATTTAAAACAGTGATGTTTCAGTCAACTTTAGGGCCTTCATTAGTCAAAGGGAATAAAGTCAAGTCTATGTTTGTAGTAGAGTCTGAAATGTAAGGCATATTCATCACAAAAGAGACATTGTCAAGTCACTGCATGTATGAATTGCATATCAAATGTATTTTTGAAAAGACAAAAAAAAAAGAGCATCACGTCATTGATGATGCAGAAAAGCACCATCAGTCTGGCAAATAAATAAAAAACATAAAAACAATAGTACACACTTATTATTAGCTTTAGCCTGACGTCTGCGGCTTGAATAAAGTTACATAATTACGGACTGTGCCCAGGTTGCTGAAGAGCCAGCGAAGCTCTTGCTGAGGTAGGTTAGACAGGTTGTGTTTTTGCACCGTTGGAAGCTTGTGCTCCTGCGCTCGCTCTGTGGGAGATAAGAAGCCCTTTGTGTGTGCTGAAGGTAGTTGTGAAAGACAGAGCTCGCGGGAGAACGCGGTTAGTTCTCCTTCAATCGCACCAACAACTTTGTGATGCAAAGCATTCAAACAGACGCTGACATTATGCCTCCTCAGCGATCAGTCCACAAATAATGGATCACTCACATATGCATGTATTAGTTTCCTGTTCTGTGCATTAAAAAAACATAGCTTGTGTGTGTGCACTTCACATTTGAAAGTATTACACTGATGTTGAGAGTATGCATTATTAACAATCTTCTCCTTCACACCAGCCTCTTAATTGCTGCGGCAGGATCTTCAGAGAGTTTTGCGATGAGAGAAACGAAGCACAGATCCTTTTGCTCTGATCTGATACCAGTCAGCCCATGGGTTTTGCTCATTTGCTTTCATTGGACGGAGCTGCTGTTTGATTTTGCTGTGCTGGGCTGAGCTGAGTGTGCAGTGGTGGTGGTGGTGAGATGAGCACAGAAAAGGAAGAGGAACTTTTCCCGAGAGAACTCATCGAGGGTGAATGTTCGATCTGAGTTTTGGCTCCTCGAGGGCAATGCTGAATTTGACAGGTAACAAGGCTGTTTATCCACCAGAGTCCACATCAAAAAAAACACACAGCACATGATCTCGCTGTGCTTGTAAATCACAAACAAAACATCAGCCAACTAAACATTTACAGTCCAGCAAGCAGAAGAGAGTATCCTCCATAAATGTAGTGATATTCCCTGCCCAGTTATTTGTCTTGAGAAATGACGACTCCAAAGTATGACGGCAAAAATTCTGTTTGCTGATGAGGTTAAACGAATTCTCTGGAATATTTGTTCTTGATTGGTCAGATGTGGCATTCTGCGGCCTAAAATAAAAATTATTTTGACTCACATCAATGTGAATTAATTTATTTGGCAGGCAGCTGTGTATTAAGTGAGATAATGTATATTGCGCTGGTTGTTTTAGCAAAATACACCATTTATGGATAATAAAAATGTCCTGATCATCCTATATACATTCATACTGCCTGACTATTATCCCTCACTTGATTATTGTTATTATCCCTCAATGAATGATTGGATGAAAGCTCTGTTTCTGCTTTATTGTCCACTGCATTCATATAGGCAGCATCCTATTCAAGAAGGCAGCAGCTCCACATGAACAAATAGCATGCGATTTAAACAGGAACGGGGTTGATAGCTGCTGGATTACTAGAATCAACTTTTTTTTTATACTTTTTAGTAGCGTATGAATGTATTTATACTAGTTTGGGGTTAATAAGATGTTTAAATGCTTTTAAGACGTCTCCCAAGCTGCAAAAATACAGTAAAAACAGCAATATTGTAATCTATTATTACAATTTAAAATAACTCTTTTCTATTTTAATATATTTTAAAATGTAATTTATTCCTGTGATGTAAAGCTGAATTTTCAGCATCATTACGCCAATCGTCGGTGTCACATGATCCTTCAGAAATCATTCTAATATGCTGATTTGCTGCTCAAGAAACATTTATTACTATTATTATCAACGTTGAAAACAGTTGTGCTGCTTAACATATTTGTGGAAACTGGGATATTTATTTATTTATTTACAGTCATTTTTCATGACGAGAAAGTAATAGATACAACATTTATTTGAAATAGAAATATTTCGTAATATTATAAATGTCTTTACTGTCACTTTTGGCCAATGTTTTATTCATCCTTGCTGAATAAAAGCATTAATTTCTTTATTTTAAAAAATTGCCCCTAAACTATATATATATATATATATATATATATATACACACACACACACACACATTTATAAATAAATAAAAATTTCTCGATTCTATCTACCATCTTGGATAATATGTTGCATTAGAATTTGGTCAAAATGATGGATCTTTGATGAATCATTTTGTTGCCTGCTGTTCGGAAGAGTCTTGGCATCAGGATCGTGTCTGCGATGCCTTACAACGCTGTCTAGGTAGGTTTTGTAACAGACCTCCTGATGTGAGTCTGGTTAGAAGAAAAACCTAATTATTGCGATCAATGCCCCCACGCTCGGACTCCTCACTGCATTAAAGGGTATCAGTTCCAGCGTATCTATCCCGCCACAGATCTCTTTTCTCTTAATAATGTTAGATCGCAGCTGTCAGTATTCATAAATGCTATAGCTGCTTAATTGACAAGCCACCTTTTCTTCCCTTTCTCTTGTCAGAGGTGGCTTTGCTCAAACAGGCTCAGTTTCCATTTGAAAGTAATTACTCAAAAGGTAAGAAAACTGAATGTACTAGCTTAGCAGTTGATTCAAATTGTACAAGTTTCCAAAGCACAAGCTGTCGCTCCTCTCAAATTAAAAGACTGATAGGAATTTGCTGAGGTGCGCCAAAATGTTAATTCTCCAGAGAGACACATGAATTATGTCATGTATAGCTTTGCAACGTGTGAAGATGAATGCCCTGAAGATTTCTCGGATGTTTAACAATTCCTTTTGAAGCCCCTCTGCAACAATGAAATGGTCCAGCTTGCCAAGTTTCAAAACCCAGCGGTAAAGCTTAAAAAAAAGGATAGTGCACTTTTGATGTTGCAAGTCATTTAAATTGAATATTCAATTATGGTGCATAAATGAAGTGTCCTCTGGGAGAGGTGTCATATGATTTTGATGCAGAGATCGGCGTTTCAAGTCGTGCTTGCTTCATTCTTTATCTGACTCACAATGTATAGAACATGAATGCACTTTTCAGTCTTTTATGCAGAACCTTAAAGACTTCCTCTAGCTGAAGCTTCAAAGCTGCATCAGGCCGTTTAAATAAACAAATACTCAAAAGAGCCCACACTGAGCCTCTGAGTCAAAGGAGGAGAGCAGTCAGCCATGGATTCATCATAACACTCATTTCAGAAATACAGGTTGATTTATCTCTGATGTGCTCAAAGGGTGGGATGAAATCCACATCACAAGCGCCTTTTGGAATGTGCTGCTGAATATTAACGCATTTAATGCGCAGTTAGTCGTTCATGAGAACAAACAAGCTTCTACTGCAAACATTTGGACATTGCATTTATCATTGGGTGGAGTGAAGTTTCCTGTGATCGTTCTATTGTGATCTGGATGGCAGGGTTTTTTTGTATTTTAGATTTATACCTACAGCGATTCACTTGTGCAAGACAAAAGAAGAAGTTAAAGAATCTTTTGTCAGTGTGTTTGAAAAATGTCGTACCTCTAATTTTGCCCAGTCAGAGGCATTGGTGGACATCACTGTGCCCTCCGCTGCAGACGTCTTGAGTCGAAGAGACAGATGGAAGTTTTCTTTGCCCTCTTCCATTTGATAGAGGTATTTCAGATAACCCTTGCCGTCAAGTCTCACAGCAGATTCTGCAACGCAGGAAGCATAAATAATAAGTACATTTGGCAAAATGTGCAGCAGCTGTCCACTTCTTGTAGAAACTAATAACGGGAATCAAATTAAACAAGCTTATAGACGGACATCACAACAGACATCTTTGAAGGAATAGTTCACCAAAAAAATCTAAATACTGTACTGTTTCCATACAAACTGTTTGAAGGTTTGGGATCAGTTAAGATTTTTTAAAAGACATTTATACTTTTATTCAGCAGAGATGCATTAACCTGATCAAAAATTATAGTAAAGACATTTACAAAGTAAGATTTCTATTTCAAATAAATGCTGTTCTTTCTATTCATCAAAGAATCCTGAATAAAAAAGCAAGCTATTTATTTTTTAACAATGACAATAAGAAGCAAATCTGCATATTATAATGATCTCTGAAGGATCACATGACACTGAAGATTGGAGTAATGATGCTGAAAATTCAGTTTTGAATCAAAAGAATAAATTACATTTTAAAATATATTCAAAGAGAAAACAGTTCTTTTAAATTGTAATAATATTTCAAAATATTAATGTTTTACTGTATTTTTGATTACATAAATGCAGCCTTTGTGAGCAGAAGAGAATTCTTTCAAATACATTTTAAAAATCTTACCATCTACAAAGTTTTGAACAGTAGTGTACGTGGAAAACAAAAGAAGATATTTTGAATAACTTTCTAACTGCTTTTTACCAAAACATGAAAGCATATAGTGACCAAAATTAAAATAAAAAATACAATTAAAGTATCATACTGTAAATATTACAGTATGTGTTTGCTCTTAGTGTATGTGTAAGCAACAGACTGAAATTAAAGTCATTATTCATTGAATATCTTTGCCTCTGGCATAGCTCTCAAATCTTATTCATGTTCACATTCATTTATATATAATGTGCCAACACATGACGTCAATGATGCCAAATGGCTTTGGTTTTTCCATGTTTCAAGTTTAAATATGAACAATAAAGGGAAATGAGATTGAAAATGTTCTGTGAATAGCAACCTTTTTCTGATCATATAAAACTTTAGACACATTATATTATAATGAAAATAAAAGTCATATAGGCCAGTGGTTCTAAACATTTTTCACTCTCGTCGTCCAAAACAATCTTCAGCCCCATGTCATTCATTATTTGCTGGATCATTTTGAAATAAACTATAACTATAAAAATGTATAAATATTATAAAAAATACCCATATCGTTTTCTAGAATTCTAGAAATCACAGTATTAAGGTGAGGTGGGAACGAGACATGGGAATCTTAGTTTGTAAAACACAAAAACAGTTGTTGAGGGGGTGAATTATAAGAAATATCTTGATTTTTGTTGTTGTTTAGCTTATTTAGTATCATTTTAAGTCATCTTGAGGGCCCTGGCCAACTGGCTGAGAACCACTGATATAGACTATTGCTTTTTTTGTCCTTACTGGAGCTTGAAAGTGCAGCTTGAAATTTCTATTTCCTTTTGTGTTGTCATTTTGGAACGACATGAGAGTGCATTTCATTTAGGGTGAACTGTTCCTTTAAGGCAAACCCAGAAAGGTGCAACTTAGGCCCTGTCCACACGAACGCGGTTATTTTTAAATAGATCATATTGTTAGACCATTCGTCCCATGCAAACGCAGCACCAGGTCACTGAAACCGAACATTTTTGAAAACTTCTGCCAGGGTGAAGATTTTCAAAAACTCTGGTTGCAGTGTTATCGTGTAGACAGCAAAACTGAAGTTTTTGGCTTGTGACGTCGGAGCCTGCGCTGTTGTCTCTGCCTACAGGAAACTTTTTCAGGCTTCTGATTGGCCAACATGGCTTTACGGTTGAGATTATATCGCCACCTGTTGGTTTGGCATGCCCTTGACAGTGCTTCATAGCATGCGTTTGCGTTTTCATGTGGACGGAGATTTTTTTAAAACGGAAGAAGGAAAAACATTTATAAAAATACCCATGTACGTGTGGACATGGCCTAAGTGAGAAACAAGATAATATTCAAGGCCTCCGGGTTTGTCTAAATCCTCAGTTGAATACAAAATACCGCCTACCGTTGCAGGAGCACACGCTCTCCCAACTGTGCTGCGGGGTGATGAAGTTCGCCCGTGCGGTGGCGTAGTTACTCATTCTCCCCTGCCTCATCACCACAGCGTTCCTGCAACCCCGAGGTGGGCAACCAGCCCCCACACAACCATCATGCTTCAGTCTCAAGATGTTCAAACCCAGCGTATCTTCTACGGGCCCTGTCCACACGAACGCGGTTATTTTTAAATAGATCATATTGTTAGACCATTCGTCCCATGCAAACGCAGCACCAGGTCACTGAAACCGAACATTTTTGAAAACTTCTGCCAGGGTGAAGATTTTCAAAAACTCTGGTTGCAGTGTTATCGTGTAGACAGCAAAACCGAAGTTTTTGGCTTGTGACGTCGGAGCCTGCGCTGTTGTCTCCGCCTACAGGAAACTTTTTCAGGCTTCTGATTGGCCAACATGGCTTTACGGTTGAGATTATATCGCCACCTGTTGGTTTGGCATGCCCTTGACAGTGCTTCATAGCATGCGTTTGCGTTTTCATGTGGACGGAGATTTTTTTAAAACGGAAGAAGGAAAAACATTTATAAAAATACCCATGTACGTGTGGACATGGCCTAAGTGAGAAACAAGATAATATTCAAGGCCTCCGGGTTTGTCTAAATCCTCAGTTGAATACAAAATACCGCCTACCGTTGCAGGAGCACACGCTCTCCCAACTGTGCTGCGGGGTGATGAAGTTCGCCCGTGCGGTGGCGTAGTTACTCATTCTCCCCTGCCTCATCACCACAGCGTTCCTGCAACCCCGAGGTGGGCAACCAGCCCCCACACAACCATCATGCTTCAGTCTCAAGATGTTCAAACCCAGCGTATCTTCTACGGTGGAAAGGACTCCGGTGAGGCGCTGAGCAGACACGGGCTGGACGGAGCCGTCCTGAGCTCTCCGGACCAGAAGGACCTCCATGTTGACGGAGTTTGGCTGCTGTTGCAAGCTGGCGATGTGCAGCTCTTGTCTGGGGATGTTCAGCTCCAAGCCCAGGCTTCGCTGGAGGCCTCGCCAGTGATCGGACACGAACTCTTCCGCCGAAAGTCCAGCCAACTGCAACGTGAAGCCCTGATCCAGATCATGTTGAGCGGCAGCCCAAACATGGACCTTCACTCCCGCCCAGATGCTAAATTTCCCATCGGACACGCTCACGTTCAAGTGGTACAGGCCTGGATCCAGGTTCTTCTCCACCACAATCTTCCCATCCACTGCATCCACAGAGAACAGGCCTTGGTCCAGGCCATCAGAAACCAGTTTGTAAGACAGGACGTCTTGGGGATCTTGGTCCGTGGCGTGCAGCTTGCCGATGACACGTTTGGAAAACGTCCCACCGGCGGTGGTGATGAAAACCTCTAGCGGAGTCACAGTGGGTGGATATCGGCTCTGCTCTGTGATGTTGATTTTCACCACGCATATTGAGGACAGAGGAGGGTGGCCGCTGTCAGTGACCTGTGGAGATGATATTTATGTGATGTGTGAAAAAAACATTGCGACGTGCGAACAATACACTGACCTTTGAAGAGTCGCTTTAAATAATTTAAGACGGTGTGGTAGAATCACTGGTCCACAGATAACAATCAAGTTTAGGTCAGGTCATACTGTCCCATACATGCCATATTCCATTTGAAGGTATAGTTCACATACAAATGAAAGATTCTGTCATCATTTATTTACTCTACAGTACTGTTGTTCCAAACCTGTATGACTTTTGGTTTTTCTTCAGTGGAAGACAGGATAAAGGAGAAGTTTTGACAAATGTTCACGGTACTCTTTTCTACGCAATGTCAATGAATAGTATCCAGTGATTCCTTTAAGTTAAAGCATCATTTTAAATTAAAATTGTACATTTAAATTCAAGGAAACTGTAGTAAGTATAATTTTTAACTTGCAAAGGAAAGTATATTAAGACAAATTTGAAAGGTTGGGTTAACAACGCCTGAAAACCTTGAATTCCATGAAACGAATTCCTGAATTCTTGAAGGTCGTGTAGGTTATAAACAGAGGCAGACTAATAAATAGATCTGAACTTAAAATTTTGCAACCTATTGGAATGTGTATTTACAACATAATATAACAAAATTGTATGTAATATAATTAGTGCTGTCAAACGATTAATCGCAATTAATCGCATCCAAAATAAAAGTTTTTGTTTACATAATATATATATATATGTGTGTACTTTGTATATTTATTATGTATGTATAAATATACACACATACAGTATATATTTTGAAAATACGTACATGTATTTACATGTATATATTTATATACGTATCATTTATATTATATATAAATATATTTAATATATAAACAACATATTTTTTTTAAATATATACATGCATGTGTGTGTGTATTTATATATGCATGATAAATATACACAGTACACACGCATATATTATGTACACAAAAACTTTTGTTTTGGATGCGATTAATCGCGATTAATCGTTTGACAGCACTAAATTAATAGAATAGAATAGAATAGAATATAGGAGTAGCATAAAAAAAATCTTCTTCCTGTGTTTTCCAGCAGAAAGAAATTCTTATGGCTGTGGAACAACATGAGGATGAGTGAATGATGACGGTCTTTCATTTTTGGGTGAACTACCACTTTAATCTTTAAACAAGCATGTGTTGTAAACATGCGCTGTACTCTTAACTGAAATTAATGAATGAAATCTTTCACCTGGATTTTTAGCAGATGCTGAGGCTTGCCTCTCCTCCTCAGCGGGGAGGATATGGACAGCAGTCCTCCTTGGTCAATGTGAAAGCTCCTGTCCTCATTTCCCGAGACAATATAGAAGGAGAAGGGAGGGCCGTTCTGAGGCATATCTCTGTCTGTTACCAGCAGCTGCAGAATTCCACTGCCCACAGCCTCCCCTTCCTGTGTCCAGAAAACACCATTAATCAAGCCACACATGCTTGGAAAATACCGACTTTTAGAAAAGTTGTAGCTGTCCTTTCTCGAAAGTAGATGAACAATTAACATAAATGTGTTCTTTATTTTTATCGGGACGCAGGTGATTCTGGAGTTCACTCCTCTGAGTTTTATTGTATTCTACTGCTCTGGCAACAGAATGGCGAACAGAGAGAAATAGCTGGAAAAGAATAAAAATAATCAATCCGCCCTGATGTTTCTTGCTGTTTTTCAAATCGATAGCGGATTTCTGTCACGGGACTCGTTTTCAATGCCAGATTCTTCTGTGCAAACAAATCTAAGCTTGAAGAAACAGCCCAATTCTGTCGAAATGAAAACACAGCAAGAACAGATGGTGACTTTTATCACTCGGTCTACATTTGTGCTACCGATTGGACCGACATGTGCTCCTCGTCTTCCTTCAAGCTGACACAACTGGAACAGGTAATTGAAACGGAGCGCTCGGCTGGCAGAGATGAGCCTAATTGTTACTGACCACCTACATGGTGGCAAATAGCCGCCACACTCTGAAGACACAGACACCTTGGGTGGGGGTAAATGGGGTGTGAAAAATATTTCCAAGTCAGCAGAGTTGACTCTATAATTAGAAGCAATGGATCTGGCTGACTCCGAAAGGGTAAACCGAGTCCGAACACTGTTACAGAAAAAAATGACTATATTATACATGGCTGATTGGCTCTTTAGCCTGAACTCTTGGCTTCCCCTGTGCTCATGTGCAGCTTAGAGCACAAATGTGATGACAACCCTGTCCGGTTTTTACACCTTTGATTTCTCACAATCCTATGCTTCAATGCATTGAAGAACAAAAATTGCGTAGAAACAGTCAGAAATTGCTGCACTGCTAAAAAAAAAAAAAAAAAAGTGTAGCACTTTACGTGAAGCCTTTGTGTAATGCATTAAAAAGGTATTATAAATGTACATTGTAATGCATTATATCTTTTCCTAAATAAATGTAACCAAAATGAAAATCCATTATATTAGAAAAATCCATAATATTTGAAGGTTTGTTTATAATGCGTTTTAATGCATTATGCTTTCTAAAGGTGAAACAGTGAATAGAAAGGTATTATAATGTATTATAACTGGGGTTACAATTATTTATGAGATCATACAATGTATTTTAAGGTGCATTACAAGACATATTTAATGCATTAGAATTATTTTATAGTGCATTATATATAAAGGTTTTAAGTAAAGTGTTACTAAAAGTGTTTTAAGTTATAAATAAAACAAAGACTATTGGTTTACAGGAAAACACTAAACTGAAAAAAATGATACTAATTTTTTTTAAGGTAAGTGGCTGGAAACTATTTATTTTAACTACATTTAAATTTTAACAAATGTTGAAAGTTAGTCAGCTAAATTTGTTTATTTAAATGCAGCTCAAATAAATCGATTGCAACCACTTAACTTAAAAATATGTAGTAAATTCAATTAATCCTTTTTTTTCAGTGTATTTCATTTTTTTCTTCTTCAAAATTTCATGTTTAATTCAATGTGTTACTAGCATTTTCTTCAACATACAATCTTTTTGTGAATTGTGAAATTTAAATTCCGAGTGAAAATTGTTTGGTTGAACCTCATGTCTGATGGAGTGGCAAGAAGTAAACATCCATTTTTAACATATTCTTTCATTTCTACCATGAAACAAGCATTTTAATCATGAAATGTTTGCTTGGTTATCTGTAGAGCTCATTTGAATTTCTTCTAGATCGTTAGCTGTGATATTGTGGCGCCGTCTGAAGCTGTCTGTCTGAAGTAAATAAAATCATTGACTAACCGGGCAGGGAGGCAAAAAGGTAGATTTTGGCCGTGTGATTTTACCTGAAGGACGAGGCTGTGACTGATCTGCGAGAACATCGGTGGGCTGTCGTTGACGTCAGATACGGTCACTGTCACCTGGACGGCGGAGGATAAAGGGGGATCGCCTTCATCGGCAGCTTGCACGGTTAATGAGTAGTGCGTTATCTGAAAGGTGAGGGGCCGTGTCAGTGGGATTATGAAGATATGAACATCACGGCACCGATGTTCAATAACAGCAGTCAAATATGCACATTAGTGATTAAAATGTTCATCTGTGATCACAGGATTCAACAGATACAACTAAATCCTTGATAAAACAAATGAGTCTGTGCTCTGGGCAGCGATTCAGGAGTGAAAGTGAAACCCACCTCTTCCCTGTCCAGCGTGGAGCGCACCGTTACGTGGCCGGTGCGAGGGTCGATGCTGAACTGCTGCTGTGGATCACCGCTCACAACAGAGTAGATGATGAAGTTATTTGGAGGCCCATCAAGGTCGACGGCTCTTACCTGAGACAGATGCACAGTTAGGAAAGGAAGATGAGCACACCTGAGAGGTATTAAACAAAGCTTCAAAGCTCTGGATTACTGCAGATTCGTCTAATCTAGCGGCCTGCATCAGACACGGCTAATGTCACAACGAATCGCTGAGCAGACTCATTAGCTGATTGCTCCATTCAAACTGTTTATCTGATTGCTTAACTGACAGATGCAGTACATCATTCACTCAACAGCTGCCACAATAGCTTGCCTCAATCCCGTCAAGCCAACTGACAACAGTTGGCTTTATTTTGCTTCATAGAAATCATTGTAGAAAAAGTCTGAGACACCTTACATATGAAGTCAAAGGCAATATGATAACAATCCAGAAAAAAGTATTTTTTGTTGTTTTCCATTAAAAGTCTATCTTTAATTAAAAGTCTATCTTTACTTTAACAAAGGAAAACTATTAAAATACTTTGTTAATTGCAATAAAGCTGAAATCAAATAATGGATATTAAATGAATTTTTTTTAAACGTACGAAAATTAGAAATGTTGCTCTAGCAGAACTGAAATAATTTGAAGTACCAAAATTGTTCAAACTAAAAATAAATTAAAGCTAAATAGAAATATTAAAAAATAAATAAATATAAAAAAATGACAAAACCACATTATAAAATGATTAAAACTTAAAATTAAAATTACAACTAAAATATAAAAATAACTAAGAAGAAATACTAATAGATAATATCATTGTATATAAATAATACTAAAATAACATTGTATTTGCTTGTTTGTTTACAAATTGTGTATAGAACATTACAACCTGTTTTCATAAAAATAAATTTTTTCTTATGTCTGATTTCCCAAGACAGAGTAGAAAGAAAAGGAGGGGCATAATTTTTCCCATAAACTAACTAATTAACTAACTAACTAACTAACTATCTATCTATCTATCTATCTATCTATCTATCTATCTATCTATCTATCTATCTATCTATCAGGGTTTATGCTTTAAACAAGAAAAAATATAATCTTCTGATGTGGGAAGAAAAATGCACTTAATTCATGATAATAATATTCTCTTAATATCTGTATATTGTTATTGCATATTAATATCTTTATATACAATTTTGATTTGTTTAGTTTTTTTGTATTAAAAAAACTAATATTATATTGGCTGTTTATTAATACTTGCAAAGCACTTACTCTGCATGTCCATATTCTAGATCCCTTAATCCTACCCAATACCTAAACTTAACAACTATATTACTAACAAATAATAAGCAGTAATTAGGCGTTAATTGAGGCAAACGTCATAGTTAATAGTTAGTTTTAGTGAAAATTGGAGCCTAAAGTAAAGCGTGATTGAAAAGTTTTATCATTGGATGTTCAGGGAGAGTTAAGGGAAAGCGTGATACCTGCAGAACCATGTCCCCAGGGGAAATGTCCTCTGCAATCGCAGCACTGTAGCTACTGCGGTTAAAGACAGGCGGGTTGTCGTTGACGTCTGTGATATTGATGATAACCGTGGCAATGTCACTGAGCGACGGTTTGCCCCTTGCTCCCTCCACTGACAGGTAATACTCACGGCAGAGCTCGAAATCCAGCGTGGAGTTCACCGCCAGCAAACCTGTGGCACAAAACAACAAAATCACATCCAGGCCTGGGCCATCTCTTTATCAGTTTCCAGCAGTTTCAAAGTAATGGCAAAAATGTCAAAGAAAAGTAAGGTTTGTTCTGGAAAAAAAGGGAAAGTTTGGATTAAAAATACTAAATAGTGTCTTAAAATACAAAATACAATGCTGGCAGGACACAAAATCTCTTGGGTTGGATGAGTTTGTTTTGCACATCTCCAGTGACAGAAGCACGTTACCAGCTGGTCTGGGAGTTTTGCTGAAGCGAAACCTAATGTGATGAAAGATTTATTGTTCAAAGTTTATGCTCATCGGATTTAGATTTATCCAAACTAAACTGTATTTATTGCGAGCCTAACATACTGTATGCTCAGTACAGAATAGTGCTGACAGAAACTTAATGAGGTTTTAAAGCATTTCAATGTAACACCAGCTGATTTTCTTTTATTGTTGCATCAGCTGACCACATAGAAAACTCACATTCCAACATGACTAATAACTCTCATGTACTTCCCAGAGGAGTTGGACTGAATGCATGATATATTTTATGCAATGTTGCCTTTTCTGTTTTTGAAAAGCCGGTGGGATTTGCTCTGTGCTTGATGGGTAGACGCTGCTATTTTCTGTCTTATTCTCAAGCAGAAGAGAAAGTTTACTACTGGACCTTTTGCTGGTCGTTCTGCTGACATTATTAGAGTAAAACAAGACGGCACTGAAGCACTGGCATTTTTTGCTTAGCTCAAGAATCCAGTTTGCAACAAGTGCAAAATTGCTTTCTATAATGTTTCTTTTTATTGATTTTAAAGATCAAGGGCTATGTTGTGTCACTTAATGTCTTTCTTAGAGATCCTCCACCGTATTATTAACAGGGCTGTGTTTGTCCTTGGCTCACATTCTGTCAATATAGGCATGTGTGTGCTTGTGTTTGAACATAGAGCTTGTGTTCAATGCAAGAGTGGACAGCAATAGCAATCCTGGTCTAAGCAAAAGGAGCACTTGTCAATGTCAAGTGTGATGAAGATGCATCAGTGTGTTCTCTGCTTTGGCTCGCTAGGGCCAAATGTGTATTTGTAGATCATTTAATTGTAGGATGGAGAATGATGCAGCTTTGAGGCATTCATAAAAATAACAGTCCATGTGGATTGCAATAGCCATCAGTGTCAGACATCAGTTTATGCCTGGTCTTATTTTTATTTTTCATTTGCTTTGAATGACAGAAATAATTTTAGAGCATTCTGTCTGAGCAGAGATCAAAGCGTGAGAGATGCAATGTGACACTGAACCGTGGGTAATAAGATGTAAAACTGTGACATCTACTGGAAGATGCAAAAACTGGAAAAATGACATTATTTTATGAGGGGTTATATGATTCATGGGTTACAATATATTTCGATGATCCACTTTAGACTTTCTAATAACTATTAGTAACTTTGCAACTACAGTGCATGTCAACTAACGCTCATTAGAGTATTAGCAGACTGTTAGGTTAGGGATAGTAGAATAATTTGCTGCTAGTTGACATGTAGTTGCAAAGTTACTGTTCCAGTTTCATGAGTTCCTGTAATGACAAAATCATGTGCTTTATCATGCCAGAATGTCTAAAAACAGTTATGAATCTATAGCATATAATAGCTCCTATTATCCTCTAATGTTGATGTCACACATACAGTATGAATGTTTTATTGACAATCAAGGATTATGTCCCTTCAGCTCACAATGACAAGTACTGTGTTGAGTAGCTTTGCCTGTTTTCATAATTATTGTGAGCATGGACAGCTTTACTTGACTGATGATCAACACCCAGATCACAAAAGTACAACCTGCTGAACAGACTGTACATCTATCCCTCACTGCCCATCTACACGGGCACTACACGTCATTCACCAAAAAAAAGTTAATCTCTCCCTCATCGCCTCATTGTCACTCACAATTAAATAATCCAGTTAATTAGCCGACAGTAACCTGCAAAACGACTCACTTGCACAAAATTATCCCTTGTGGACCTTCCAGTTTTAATGAACAAGCGCAAACTTGCCAGTTCAACCATTACCTAAAGTAAGCAGCTATATTTTCATTTTTAGATGTTATTCTTCTTTATTTCAGAGTCATTTTAAAAGTGCAGTAGCAAACTGATATTTTAAACTCTTTCCTGTGGCTATTTGCAGTGATACATCCATTAGATATCTGTCCATACTCTAATATTTCTGTGACATTTCATTAAGCCCCCCTGATTTAAGAGTCCTTTTGAAATGTCAGAGGTGTTATGCTGTTAATCAAATTATGATCACTTTTTCACCAGAGTAGGTCAGGTGATTGTCAAATGTGGTCATATTTTTTATTTCTGTAATTCATGGCTATACATCATGTAAATCATCTTACTCATGAATCCATCGGTGTTACTGGTTCTTATTGCATTTAATTAGGTTTAAGAGATGTAAATGTATTTATTTTTATTCCTACAATTATTCCGTTTCACCTTGCAGAGAAAAAGGCTAAATAATATAGAGCAAGTGGTTTAATGTACAGTATGATTGATGAATTTCAATTATTTCATGACATGCAAAAAATATTGTACTTCACTAAAAGAATCCACTGAAAGAAAATATTGCTGACATGATAACACTAGAAAAACTGCTGTTGAACTACAATAAATCATCCATTTTCTTTACTTTCTTATACCATATAAAGGCTTGTCTAGATAGCACTACACTCTAAGCAAAAATAAATAGTCCAAAATCGAATGCATACCCAGCAGACCTGAGTTATGTGCTGAGACTATAAGCAACTACACAGTGGACTTATAGCTTTTGGATTGAAATGATCACTAAAGAGCCAATTGATTTGTGCAGCTAGCAGAACTCAAAGTAGCGTATTGTTTGACAGCTAATAAAGCATTTGGCTCAATCTCTCACAAAAGTCCTACAGCACGAAGGCTCTGAGGATTCGCGATAAGAGGACACGAGCGAGAGAGAGAGAGAGAGAGGAGAGACTAAGAGGAATGAACAGATGGGAAGAAACAAGCTGACAAGTGCCTGTGTGGATTCAGAACATGTCAGCACAGGTTCTTCTGTTTAACATTTACTCATGCTGAAGAAAATTCCAGCTTCACACAATAGGAATAAGCCACAAAGGATCAATGGCAGTATGCTAATATATCATGTCTTCTTTCTGCAAGTAATGATGAGTAATGTTCTGCACATAGATCACAAACATATTCAGCCTCAAAGTCAGTGTGATTGTTCAAGTTACATGGGCTGCAGTCAAATCTTTTCATATCAGATTTTTTAGTTTCAGAAGGTTCAAATTTTTCCTTTCTCTTTGAAGTGTTACAAGCTCTTGGTGCATAAAGAAAATCTGTAAAGTTGCAAAGACTAAAGTCTCAAATCCAAAGAGATATTTTTTATAAAAGTTAAGAGTCAGCTACGCCTACCTAAAACGGCTCGTTCTAACACGCCCCCACATATCTACATCACGATGTGGGAAGATTTGCATAACGCCGCCCAAATGTTCACGCAAAGAAAGAAGGTGTAACTTTTATTCTCGCTGTAGTATTGTTGTTGCCGCCGCCGCCATGTCGTGAAGGCACTGTGTTTCGTTGTGAAAGCGAAACTACTTTGTTTGGCCTTCCAAAAGAGGACACGACTAGAACTTTCAGTAAAACTTTATTTTAAGGACCAATTCCAGTGCATATTACTAGCATACTGGCTGTTCATTAGTACTTATAAAGCACATATTAATGCATTATTCTGCATGACCATAATTTAGATCCCTTAATCCTACACATAACAAACTACCTTACTAACTATTAATAAGCAGCAAATTAGGAGTTTATTGATGCAAAAGTCATAGTTAACTGTGGGCCTTAAAATAAAGTGTGACCAAATTTTTTGAAAACAATATTAGAACTTTTATGGCATTTTCAAGAAAAGATTCAATTTAATCACTTTCAAAATGCCACATAACCATCAAGTGAAAAGTAAAAACCTTTTCCGTACACCTTGAATACGTGCGAGTGCATTAAATACATGTTCAAGGTTAGAAGTATTTGTTTTATATCATTAATTCATAAATATCGTTGTTTCGGGGGTTGACATTTACCTATGCAACTCATCATATCTTCTTATTTTTCTTGTTGGTTGCACTAATAAAAGATCTCAAACTACCAAAAATAAACCTAAATCTACCTCTGAAATTTAAAGTGTTTCTATACGGTGTATAAAAATGTTGACATGTTTGATGCCATATATTTCATCAGCCAATTTCATTTACATGCATCAAAAAAGAAACCTCAATTAAAAAGCCCGTACCTGTCATGGGGTTTATCTGGAATCGGCCCTCTTCATTGCCAGAGATGATAGTATATCGCACAGGCTCACTTTCTGTGCCATCTTTGGTGAGGGCGGACACGCTGATCACCTCCGACCCGATCTGCAATGATTCTGGGATCTGTACAGAGTAGTCCGAGCTAAGAAACAGTGGCTGGTAATCACTCAGGATGACCACATGTACTGTAATGGTGGCGAAGGAGAAAAGGTGGCGAGGGAGGCCTCGGTCAGTGGCTTTGACTTTCATCTCATAAGTGGACTTGATCTCATCGGCTAGAGATCTCTCCAGTCTCAGAATGCCTGAGATTTCATCTAGGGAGAAGAAGCCGCTGTCGGCGCCTTGAAGAGAGTATCTCACCTCTGAGTTTATACCTGGAAGAGTTATATAACATAATATTCTCAGTATTTCAGTTCAGGAATGGCAGAACAACAGATGCCTAAAAATGATTCGGGGTCTTAAAAGTAATATGTTTATTTCTCACTATTAACTAACTATTGACAATGACTTTTATCTCATAAAACTCCTAATTTGCTGCTTAGTAAGCTAGTTGTTAAGTTTAGTATTAAGGGATCTAAAATATGGTCATGCAAAATAAGACATGTGCTTTATAAGTACTAATAAACAGCCAAAATATTAGTAATATGCATGCTAGTTAATAGTGAGAATTGGTCCTTAAAATAAAGTGTTACCACATAATTATTTAATTGGTTACTGTTGATTTGATTACACTTTATTTTGATAGTCTACTTTAGACATTCTACTAACGATAAGTAACTTTGCAACATACATATCAACTAACTCTCATTAATTTGCAACTACATGTCAACTAATACTCATTTCAGTATTAGTAGACTGTTAGGTTATGGTTGGTAGATTAAGTTGACGTACTTGCAAAGTTACTTATAGTCATAAAGTGTTAGTAGATATTAAGCAGACAATTTACTAATACTCTAATGACTGTTAGTTGACATCTAGTTGCTTATAGTTAGCAAAGTGGACTATCAAAATAAAGTGTTAGCATTGATTGATGGTCACATTGCAAGATAAACACATTCTGTTCTTTGACTTTGCACATTTGAGTAATACTTGTGCTTAGAGAGGATAATGTCATTAATTCACTTGAAGACATATTATATAAAACGCAAAGTAGTTCAAATTCACATGAATCCCTGTGACATGTTCACACACATCTCCAGGTGTGGTCTGTCCCTCCCTAATCATGTTTCTCTGCCACAACCTTCATTCCCACATCAAACGCTGCATACCTTTAGGATTTCAACCAGCGTGCAATGGGTCAAGGAAAAAACCTGGGGGCTTTGAATGCTTTCTGAGTGGATAAGCCGAAAATAGTCTGTGTTTTTTGCTTTAAAGCAGCCATTCGTGACAAGAGAAGCAGTACCATACCTGTGTCTGGGTCTTTGGCATAGATGACAGCAATAGGCGTCCTAATCGTTGTGTTGTCAAACACCGTGATTTCATAATGGCTTGTGGAGAATTGTGGCGGGTTGTCGTTCATGTCTTGCACCATGAGTGTGACGTCTGCCTGACAAGAGCGGCCACCGCCATCAGTCGCTTTGACAACAAGATCATATTCTGTTTCCCGCTCCCGGTCCAAGACAGCAAGGGTGAACAGCTCTCCTAAAAAAAAAAACATGCATATGCTCGAAACAAGGCTTTACTGAAAATAACAGGGGAGGGTTAAACGCAAGGTGTTGTAACATGTATGGTATCTGAAACGAGCCTTGACAAGTTATTTATTTGATAAAGGTGTGCAACAGATTATTTACTTGGAGTTAGTGGTTTCTTTTCTTTAACATGGATACAAAAAACAAAGAAAGTTGCTGTTTCAGGAATTTAACACTACAGAGTCCTTTGTTTCTATCTTTTCCCAAAGCATTTCATGCATCTTGTATCTTGGAAACCCAATATAACAGTCTTAAAAGATGTTACATTTAGATTGGATACTCTGGAAGAAGGTAAGTCACATAAAATTATCATAAATCAAATACTCTCATTGTTACAAGGAATTCCAAAAATTCCAAATGCCCTGGGAAAGTTGCCTCTTATCTTTGTTGTTGATTGAATTTCCTCAAAACATTAGTAAGCAAAGGCCACCTCTAACTGTTTCGAACTATTTTTAAACAGTGAATTCTTCTAGGAAAATGCAGGAGGAACTAGATCTGGAGATCAAAATTACCAGTTCTGGAATCAAGATGAAACTTGTCTGCATTAGGTCCA
This sequence comes from Sinocyclocheilus grahami, assembly GCF_001515645.1. NCBI lineage: Eukaryota > Metazoa > Chordata > Actinopteri > Cypriniformes > Cyprinidae > Sinocyclocheilus > Sinocyclocheilus grahami. Next base: position 474,028 of record NW_015505429.1, on the reverse strand, counting down.
TGAAGAGTGAATGACACTTGGCCATTTGTCCCAATGTCGGGGTCAGAAGCAGAGATCTTCAGGATGAACAAGCCCGATGGGGAATTCTCCATGATAGCCTCAGTATAAAGTAACTGGGAAAAGGGAAAAAGTTACTAAATGTATTCCAAGTTGGAAGTTTTCAACAACAAAAAATAGCTTGCCATCATATTTCAACATTAACATCATATTTCATCAAGTTTTGTAATTTGGGAACAATAACTTTTAGTATTTGGGTGTTTCTACAGGCACTTTTATGTCCCTAGGGTGTTTTAACTTTCAATCTACTTTATGAATAACATATTGGAAACTTTTTCCCATGCATTCATTGTTTATTTCTTCCTACATTTAAAAAATGCATTAATTTCACCAGATTTATTTATTACTATTTTGCATTTATTTTCTACATGTCCACAGAGACAAAGTGGCCATAGTTGAAGAAGCACACATATACATATATCTTCTGGAGATTATCTGACTTACTTGCTCACACAAAGGACTGTTGTCATTGAGGTCAAGAACATGGACCTCCACATTAGCAGATGTTTGAAACCTTCCATCTGTGGCGATTATCTTAAAGTTATATCTGTCTTTGTCTTCTCTGTCAAGCGGACTTTTGGAAATCACTGTCCACTCCTCCCCTGCTGCTGTGACTGAGAACTGGCCCAATGGGTCTCCATCTTCAGAAATGAAAACACCAACAGTATTTGTTTAAAACCAAAATACATAACTTCACCCATGCAAAACTGTTTACACAACAGTCAGACTTGAAATAAAATGTCAAAGATGAACTGTAAAACCAGAAGAACTACCAGAACTCAGTTTCGTGAGTGATTTAAACTTGGTAATGACAACTGTAATCTCTACAGACAATGAGGCATCATTTAGCTACACAAGTGACTTTGCATACCTGTTATATAACATACAATCTGTCTGTTTTCTGCAGACACGTCTTTATCAGCAGTCGTCAGAGTGACAATGGTTTCTCCAGGCCTGCTGTTCTCAAGGATGGACCCTTGGTACAGTTCCTCTGTAAACTGAGGTGGGTTATCATTTTCATCTGTGATAGTAACCTCAACTAGTACTGAAGAGGATAGTTTGACAGCGTCGCCATGATCAGTGGCCACCACATAGAACCTATAAAGCTGTTTGGTCTCAGAATCAGCCCTCTTTAAGGTAGTAATCCAGCCAGTTTGCGAATCAATGGTAAACATGTCGCCAATATCATCTGACTCCGGCACAAGTGTATATGAGACTTCTCCATTGACATTTGTATCTACATCATTAGCTGTCACTTGAATGACCGTGGTGCCAGGGAGCAAATTCTCAGCCAGGAAGGCCTTGTAGGGGTCAGCCTCAAACATAGGTTGATTGTCATTAACATCTTGAACCTCTATGTGAACAGATACAAGAGATGCCACATCGGTGCCATTGTGACTTCCTTGAGCGATCACATCGATCTTGTACACCTTGGTTTTTTCGTGGTCAATGTTCTTCTGCATAACAAGAGTACCGCTGTCTTTGTCGACAGCAAAATCATGTTCTTTGTTGCTATCTATAGTGTTGCCATTCACCAAGCTGTATATCAGTGGCATGTCAGCGTCTGCCTTGACTGTCCCTATCTCATATCCGATAGGGAGGTCCTCAGATGCTGAGAACGAGTACAATGGCTCGGTAAACTGGGGCAGAGTGACCTCCGGTGGGACCACTTTGACCTGTACTGGCACAGAGGAGTTGTAAAAAGGTATGCCTCCATCTCTGGCCTTAACTTTGAAGCTGAAAATCTTATTCTCCGAACCAACCAGACTCTCTTTGACGCTGACCACTCCAGTAAAAGGGTTTACCTCAATAATATCTTCTGTAACCTCTTCCGCCTCTTCTACTGTGTAAGTGACGTCAGCGTTTTTACCTTCATCTGCGTCATAAGCCATTATCTGTATAACCGGTGAGCCTTTGTTCACTGTGGATTGAATGGAAATCTGATACTCTGAGGCTTTAAACTGAGGGGCGTTATCATTTTCATCTGTTAGAATAATCTTTACAGTGCAAAACCCCACTCTTCCTCCTCCGTCCTTAGCCATGACCTTAATCGCGATCACGCGTTGCGATGGATTTTCTCTGTCCAAAGACTGAGAAGTCACAATTTGTCCGTCTTCGTCGATAGAGAACTTCTCATCGGCAAGCTTGTTAATGATGGTGTAATCAACACTGCCGTATGGACCATCGTCCGGGTCAATAGCAGCCAATCGGATCACACGAGTTCCCACTTCTGCATTCTCTGCCAGATCTGCTTCGTAAATGTTCTGGCTAAAATAGGGGCTGTGCTTGTTGCCGTTTGTCATGTCAATGTTAACAGGGGCAGTCTTCTGAAACACACCGTCGGAAACCGCAACGGTGAGGTTATAAAACGGATCCAGGTTTCTTTTGCACACATTCGAGAACGAGATAAGTCCGGAGGATTCATTAATAGAGAAATATCTCCCTTCATTGCCTGACAGGATCTTATATTGGAGGTCATCCTTACTATCGGGGTCTGAAGCCTGAACTTTGATAACGATGTGGCCACAAGTGGCCTTTTCATCAAGAGAGGCCCGATAAGATGGCTCGCTAAAATCTGGAGGGTTATCATTAACATCTATGACGTTCACGATGATTTGAGCCTCATCGCTGAGAGGTGGTGTGCCTTTATCTGTGGCTTTAACTTTCAGAGTGAACTGTTGCGAGGTTTCATAGTCCAATACTTGCGATGTCGCCAAAATTCCACTTAGTGCGTCGATTTCAAAAAAAAAATTTTCTTTGTCAACCAGCTGGTAAGTCATATCTGAATTCCTGCCTGAATCTCTATCAACAGCCGAGACTTGTAAAACAGATGTGCCTATTGGAAGGCCTTCAGACACATCTGCAACATAAGACAGACTCTGAAAGACAGGGGCATTGTCGTTTATATCTTCCACATCAATCTCTACTTTGGCTTCGGTAAAGGTGCCAGTCACCGAATCCGTGGCACGAACAGTCAAAATATGCTTTGTTTGAGTCTCAAAGTCTAGGAAATCAGTGACACTTAAGACCCCTGTTTTGAAATCGATGTTAAAGAACCTGGAGGCGTTGTCTTCCTCTAGATTGTAGATAAGGCGGTATCCTTCAGGATTTCTTGCTTGCACATGCAGGATCGTTGTAAATGGCTTAATATTCTCAGGTAATTTCAATGGGTAGTACAGGCTTTGAAATATCGGATGAGAACGATTTTGCACTTGGACGTACAGCGTCCCGGCGGCTGACAGGCTCGGCTCACCCTCATCTGACACCAGTACAGTTAGAACATATTTATTCACAGACTCAAAATCTAAAGGTCTTAGTAACGACACATCTCCAAGATAACGATCGATTCTGAAGAGACTGAAATCATCCTCCAGTGAAAATAGTATGGATCCATTTTCACCGGAGTCATTGTCGGTTGCTAGCACTTGAAAGAGAACATCCCCTGGTTCGGTTTCATCCGATATCATCAGCGAATGAGGCAAATTTGATATTTCTGGGGCATTGTCATTGATATCATCTATATAGACCTTAACATGAGTGACATCCACACGGGGAGGATGCCTCAAGTCTCGGACTTCCACAGCGACATCGTACTCATTCCGTTCCTCCCGGTCAAATGGAGCGCCGGTGGTCTGCAGGATTCCAGACGATGGAACCACTGCAAACTTCCCATGTGGGTTCAAGACGGTGTACTGCAAGGGCTCGTTCAGGTAGCTACCTGTTGCTCTCAGAACAGATAAAATTTTAATAGACGTACTGTTCTCCAGTACGGTGGCTACATGCATCCTGTCCTCGAAATTCAGACTAGTCTTTGTTGCATTGGTGATATTTAATCTCACTAGGGTAGTGTCTTTATATAACCCATCTGAGGCAGTGATCTTGAACTCATAATGGGACTCTAGTTCAGACGAATCATTCACCGAGATGTTTCCAGTGGACTGGTCTATTTTAAAAGCATTTTTAATAGTGCTCTCTGAAATCATGTAGGTGACTGCTGAATCTGCATCGTGAGCTGTCACTTGAATCACATCCATGTCTTCAAAAACCGGTAAGGTGAGGGCAGTTTCATATACAGGTAAAGCAAATTTGGGAGGACAATCATTAATGTCCAGGATGCGAATGTTTACTCTGCATGGCTTGGAAGCACTTAGCGATGGCTCACCAGAATCCCACACCTGAACTGTGAAGAAAAATTCAGGTGTTGCCTCAAAGTCAACTGTAGACTTTAAGAAGATGGTACCCATGCTTGGGTCTATTCGAAACACTTTCTGAGCAGCAGGCTCAAGGATTTGGAAGATCAGAAGAGCGTTTGTGTCTTTGTCGGCATCTGACGCCTTAATCACTAACGGTGTGTTGTTCTCCCCATTTACCATGCTGTTGATGGGCGCAGACTCACTAATTTGCCCATAATAAGTGTCCTGATGGAAAACAGGGGCATTGTCATTTTTATCGATCACATAAATGTAAACCCCTGCATCAGATGAGACTTCCGCTGTATTTGTAGCTCTTATTGTCAGACGGTAGGAAGTGTGTTGCTCAAAATCGAGTGCGTTTCCGACAGACAAGAGTCCAGAGTTTATGTTGATGTGGAACGTCCCATTGGGGTCACCGTCATTGATCCTGTACAGCACTGAAGACGGGCAGCTGGCAAAGACAGACAGTGCAGGGGAGCCAGGAGGCACAGCCTCACTTATCTCAGTGATGTATTCTTCGGAGGAGAACCTGGGTGGTGTGAATTCAGACAGCTTTACGGTGATGGTAACGGGGCAAAGGGCACTGCGCTGGGGAAAGCCCTGATCTGTGGCTTTTACTGTGAGGTGATACTGCTCCTGCAGAAGTTTGTCTAATGCATCAGACACACGAATGCTTCCTGTCTCCTGGTCGATTTCAAAGGCACCATCTACATTCCCACCTGGACAAAAAAGATAATTTTGTGTTAAATGTCAAAAACAGATTAAACATGATTATAATTTTTTAATTGCCACCCAAGAGTATTTATAAATGCCACATTAAAATTAAGTATTAAGGCAAGACTTGTATCTGTGCTTTCCATGAACACAAAAGTTGTTAAAAAGCAAAGGTAACATAGTGCTCCAGGCAAATGTCTTACCGGAGTGAAAGGAATAAACAATCTCCGCATTGCTCCCTGTGTCCTTATCAAGGGCTTTGACTCGTAGCACTTCCGTGCCAGTGAGTGCCATATTACTTATGGTGCCCTCATAATGAGTACTCAGAAAAGATGGGTTGTGGTCATTACAGTCTTCTACATGCACAACAACCTTCGCAAAGTTCTTTTTTATTGGGATCTTCTCATCTCGTACCTGGAATGATAAAGTACACGGGTTAATGTGTGTGGCGCAAGAGTCAGGAAGATAACTTTTGACCACTTTTGAAGGTTTTTTTTCTCTTTTAGGTGCTTAATTGAGGTCAGGAATGTTTCGGGAATGTGGATTTATGGTCTTCCCGGTGCTCTGTACCCCATCTATATCATTATGTGAGGAACTCGAGATGATTAAATGAATTCTAATATCATTCAACTGGAAAAGCGACCAAATGTTTTCATGCCCATTTAATCAAAGCTTGTCCATAATTGCAACAGATTGCACTGGCTACTATTTACATAAGACCTTGAGATGAGAGTCTAGATGAGTCAAGTCAAGTGTCTCTTTACCATCACAATCAGAGTATGAGTGGAGATGGTCTCGTAGTCTAGCTCCTCTTTCATGACAAGCACACCGCTCCTTTGGTCCAGGTGAAAGTACTTGAGGCTGTCTGGGTTAAGGCTGCTGTGGATGGAGTAAAAGAGTCCACTGTTGGCATCTGCATCGTGGGCACTGATGTGAAGGATCTCCTTCCATGGAGATGTGTCCTCTGGCACTCTCACCTCATAGAGGCTCTTCAAGAACATGGGCCGATGCTCATTTATATCCACTACTTGAATGTAGGCCTAAGAGAAGAAAGACAAACCACTACTCTCTCAGCTGTCCATTGGCATAAAGTGAGACATATTAATACGCTGACCTGATAACAATGGCAAACCTTTCATCTCGCATTCTATTTGCACACTATGAATTTATTGACTCTGCATTCATTGTGTGATGGATTTGGCATGTGTGCTCATACCTGCGTGGTTATAGCCTGAAATCCATCTGAGACTCTGACTGTTAAGTTGTAATGAGATTTTCTGCCTGCATCCAGACGTCTAGCTTTCACAATGCTCCCTGTGTTCTTCTCAATGTAGAAGTCCTGCTTTTCATCACCACCTGAGATATAACATTACCTATTGGTTAGATCAGTGGTTCTCAACCCATCGGTCTGAGGTTTGTTCTGAACTAACCACATAAATGCAACCACAAAAAAAGGCTTGTCAACTTTAAAAGGGAGAAAAAAAACACTTCCCATGTATTATACTCAACAAAGGGCGTGTATCCAATCAAACTTTATGGTGCATATTCATTTGTTGCTTCTCTAGCTGGTCTATTAATCATTGTTCATGTGTTTTAATTAATATTCCAGTAATATTATTTAAATGTATGCATTTCAATATTACATAATTACAACAGTCCATAAAAATAATAACTTATTACAATGTTTGTATGCAGACTAGTGCTTTTAATTATAAATTTATGTAACCACGTAGCTTCATTTCGGTTTAGATGCATGCTTTTTGCAGTACTGACTGCTAAGATTGATATTAATTAATATTATAATTCTATATTATATTAATATGATGAAGATGGATGCATTATAATGTTTGATTTTAAGAGAATTGTTGTTTACGTTTGTACTGTTCTTTTGTTGTTTTAGGTCAACACTCAGTGTCCAATGTAAAATCTGCTGTGTTAGAAAATAACATGTTTCACACATCTGATGGTTTGCCTTCAGCACCTCTGAGTGAACCTTTGTGGGTGAACCCGTATGCATTACTTCAGGGCTGAGTAACATGAAGTGTTGTGACGGTTAGATTCAGGTGAACTGTAATAAATGTACAATCCTCTAAATCTTGAATGAGCAAAATAAGTACACGAGTACAAGTAGCAACAAAAAAGGCCTTGATGAAAAGCACCAGCATACTGTAGATTTCACATTTCAGAGTATGGGTACCAATCACGCAATTTCTCTCTAACACCCACATGGGACTTTGTTGTTATGCCCATCTTGGTACAATAATGACAGAATACAAGGGCACTCCTGTGACACTATTCATCAGATCAGCACTATTGTTTGAGGGGAAATATTTGGCACATGCATAAAAAGACCAGACGTCTTACTCAGTAGGGGTAAATTCATGCTTGCTTTAACAGATGGTGTTTATTAAAAATTCCACCTATTGCAGGCCCATTTTCCGCTCCTGATTTAATATAACTATATTTTCAGGTGTCCATTCATTGTGTTTATTTCCAAACTTTACAAAGCAGTCTTCAAATGGATCTATCTCTTTGCTGAAGATCAACCATATCTAATACTGGCCTTGATGGAGGTTTTGAGATATATTCTGAACAAAAGCTGTCTGATGATCTTTTTTAATGAATGCATAATTGGCTTCTCATGGGCTGCTACAGTGAAACAAAGCCTTCAAATTAAATGATGAAAAGTCAGGGTTAGGGTTAAAGTACTAGAGATGCAATCATTCAACTTCTAACAAACGCTGCACTAAGATTCAGACCTCTTATATTCTCATCAAATGTGAATATGTTTTCTGATGTTTATGTAAATTATTGCTTTTAATATAAATGATCTTTTTAAGTCCATCATAAAACCATTATAGATTATTTAATGCTTTTATGAACATTAACTATGCACATTTAATTCTGCCATGCAAAGTAATAATCCATAGCTTATTACAGTATCTGCTTATTTTTGTCATTGGTTTTCTTCCTAATTAATTAAGTGCAGGGTTTACAGACTAGCACTTTTAATTATACATTTATGCAATCACATCACTTCTAACTGTCTAGCTTACAGAATCAAATAAAAAATCATAATTTAAAGCACAAAGTGAAACCACATATATGACCTAACATTAAAAAATCACAAAATTATGCATGACAAATTCAGAGCTATGTGTAAGTTATCTGTAATGTATGACTCTGGGTCTCATATCAAAGAGTCTTTTTCATCAGATTGACCAGTCTTCTGGTTAAAATATAATGTGTTCGTATCTAAGAGTAAGATAACGAATGTAAATTCATGCGGGCCTCGCTGTCATCATATCAGAACCACGCTGAGATAAAACAAGATCTGTAGCCAACAGGTGAATTCTCTTCCATGCCATTCGTTTTCCCTCCCTACTACAAATGCTTGTGATTTATTTCCACTGAAGCTCATTCCTCTCGGAGTGAGTCTGCAGGGCTGAAGGTAAGAATGCGGGAGCAGCGTGAAGGTCAGGTTCAGCCCTTAACTGCAGGCAAAATGTGCTGCTTGCACGGCTACAGAGAGACCGATGGCAGAGCTGTGAGGAAGGCAGTTCCTCTGGTGCTCTGGCTTGTCATCTGAAGAAATGTGTCACTGCTAAAATCTGCCTCCTGGCGCAGATCTCATCACAGAGAGGGATGCTAAAGTGACACCAGACCCCCTACATGCTGTACTGTACCATGATAGTCAACATCCTTACTGTTTGACTCTAATACAATTAAGTTTGATAAGTGATAGAGAGGTGCTTACCGATAATGTCAAACAAGAGAAGGTTCTGCGGGATCTCCGTTCGGATGATTCCCACCATGTCAGTGACAGGATCGGTCTCCATCACCACATAGTTAAAGGGGGGCTCATCAAAAGCCAGCACATCGGAGCTGGGCTCAGGTTGGGGTAGCCATTCAACATGCAAACGGGCCTTAGACATTCTTGGAGGGTTGCCTTGGTCTGTTGCTTGAATCTATGATAGTGAAGGAGAAAACAAAAGGTGAAAATGTGTATTTTTGTATATATTTTGTGTGTGTGTGTGTGTGTGTGTGTGTGTGTGTGTGTGTGTGTGTGTGTGACATATTTTTTCTGTGTGTGTTTTTGGTATATCACACTA
>NW_015505429.1:448124-464897 GCF_001515645.1 Sinocyclocheilus grahami | reverse complement strand
TATTTTTGTATATATTTTGTGTGTGTGTGTGTGTGTGTGTGTGTGTGTGTGTGTGTGTGTGTGTGTGTAACATTATTTCTGTTTGTGTAATTGGAATACATCACATTATATTTGTTGGCATAAATTTTGTTAATGCTTGTAGAATGTTTTAGGATTATAACAACTTGTTTTCAGAATATGTTGCTTAAAATTGCTGCAGATTCATATGCATTATTCTTGAAACATGACTTTTGAATTGTGAATTATTTACACTACTGGTCAAAATGTTTTAATAATTAGGATTTTTAAATATTTTTTAAAGAAGTGCTTACCAATGCTGTTTATTTGATTAAAAATAAAGGAAATACAATAGAATTGTGAAATATTATTACAATTTACAATAACTGTTTTCTACGTGAATATATTTTAAAATGTAATTTATTCATATGATGTAAAGCTGAATTTTCAGCATCATTACTCCAGTCTTCAGTGTCACATAATCTTTCAGAAATTATTCCACAAAAAATATTAAGCAGAACAACTATTTTCAACTTTACTAATAATAAGAAATAAATTCTTGAACAGCAAATCAGCCTATTAGAATGATTTCTGAAGGATCATGTGACACTGAAGACTGGAGTAATGATGCAAAAAAATGCAGCTTTCTCAATTGAAAAGTCATATTTCAAGAATGATGCATATTAATTTTATGCAATAAAGCCTGAAAACAATTTGTTATAACTTGGTGCTGCATTACAGTAATAAATCATGTTTAAAATACATTCAAATAGAAAACAGTTCCTTTAAATTGCAATAATAGTTCACAATTTTAGTTTCACTATATTTTTTTACAGACTGTAACATTGTGAATCACACCGATTCCTTGTCAATCTAAAAGTCCACAGCCCTAGTTTGTATCCGTACCGTCAGAATACTGTAGTTGCCCCGGACATACTCTCCTCTAGCTGTCACCACCCCGGTCTCAGGATGAATATCAAACTGATCCTCACTGCTGTCTTCCAGACTGTACTTGATCATGCCGTTGGGCCCCACATCGTCATCACGAGCCACCATCCTGTAGATCTCCTGAGGCTCAGCCGTGCTCTGTCGCTCAGGGAGTTTTACCTGGAAAAGCTTATGGCTGAACTGAGGGCTATTATCATTCTCATCCAGGACTTCAATGACTACGGTTGCAGTCGAGCTTAATGGAGGGGCCCCTTTATCTGATACCACGACCTAAACAACGGCAGGTGAGGGAAACATCATGTGCACAAATCAAAAATGCATTTATCTTTAAATAAATTTTTTGGTGTTCCAGTGGCTCAGTGGTAGAACATAATTTCAATTTCAAATCAAATGTAATTTTTTATGGGTGAAAAAAGGTTTTCAAAAGCACCCCCTTTTATTATTACCAAGTATTAACCACACTACAAATATGCTTCATGTACTTCACCCAAAATGAAATGCGGTTACTTTTTATAAGATACATTTCAAGTGAATCTTCATGCATTTCTTTACCACACAACAACGGTGCCATATCAAATGATTCAAACTGATCATGTTTGATTAGTGGACCAGATCAACCAGTTTGTTGAAAAGAAAAAAAAACTGACTCAAAAGAGTGATTCGCTCACAAATTGGACAGATCTGGTTCTCTGATTCAACACTGACTCAATGGTTTGGTCACAATGGATCTGAAGTTAACAGCACACTTGAGGAAATGATTATGAGTGAATCATTTTACATTTCCGTCTGTTCAGCACTCAAAACTTGGCTTGGCTTCAGACGACTTAAAATAAATCATATATACATTTATCATGCTTTTTTTGTCATTTTGGAGCTTATGGACACTGTGAATTGTTGTATAGCAAAGACGCACCTGAATATTATTCAAAATTTCTCCTTTATGTGTAACTTACAATCATCCCTGTAAGACTATAATACATAACAAGACACTGGAAACACAAACCGCAACATGTTCTCAGCAATCAGCCAGACAAATGCTCAGGCCTGAGGTTCATGACCTAGTAAACCGAAGGAAGCAAGTGAACCAACCTCAATGATATGCTCTGCTTTTTGTTCCCGGTCCAGGGGAGCAAGGGTGCTGATCACACCTAAACAAACACAGAGGAAGAACAGACAGGCTGATCAATGCCACCAGCTTCAGATGGATGGCACACCTGTTCATTCACCGCAGGCTGCCCGTTTTACTTTCCCTTCCCACAGCTTTGTTTTTAAACCTTTTTTGTTTTGTTCCACTGTTTATACTAGGTCAACCTGTGGTATACAAGCCGTGGGAACAACGGTTAATATTCACGTCTGTGTCAGTGAAGATTTAGCCATCACTGACGTAGACCAAAATACCAGACTTCCCAGTTGCCAAGAAACTGACAGAAAATGAGCCACCGGTTTAAGAGCCACTGAAGTGTTGTGAATTAGTACAAGAGGTTTTCAGACACCTTTTTAAAACTGGGTGTTAGGGGCTTGGTTAAGTGTGCTCCATGGATCAACAGCTGATTTAAGGGCGGACAAAATGCACCAGTGACAGTGGTTTACCACCACTGCAATAAACACTTAAGAGTGTCGTTTCAGTAGACGAGGGCTGGCAGGGACCCACAGTGTCTTGTGCAGCACTCAAAACAAACCCTGCTGGGCTTTTATGACGGCCTGTATTTAGGCAGGCAATCCTGAAAGTGTGGTTTTGGCATTAATGCTCACCTGTGGAAAGATTGCTCTATCGTGCATGGGACAATAGGCAAATGCATGGATTAAAAGCACGTCTTTAGCACTTTCAGCATGCCAAAAAAATTACAAAACAACCCTTTTTGTCTCGATTCTTGTGTTTTAATCTCCCCTAGAGCATTTGGCTTTTGATAATGTAAACTCAGTTCCCAACCCACACAAGAAATATTTGGCTTGCCTGCGTACTCACTAGAAAGAGTTCATATTCGATAAATGCAATGGTTTAGTGGTGCTAAGCTGTTAAGGCGGTTAGCTTAGTCACAGTGTTCTTTCTAGTGATTAGTCATCTCAGTCCGTCCTGTCCTGACATGGAGCGCCAAAAAAACTGTAGTCCCTTTAGCCCTGAGGGAAGCAGGCTAAACCGCACTGGAGTGTGATTTGTTGCTGTCTCTGCTGGCTCTTGAGATGAAGCATTGATTATATTACACTTTTATATTCATTTAGCATTCTCATTGATCCTCTTGGACTATACAGTGCATGCATACAATATTCATAGAGATCTCTTTTAAAAGTAATGCTTCACACCGGTTGGGTTTTTGACAGAACTTTTCACCTCAAGCTTCCAGCTAAACCCTCCAGCACTATAACAATGGAAATGCAAACATCTACATTTTTTAAACATCTACAAATGAACATTTCAGTTTGGTAGATCCTTCATATAATATAACCCAACCCCCTGTCTTGTTTGTAATCCTTGACTATTAGCTCAGGGTGGGGCATATGAAACAACAAAGAGACAGGACTTAGTAAAGACAAGTGCGAGCTTGCAACGCTGGTTAATTTTCAGCGAATTTTCATAGCTAGTGTTCAAAGGCTAGGTTGAGCTGCAAAAAGGGTCAGAGGTGTTGAGGTTTGTGTGACTGCTTAACAACTGTCCTCACCCTTGACATAAAATGACACACACTGATCATAGTATTCACAGTAATTAGAGGTCCTATTCATTGTGCCCTTCAACGAGGCATACCACTCTTATAAAAAACATGTGCTTAGACATGTTTTATCAATCCATCAAAGATTGCACGACATGAATCACCAACTTGTGCCATTTCATCATTCTCATAAAAAGCCAAAACTGATGAACAAGTACTTTCTGATGGACCATTTGAATTATAGAGTTTACCTGTTTTTGCGTCAATGGTGAAATATATGCGTTGAGAATCTAGGATCTGGAAAGCGAGCTTCCCCTCAGAGGACTTGTCTATGTCTGTGGCAGATACTTTTAGCACAGATTTGTCCTTTGGCAAATTCTCTTGCACTGAGCCAAAGTAAACAGGCTGGGACAGCTCAGGGGGATTGTCATTAATATCCCAAACTTCGATGTAGACCTCGGTCCAGGATACCAGTGGTACAGTGCCCAGATCTTTTGCATAAACTGTCAGCCAATAGTGTGGCACGGCTTCACGATCCAGAAGGCCTGCGGTCCGAATAACACCTGCAAAAATGTAATTGTCTAGAATCACTAACCGATAGCAACAGCAATATACTGCACATTTAACAATAAATGTGTGCTTGTCTTCATATAATGTTAAACATTCGGTTATACATTATTTTAAGGACCAATTCTCACTATTAACTAGTTTCTTATTAGCATGCATATTACTAGCATTTCAGATGTTTATTAGTACTTATAAAGCACATATTAATGCCTTATCCTGCATGACCATATTTTAGATCCCTTAACCTTACCCCATACCTAAACTTAAAGGGATAGTTCACCCAAAAAGGAAAATTCTGTCATTAATTACTCACCTTCATGTCGTTCTAAACCCATAAGACCTTCGTTCATCTTCGGAACACAAATTAAAATATTTTTGATGAAATCCAAGAGCTTTCTGACCCTCCATAGACAGTAATGCAACTGAAATGTTCAAGGCCCAGAAAGGTAGTAAGGACATCACTGAAATAGTCCATGCGACATCTGTTGTTCAGCCTTAATTTTATGTCCATGTGACATCAGTGATCTCTTAAAAATCATAAAATTAAGGTTGAACCACTGATGTCACATAGACTATTTTAACGATGTCCTTACTACCTTTCTGGGCCCTGAACATGGTAGTTGTGTTGCTGTTTATGGAGGGTCAGAAAGCTCTCAGATTTCATTAAAAAATATCTTAATTTGTGTTCCGAAGATGAACGAAGGTCTTACAGGTTTGGAACAACATGAGGGTGAGTAATTAATGACAGAATTAATTTTTCTGGGTGAACTATCCCTTTATCAACTAACTTACTAACTATTAATAAACAGCAAATTAGTAGTTCATTGAGGGAAAACTAAAAGTGAACATGTGTTCCCTAATCTAAAGTATTATCAAACATTCATTACAAGTATCAACATTTGTTTTTTTGTCCTTTAATTCTAAAATCACTTCATCATACAATGTGCACAAGAACTGCAAAACTCAGCCCAATAATTATGTAGTCAAAGAATAATAGTTTATGTAATGTAACAAATGTTATTGGCAAATACCTAATATCTTTCAACGTGCAGGAGAAAGTTATGTATCATTTTGTCTTTACATATGTTTGGTATGCCTAATGACTGATCTGTAAATGTTTGAACATGCAGTGTTGACCCAACATGCTTAAGGCAGGTGCTGTAATAGAAAAGGTCAGCAATATCCATGAGGTATTTTTCTATCTAGGTAAAGCATGTGAGACGTGTTGTAATCAAAATCATACCTGTTTCTTCATCAATTGTGAAGACGCCAAGCCCTGAGCCATCATGGATGTAATATCTGACTACTCCATCTCGTCCCAGGTCGTTATCTACAGCGGTTAGTGTCAATACTGAGGTTCCTACTGTAGCATCCTCCATAATGGCTGCGTTATGCACAAACTGGGTAAAGAGGGGCCGGTTCAGGTTTTCGTTTACATCTAACACTTCAACCTCAATGAAGCATGAAGATGATAAAGACCGGGGCTTTCCGTGGTCTACAGCTCGAACTGTTAGATTATACGACTGCTGCTTCTCAAAGTCCAGTTCACGCTCCAGAGTCAAGCACCCTGTGGATGTATCCAGGAAAAATGCCCCTGCTTCACTGTTCTTTAGGTTGTAGCTTATAAGACCTCCGCTCTCCAGATCTAAATCAAAGCTTTCGACCCACAACAGCACTGTGCCTGGAGGAACATCCTCAGGAACTTTGATCCTGTAGATTGTAGGTACAAACTTTGGAGGATTGTCATTGATGTCCTCCAGGACGACCACCAGATCTGTAAATGAGAAAAGCCGTGGGTCCAGTTTGGCTTGATCTCTGGCCTCAATTGTTATGTCGTATCTGCTAAAGGTCTCTCTGTCTAAAGGCCCAGTTACCTTCACCACCCCTGTGACTTCATCAATCTTGAACAAATCGGTGAAGGTTAGCAATGAAAATGTAAATGCTCCATTGTCTTCAGAATCAAAATCGACTGCATTGACTTTGAATATGCTTTTGTCAACCTCTGTGTTTTCTGGGATGTTCACAACATATCTTGGCTGAGAAAATAACGGAGGATTATCGTTTGCATCAAGAACGTTAACAGCAAGAAGCTTCCATGTAGAGGCTTGTGGAGATCCCAGATCATACACGGTTATGTTGAGAATGTAAAACTCTTTTTGCTCTCTATCCAAAGTACTGACTACCTGCAGTTCACCTGTGTTCATGTCAATAGTAAAACATCCATCCTCATTTCCACTGGAAATTGCATAGACAAGCTTTCCGTTAAAGCCAGAGTCATTGTCAGTGGCATTAAACTGCAACACAGATCTATCGAGAGCAAAGTCTTCCCTGATGTCGATTGAGCTTGGTGTGCCTGCGATAAACTTTGGAGAGTGCTGGTTAATTATATGAACGTCTGAGATATACTCTTCTTCTTTGGCGTTGAGAGACGGTTTAAATGACTCAATAAGCTTCTCTGTCAACTGCCTTGTAATTCCGGTCTCCTCACAATGTGTGGTGGCGACTTCGCCCTTGCTTGTGATACGCACAGTCACGGTGTTGGGGTCAGCACTATATTTGCCATCTGTTGCTGTTATTTTAAGTATATAAAAAGGATTTTCTGTGCCTTCGTACTTTGAGGGAATTGCCCTAGCAAGTTTAATGGAGCCAGAAACGGGGTTAATTGTAAACAGTCCGTCATCATTCCCAGACTCTATCCTGTATATGATCTGCTGCAGCTCATCCAGATCGAGTGCTGATATCTCTGCAATACTCTCCCCCACAGCAAAGTCTCGGGGTATGGAGGCATTGCATGCCACCCGCTCAAACACTGGAACATTGTCGTTGACGTTGGTCATGGTGATGGTTGCGGAGCATTCGCTTACTCTGTTGAAAGGGCTTCCGCTATCAGAGGCCCAGATTCTCAGGTGGTACCATCTCTTCATAAGCTCATAATCAAACTCCTGAGAGGTCGAAATCACACCGGTCAGCGGGTCTATATTGAAAGGAACTGGACTTGTGTTTGCTACAGAATATGTTACAAAACCATTGTTATCTTTGTCCACATCAATAGCAGAGACAGCCAAGATGCTTGTTCCGATCGGGAAGTTTTCAGGCAGAGAAGCCTGGTATGAGGGCAACGTGAACCTGGGGGCATTATCGTTTTCATCAATTATATCCACAACGACACGGGTAAACGCTTCTCCATCATTTGCTGTGACATCAAACTCATAGTGAGTGTGCTTTTCAAAGTCAAGAGTCTGAGAAGTCATTATCACACCAGTTTTGGCACTGATTTTGAATTTATAGCTATCCGGGTTTTCTTTGATGCTGTAGGTTATATTTTTGAAACTAAAACCTACAGATACTCTAACTACGTGACTTTTCGGTGGAGAAAATTCACTGAGAGTGACGTAATAGAGTTCTTGTTCGAATGCCAAAGGTTTAACTTGAGGAGGAGGAGGTATATGCACGGTTTTTATAGGCGTTAGCAAAGGAGGGTTTCTTCTGTCTTTGGCTTGCAGGGAAATGTTTAGTCCAAATGGGTTTTGCGACCAATCAATCCATTTTGTTGAGACCAATTGAAATCCACCATCATGCAACGTCGATGGAATAATCTGAAAGCACTTCAGCGGATCCCCTTCAACTATACTTAAAGATGCCACTTTCTCCTTTTCCTTGGGTTCCGTTTTGATGTTCACACTTATTTTGTCGTCATCCGTATGTGGAGTCACTGCACTGGTGGGTGTGACGAGGGTAAAGTTTTCTGTCACAGTTTGTATGGCCACAACAACCTTTGCAACATTTCCAAACTTCTGCACACCAGAGATTTTCTTTGTCCTGTCCTCTGCCAGCACAGTCAGCTCATACCTGTCTCTCTGACTGGCGTCAAGCGTCTTGATAAGTGTAACGGTCCCTGTGAAAGGATCAACGGCAAAGGGGTGTGATCTAGTGGTGAATGAGTAATAAAATTCTGCGTTGCTGCCAATATCAGCATCCGTTGCGCTCACTCTCACCAGACTTGACTTGATTGGTGTGTCTTCTTTGATTAGAGCATGATAAGAGGCAGGGTAGAAGAGTGGTTTCAGATCATTTGTGTCAAGCACTTGGATCGATACCTTTGTTCTAGCTCGGTTGTCATAGGTGCTTTCGGTAGCCTCGACGGTGAGAGTGTAAATGTTTCGTACCTCTCTGTTCAGCACAGCTGAGTAACTGCTTCGGGTTTTGATTCTCAGAAAGCAGAAATCTCCTACGGTTACCTCCTCGGCTTTGAAAAGGCCATCGTCATCTCCAGAGACAATCTTGTACTTAACGTCCCAGAAGGGATCAGATAGTATGATGCCCATTCGGACCGGGCTCTCCGTATAAGTCCTGGGGGCAGAGTTCTCATTAATGCTGGCATTATACAAATGATGGGTGAACCTCAGCAGAGAGTTGTCTTTAACCAGGCTCCCCTGACATCTGGTTAGCATTCCTAGGACTGCTATGACGATGAGAATTATGGCTGTGTCTGTGAAAGCCATTCTCACTGTCTCAACCTGGACCCGCAGACCTGAAGAGAAGGAAAAAAAATATTTTAAACTCCTTTTTTTCTGGCAAGTAGACCACAACATGGTTTTACCATGAGCTGATATGCCAAAGTAATATTACAATGATCATTATCTAACCACATACCGAAACTAAAAAGCACAAAACACACACGCATACTCATCTCATTGTGTTTCACCTAGTTAAAGACCATAGTCGGGTACTTTTTGTCCCGTTTTGACATGCCTTGACAAGCTACATTACATTTAACCGTGAGAAGAGCACCAGAACTCTTTAAACCAGGTGATACATTTTCACATAGTTGAGCCAGGTTTCTTTAACTGCAAGTCAACTACAATTAGCATATGAAAATGGGTTTTGTAACTTATAAACTAAACTACATTGGGTTGCTATTCAAATCGGGTACCAAAATTATTTATTTTGGGGGCGACTGACATTGAGCTTCCCTTCCTCACACTCTTGTTCGACAGCAATTTTTAGCGACAAGATTTAGCCCAATGTTTCATATCCCACCCAGTTTCAAATAAACTTACAATTTATTCTTTATTAAACACTAAAACAAATATGGTAACACTTTAGTATAGGGACCAATTGTCACTATTAACAAGTTGCTTATTAGCTATTATTAACATATTGGCTGTTTATTAGTACTTATAACGCACATATTTTACATGAACATATTCTACATCCCTAATCCTACCCAATACCTAAACTTAACAACTACTTTACAACTATTAATAGGCAGCAAATTAGGAGTTTGAGGCAAAAGTAATATTTAATGGTTTGTTAATGGCGAGAATTGGACCTTAAAATAAAGTGTGACCATATATTTTTGCTTTGGAGCCATGAAAATGCATGTCTTTAGTTTAATTTCTTTTTTCTTTTTTTTCAGTTAAATTAGCTTGAATTTCAAATATTAAGATATTTCAGATGTTTTTACTTAAAAGTTAGCACACTGACTGAAAGTGTACTTTGTGAGGTGCCAAATATTGTATTGCATTAACTCCCAAAAACGGATTGTTATGCCCCTGATTTAACTACAAAGACTGTGTGACACCAGGTTAAAAAAAAAAAGGAGACTGTAGAGAATTAAAAGCAAGCTGAACTAATTTACGCTTATTTAAACTAGTATTCTCTGTCAGCCTGTATACTTATGTAGATGTATGATAACAGTTCTAACTGCCATAAATCTCTCTAGATGGGGGTGGGGGAAATGTAGCCATATTTCCCAGAACGCATCAATGGGATAGAGGTAGTAACAGAGAATGAATCTGTCCCATACTGGTTAGACTTAAATAAAACCTGCATTTCTGTGTGGGTTTCAGCAATAATGCTACTTAACTCTTTTGAAATCTCCTGAAATCCAACAGGTAAGAGTTGTGAAATCCCTCAGGGTGAGTCTGTTAGCAGTAGGCTGTGCAGTGTGCTGCTCTCCAGCCTACACTCTCACAGCCCAGGCGGCACGCACTTGGATCAGGTTTCACAATCAGTTCTCACTTTGCCAGTTTTGTTAGATTTAATGACATTTAAGGATACTGTGAACAGTTCAGCATGCTTGCACGTCTTGTAATGGTACTAAATCAAACTTTACATGCAGCAAGCACTAATAACACTCAAGAATGTCACATCAAAACAAACTGTAGCATGTGTTAAAGCACCACAAGTAAGCCAACAAAGTGCAGTCTTCAACTATTGCACGTACTGCAATTTTTCATACTCTACAGGAGTTCTTATTACTTTCCCTGCACGATCAGTGCTTTGTGATGCATGGATTACTATAGGATTACACTAGCTCTTGCTGTTGGTTTATTGTTTGCAAAAGTTGTGGCCAGAGCCAAGCATCAACATGCCCACAGATGCGTCATTGTTAACAGAACAGCTAGTTCGGCGGTGCTGAGGCATTACGGATGACGTGGAATTGAACTTCCTCCCAAAAAGTTTTTGAACTGCCTGCTAATTAGATTATGATAAATGCAGTTATCTTTGTTTAAAGCAAAGCAATGAATGCATTTTTTTTTCTGTCGTATTCTATCTAGTTTAAATCCTTTTCTCAAAAAAAAAGTATTGCTCAAAAATCTTTACAACATTTTCGTGTGTGAGCTGGTTCCCCATCTGTCGATGGATACATACGTGAGGACCTCACATAAATTTCCTCACATCCACACCTAGTGCCACAGGGAGGCAATTATCTAAATTGCTAGAAGGGCTTCAGAGAATGGATAGTTTAGACAAATGGCTTAAACCCAGTTTACTTGGACCTGGACATTTAAGGTGGCCACCTTCTTGTTATCGTCAAGGTGTCCACCTTCATCTATAACCCCCTTGTACCACAAAATGTTCAATATGTAATCAGCTCAGTGTTCAATATATAATCTCTAATGAGCACACCACGTTAAAGGCCTTGATGGATGAGATGTGAAATTGCTATGTATATTTACGAAGAAATAATATTTCATATTGACCGAGATTAGTATTACCTTAGGCCCCCAGTCAAAATGTGTTAGAATAGAGGAGAGCTTCTGTTTGTGTTTTAGATGACAAGTCGAACATTTGAATTAACAATAATAATATAAAAAGAACATTAGTATGTGCTTTAATAACTAATTTTTATAAACACACAGACCTGTGAAATGCACTTGCACAGTCTTCTCATTTGTAATTACTAGCACCGTTTTGTTTGCACCAATATTTAAAATACTTTTATCTGTATTTAGAAAATGAAAAACACTTTATTTTAAGGACCGATTCATGCATATTATTATCATATTGGCTGATTATTAGTACTTATAAAGCACATATTAATGCCTTATTCTGAATGACCATATTTTAGATACCTTAATCCTAAATTTAAGAACTGCCTTACTAACTATTAATAAACAGAAAATTAGAGGAGTTTATTGAGGCAAAAGTTGTAGTTAATAGTGAGAATTGGACCTTGAAATACAGTGTGATCACACAATTGCAACACTTGTGACAGCCCAAAGAAATGCTTACCACAGCAAAATAATAAGATTTATAAAATCCCACAAAGCACCACCAACACACTTTTGGATGTAGATTAAAATCCACGAACAGAAAGTTCAGCAAACTGACACCGCATGCCTGACATCTCAGAAACTCACCTGAGGTCCTCGACTGCTGCTATGCATAAAACTTTTCCCAAAGTCCTCACACCTTTGGTATGTCAGCATTCCCGTGCGGAAATAAATCGAATCGCTTTTCATCCATAATGAATACTAAAACTCTGCCAGAAAAGCCAGTGTTGATGGTTCCAGCTAATTTAGCCTGTTCACGAGACTAAAGAGTTGCAAGGCTGTTGAGACACCTCATTCCCTGAGGAATCAGGTTGATCTTCTCCTCCCCAATCCTGATGACACTGTCCCTCCCTCTGAAACCCTCCCCCTCGCCCTAAACTCAGCCCAACACCCGTCAACCATCAGCCAGGCACACAGATTGGAGGCGTTTTTACCCTTTCTCTCTCTCTCTCTGTCTGTCTTTTTGTTTGTTTTAGCCTTTGGGCGAGGTAGACCTCCAAGTTTTACACAAAGTCCCGTTCAAAGTAAGCACACAGCTCATAGGTTTCATATTGCTGAGTACAGTACAGAGTCTCTGCTTTGTGCTAGATGCAGTCACCTCAATGCTTTTGAAGTCTGTGGACAAAATATGGAAACAGTCTTAAAAAAATTAGTGGCTGATTAACTCACGAAAGCTAAACACGAAACCGCTCCAACGGATACCAGAAGGCAATTACCTATTATTAGTGCTAGCGCTACTGCTAACAGCCTGAAGCACATAGCCTTTGTTTGACTGTTATGTAAACAGAGATCACCGTTCACACTCAGGCTACCTATAGTGTAATGCATATCATGTTGAGACGCAAGGTGATCAGCATTTCTTTAGCAGATTCCCCAATTAAAAGTTCTCCACAGTCACAGACCCAAAATTGATTCAGAACTGTACGTTGAGGTACGACAGCACTTTTTCGTCCAGCTACCCGCCAGAGATGATGCAAGCAGACCCCACTCTCTGTGCCAAGATCTGCCGTGGAGCGAGAGAGGATGAGCACATGGAGCAGGCACGGCCCACAAATAAAACTCAACAGACGGTGGGCACCGGGCCACCGGCAGCAGGTGGACTTCGCCGAAGTGCATTTTGAGGATGAAGTGAAAAATGTGCAACCCTAAGGGCACGAGAGAAAGCCACATGCATCTATATTTCACAATGCTTCTTATTTGGACAGTTTTATGAGTGGATTAAGCATGTTCACATCAGTATTTAGTGACATCCTGTCTTTTGAGAGCTTGTGGACTGGCATGATTTCACACCATATCTTGATAATGGATCAATCATCACTTACAAGGATGAAAACCAAGCCCCTTAATCCTAGGATCCACAAACTAAAAGATACAAAGCATTTCTTGACACAGTCTCAGAACGAAGCGTTCACTATCAGTCAGCAGAAAAAGTAGACTTGAGTGACAGCTCTGTTTTATCTGCCTCCTCTCAGATAATGTGTTGACCTTCTCATTGTGTGCTTCTCTGATTCTTTGTGTCCTCATTTGCCTTGAATTTACATTAACTGTCAGAGGTCTGTGAAGGAGTGAAACAGAGTGTGTCGTTGTGTTCAGCTTCCCTTAAAAAAACGCTAAACTTTAATTAAGTCATTGTACTCACTCAGCATGTGAATATTTGTCACCATCAGTCTTTCCAGACATGGTGTGTCAGTTTTTAAAAAGCCTTTTCAGGATCAGGAGTGATGATGTACAGTCCCATAATAATAAGCAAATAAATGGATATTGACAGACACTTCATTATTTCTTATTTCTTTCTAATGGCTATTAGCAGACTTTGAATTTCTCTGTGATATTTCTCTATGATTATGTGTAGGCTATATTTATGCAATAATGTTTAAGGGGTCATAGGATGCCCATTTTCCACAAGTTTATATGATTCTTTGGGTCTTAATGAAAAGTCTGTAAAATAGTTTGGTTAAAATTTCTCAATGGTAGTGTAAAAAACACCTTTTTTACCCTGTCAAAAACAGCTCTTTTCAGATCAAGCTTTTTGTTTTGTAGCATTTTCCTTTAAATGTTAATGAGCTCTGCTGACCCCGCCCCTCTCTTCCCAGCTGCTCTCAGAGAGACTGTTTACTTTAGCCGCATTCATGGTGAAACTTGCTAATTAGCACATTATTAGGAAAGGCGCTTTGCAAAGATTCATTAAAAAACATTATACTCACATCTTCTGTAGATGAGGCTGGATCATGAATGATTCGCGCGAACATAGATGCATTTATGTAGATCCGGGGAGCATTCCCTTCAGAAACAAATGTAACATTAATCCACTGCGAGTTCAGATGTCTGGAGTAAATGACGACTGCTGTGTTCATTATTACATCCAACAACAGAACACCTCAATCGCTTAGGAGTCATTCTTGTCTACATCTGCTCCGGCGGTGAAACAATGGCGGACTGATGACAGTCACTCAGGGCGGAGCTAAGGTAAGACACCAGTCCAGTCTGTGCTGAAACGCTGCTGTCAATCAAACTATCGTGGGAGGGGCCTGTCTGTGTGACGTCACACAGACAGACATCTGAGATCGGCTCGATTTGAGAAAGGGGAAAACATTTAACCAGATTTTTAAAAAACACTGGGTGGATTTTTATCATTATCATTATTAAAAAAGGGTGGTTGTGTACACACACTGCCAACACACATTTCAGTTCAAACAACTTGTAAATGTGCATGTAGCATCCTATGACCCCTTTAAAGTACATATGAATGGACGGATGAAATTTTGCACTAATATTAATTTTAAAAAATAGTTTAAACGTACTTTTAAATAATTTAAACTGAACGGACTGGAGTGTGTTTGAATTTTACATTTACAAATTTTTAATTAATATTATTTTGATGTCCAATATCAATTAATACTGTTCATGTACATATAAAGCTACATGATATAAAAATAGCAAACCACCTAGCTATCAATTTTTTTAAATACATGTTTTTATTTTATAAAATGTTTTATTTTATAAATTACCTTTTGAGAAAGATAAATCATAACACAAACAACAACAATACAAACTCTAACAAGAAGCACTTATTTTTAATAAACTGAAAAAGATAAGTAAATACTGCACACACACATATTTGTATGAGTATTTTGTTTACTTACAATTTTGAAGTTAGCATCTTTAACTTTTCAATTACGATATACAGTACACTGATCTATATGATACATCCACAAACACAACAGTTTTTTTCTGCCCCAAACTGGCCTAAAAATAATTTCTTTTTGTTTATCAGTCTCATCTGCACTCTTCCCAGCAGCCACTGGGGCATGAATAATTAATATGGTTGCAGTGTTTGATCGTTTTCCAGTTTTAATTGCATTGTCGTTGTTGTGTTGTGTCATTACATTTAGTAACAAGTTGGCTTGTAATGTCATGAGTTTGTCCCTGTACTCAAAATGATCAGTTACATAATTGTTTTCCTTTTCATGTACCAAGTACTGTTCACAGCATTTTAATGTACTTCCTAAATATTTGTTGTCTCTCGAGTGTCTGTGTGATGAGGGTTCATCAGATGTTGTCAACCGATAATTACTTTCCTCTCAATGACAAACAGCTCTAATAAATGAAGCAGGCAATACAACAGTTTAAAACCGAAGAGGCTACAGTTTTTTTCAAGTTGGAAACAATATAGAAATACTCAAAAACAAACAAATGTCTACAAATAAACTGCTAATGTTTGCAGTCTACTGAGTAATAGCTTACATGACTAATGTGGAGAGGAAGTGCTATAAACCACTGTTCATATTTACTGGCTGGCAGACAGACCTGGTTGTTTGTCCATCAAAGTAAAGGAGCAGATGAATGACTGAAATTCACAACTGTCTGCACCCTGTAAACAGTATCCTGCATTTACTGACCACATGGCTGTCAGGCTTGTCAGGAGACTCTTCAGCTGTGGGTCAGTCTTCATTTCTGGACAGTTCAGTCACAATCAGCAGGTATTACAGTTTTGTTTTTTCTTGCTTAGTATTTTTAAAGGGATATTTAAAGAGGTGGTTGACTGTTTTTTTTTCTAGGCTTGATTGTGTTTATGGGGTGCAGTCTAACGTGTTAATGCTTTGTTTTTTTAAAAACGCATTATTTTTCACATAATTTACCTTTATTCCACATCACTCTGTCCCTTCTCTGAGAAACGGGCTGATCATTTCCTTCTTTTATTCTTCCAGTGTGTTGTGATTGGCTAAACTGCTTCTACTGCTTAACGTCCCGCCCCTCACATCGGCAGCATTGCTCCGGTTGTATTGTAAACAACTGCATCGTTAATGTCGCTTATCAGTTTGAGCCCGATTGACAAGCAGAGGATATTATTGAAGAGGATCGTGCAGAACCTGTGCAAGCACTGCTCTTAATGGTAGGCCTATGTTTTTTGTTGTCTCATACTTTTAGATATGCTGTTATTTGTAAATGCTGCTGCTTATGTTAGCTTTTAATATACGGTTTTATCCTGATTAAAGCTTTAATACAGTACGGCAACTGCACGCGCATCTATGTTTAAAGGGGTCATATGATGCTGCTAAAAAGAACATTATTTTGTGTATTTGGTGTAATGAAATGTGTTTATGCAGTTTAAGGTTCAAAAAACACATAATTTTCCACATACTGTACATTATTGTTTCTCCTCTATGCCCCGCCTTTCTGAAACGCATCGATTTTTACAAAGCTCATCGTTCTGAAAAAGCGAGGTGTGCTGTGATTGGCCAGCTATCCAGTGCATTATGATTGGCCGAATACCTCAAGCGTGTGACGGAAATGCTACGCCCCTCACCATACTGTGATGCCCTGTCAGGCCGGAGTGATGATTCAAAAACATGAAAACCCTTTATAAACGAGCCATTCATTGCATCCAGTGGGGACATAATTATGGATTATAATGACTGTCTTTTTACGCGTTGCATCGCACCGCGTAAACATAAACCATGTCTGCATTTGTGATCGGAGAAATGACAAACAACAAGCCCTACTCTACACTGCCCAAAAAACTCGCTTTAAATATATAAAATATAAAAACTCTT
>NW_015505429.1:420996-447542 GCF_001515645.1 Sinocyclocheilus grahami | reverse complement strand
AGATATGTGGGGGCGTGTTAGAACGAGCCGGTTTAGGTAGGCGTGGCTGACTCTTAACTTTTATAAAGAATATCTCTTTGGATTTGAGACTTTAGTCTTTGCAACTTTACAGATCTTCTTTATGCACCAAGAGCTTGTAACACTCCAAAGAGAAAGGAAAATTTTAAATTGCGTCATATGACCCCTTTAACGCTTCTCATAGCTATGTGAAAATAAGTGTATAATTGGAACAGTTCATTGTTGGAGCTAAGCTGAATGAGCGAGAGAGAGAGAGAGAAAGAGAGATGCAGAGCCTGTGCTGAGCAGGGGAAGCGAGGAACAGTATAAGAACCGTTGCTTTAGAACACTGATTTTGAAACTTGTGAATCCATTAGAATCGTTAGAAGATAGAATCGCGATACATATATGAATAGATTTTTACATGCACCTCTAGTTTTCTCTTCCTCTTCTCTAAAGCAGAGGCTCGCCCCCTTCTTGCGTGTTCCCAGGGGCGGGGTTTATCTGGGTTTGTGATGTCACGAACCCGGGAAGTAACTCGTTGTAGTCCCTACCAGCCGTTTTTGCAGACATTAAACCGCCAGAATTTTAAAAGACGATATCTCCGTTTGCATTGAACTTTCAGCTTCGTAACTTTGCAGATATTGTTTATGCTCAAACAGCAACATTACACACTAACTAACGTTAAAAAAGTGAAATCGCAATGAACCACCCCTTTAATTCAAAATAACAATTCTCTAATTAATCACTTTCAATGTTTCAATATTGCTGATTTTTTTCTGTAAACTCTTATGCAGCTCTTTTCCATACTGCAACGATTCATAGTGATCAAAAAGGCTGTGAAAAGACAAAAACACCATATATGTGGTCTATATAAGTCATGCATCACACTTCAAGCCTTCTGAAGCAATACAATAAATTTGTGTGTTAAGTGCAGACTTTTCATGTTTAGATGTACTGAAGTAAACAGCATAGAGAGTTGTTATGGGGTAGGTCAGACTTTGTTTTAAGAGCGCTGGCTGCAAAACAAGGATCTCTTTCCTCCAGGGCTACAGTAATTATATTCACATAGTGCCAAAACAATCATACATTTTTTACGGTTTTGGCAAGTACTGTTTTATTTATTGTAAATATACACTGATCAAAGCTTGTCATTAGAGTTTGTTAAGCATCGCAACTGGGAATTTGCCCATAACTATATTTCATGTTAGGCTGAGGGCGGAATGTTCTCAGATGTCGAGAGCTCCTGAAGATTTTGCTGATCGTCTGTATAAACCTAAAGCCCTGTCTGTGACTTTCTCTCAAGGTGAGTATTATTTAGTCATATGGTTCTGAATATATTGCATGGTATTGTTGATTACTATGTGGATTTCAATGTGTTGGTTTCAGAAGGAGCATGATGTGGTTACTAACATGATAAGCAAAAAGACTGAAACAATTAGTGGGTTTACAGTGTGCTTTTCACTTCACAAGACATTAATTGATGGACTGGAGTGCATGGATAATGGATAATTATTTTTTTTTTTCATCAGCTGACTGGACTCTCATTCTGACGGCACCCATTCACTGCAGAGGATCCATTAGTGAGCAAGTCGTGTAATGCTACATTTCTTCAAATCTGTTCCTATCCCCATCATTACTTTGCTACCTGAAAACACCTGATGAAAGCAGCCATAAACAAGCATGGAGAAATAACACAGTGGTATGATGAAACATATTTGTCTTTGAAATATCAAATCATTGATGGTCTTATCTTGATTAAAAGAATATTTCACCCAAAAATTAAGCTGAACTGAAAATGTACTCACCCTCAGGCCATCCAAGATGTAGATGAGTTTGTTTCTCATCAAAACAAATTTGTAGAAATGTAGTAGCACTTGCTCACCAATGGATCCTCTGCAGTGAATGGGTGCCGTCAGAATGAGAGTCCAAATAGCTGCTAAAAACATCACAATAATCCACACCACTCCGGTCCATCAGTTAACATCTTGTGAAGTTAAAAGCTGCGCGTTTGTAAGAAACAAATCCATCATTAAGACGTTTTTAACTTTAAACCATTGCTTGTCCATAATCCATAATAATGCTTCCTCTAGTTAAAAAAAAAAAGTCTATCCCCTGTTGTCCTCTCACATCAAAATTAAACAACATATTTGTTTAGAGCTGTTTTGGACCGTTTTCACTTGTAAACAGTGTTTGATCTGTGCATATTTATCTCCTGATTCAGACTTTTTCCACTGGAGAAATAAATATTATGGATAGATGTCTAGTATTTTAGCCATGGAAGCAACTGAAGCAAGTTAAAAAATATCTTAATGATGAATTTGTTTCTTACAAGCACACAGCTTTTCACTTCACAAGACATTAATTGATGGACTGGAGTGCATGGATAATGGATAATTATTTTGTTTTTTCATCAGCTGACTGGACTCTCATTCTGACGGCACCCATTCACTGCAGAGGATCCATTAGTGAGCAAGTCGTGTAATGCTACATTTCTTCAAATCTGTTCCAATTAATAAACAAACTCATCTACATCTTGGATGACCTGAGGGTGAGCACATTTTTGGCAAATTTTCATTTTTGGGTAAACTATTCCTTGAAATGGACGGTTTACTCATCATTGTTTGATCTCATTGCCTCATATAATTACAAATCTTTTTTTTTCTTACATAAACCACAAAATAAGATTTAAGAAAGTGTATGGTGGTTTTGGCAATCCCTGGTCATCGTTAGCTTAATTGTATGGAAACAAGCAGCATGAACATTGTGCTAAACCTCTCCTTTTCCATTTCATTGAAGAAAGAAACGACATAACGATGAGTAAATGATTTTGAACTGCGAATCATTGGCGCATGTCAACATTCCTCAAAGAATGCGATACACATGAACTCAGAATGCCAATCATCTGGCATTTAAACTGTTGAGATTAGGCAACTCTTGATGATCTCTGATTGAAATGCTGGCCAATGAATGGCACAGTTGCTACTAATGTTTATAGCGCTTGGACCTGTCATGGACGCATTAACTGCATCATTAGAATGAGAACAGCTGCTTGCGGCCTGCATAACGATTCACACTGAGATCACAGCGTCAGCGGGAGAGGGATCAGGACGGCTATGAGTTTGAGCTCACTCATATGTCAGTCTGACTCTGCAATGCTAATCAGAAGATTCTCGTACTGCCTGTTTCTGTAAGATAATGAAGGTCCCATCAGAGCAAATCACTGGCTTATTGTGTTCACATGACAGAGAAGACTATGATCCTCCTGTATTATTTCACAAACCAGGTATTTGAATAGAGAGATGTTAATCTGACTCGAGTCCTGATTGAATGTTATTTCATGTACGCCTTTAGATTGCATTGTCCAAGTGCACAAAGAATTCCTGTCGGTTCAGTTCTTCTGCAACTGACTACAAGGCATACTGTGCATGATAAACCGCAACAACACATGTAATCGTAAACATTTGAAGAGTTTCGATCGCTCAGCTGTTTGCCGTTTTCTTCTAGTGTAAAGTAGTGTAGATGTGTTGTTACAGGCATTAGAGATTGGGCAAGACAGGTAAATCACTCGTAGTACCTTCTATTCAAAAGAATGCTGCCATTCCATCTTCTTTCCTGAGATGAGAGCAATCTTCTTTCAACAGGGTTTTTTGTCAGACGGTGGAGGAAATAGATGGAACTCTATTGTTAAATATGTGTGACTTTTGCATGCATGCAGGTATGAAGAAGTGGATCGAAGTCTGTTTTGGGCTAGTCTGTGTGTATGCATTGCTGTTTTGATTGTAGCAGATCAAGCAGACCTGCCAAATATTTCAGATAAAGTAAAGTTCACTGTGTCAGACTGGAGGATAAAATTTTACCCGCCTGGTCAACCAAAGATATTGCATTTAAAGGTTAAAGAGAATTTTGTCATCATTTAACCCTCTGGTTAATCACCCTAATATGTCAACACAATCGTGACTTCAAATCTTGCAATAGTTAGTAAGTCAAATTTGTGCAATATTTATATAAACAATAAAAGTTATTTATTATCATACACAACCATTAAAAAGTAAGATTTTTATAAAGAAATTAATAATTTTATTCTGCAAGGATGCACTAAATTGATCAAAAGTGAGAGTAAATATGTTATAAAAGATTTCGATTTCAAATAAATGATGTCCTTTTGATGTCCTTTTTCTATTCATCATAAAATCCTGAAAAAAGCAGCTGTTTGCTATGGAAGCCTGTTTCACCAACAGAATTCACCAGCTCACAATTCTAACTTTTTTCCCTGCAATTATGAGTTTATATCTAACAATTCAGACTGAATTGTGAAATATAAACTCATAACTGCAAGAAAAAAAAATCTGAAGTCTAAAAAGACAATTATGAGAAAAAAAGTTGTGAGTTGTGAGATAAAAAGTCGCAATTACCTTACATTTTATTCCACGGTGTAAAAAATTAAATTGCAAAAAATAAAATCAGAATTGTGAGATATAAACAGTTCTGGGAACGAATGTGTAAATTGTGAGATATAAAAAAAATTCTACATAATAAGAAATCAGCATAGAAATCACCAAATCAGTATATTCTAATGATTTCTGAAGGATCATCTGGCACTGAAGACTGGAGGAATAATGCTGAAAATCCAGCTTTGATCACAGGGATAAATTACATTTTAACATATATTAAAATTGAATATAGTTATTTTAAATTGTAATAATATTTGACAGTATTACTGTTTTTAATGTATCAAATAAATGCAGCCTTGGTGAGCAGAAGAGACGGTCTTTTAAAAACACTTTAAAAATCTTTTGGCCATACCTGCAGGAAAAACAACATTGACAAATACTAATTCAATGGTGTAGAAAACTAAATGAGGCAGAAACAAAAGCCATCTCAAAAAAAGGCTCTGAGACTCGTGTTGCGATGGGCTGTAATTACAAGTTTTGAGAGTGAATTCCACCATGCAAATCTCCCATTAGTGTAACACTGTGAGAAAATGTGCATCTAATCCGCTTTCATTTTATCAGTCATATATGTGAGCAGCTCAAACACATGCATCATCCGGGTCACTGAGATCTCAGCAGCAATGCAACACCTCACAAGCAATGTTTTCATAGTCTTACAAAAACAAGTCTGGGTATTACTCATCTCACCACTCAAAGCCAGCAACTTTTCTCACTCGAGGCATTATTGTGCGGCATTGTTTTTACCCACCCTGTTCTGTCGTAAGAGCGCCGCACGCCAACAACAGGGAACGAAGAGTGCTAGAGGGGAGAAAACCTTTCCTCGTGTCACGTCGTCATCGCCTGGCCCGGCTCTAAGCAGGCCACGAGGGTGGGGGGGTTTGTGGGTGGGTTGAAATGCCGTTTGGATACTGGAGGAGAGAGTGAGGAGGATGAGGAGCAGGAGAAGCAGATGGCGCGTGGTTGGGGAGAGAGGGGACAGGACTAGGCACAGCGCAGCACGCCCAGGAAATACAATCAAACTCTCAGCAGACCCGCTGAGTCTGACATACAACACATCTCTCTTTCTCAATCTCAGTCTCTCCTCAAACATTACCATATACCTGCTATATGGCCATTTGCTATAACTTAAACGTGTTTCCAAAAGGTCACTAATATTATGAGCTTTTCCAGACAGAAAACTGTAAAAAGCTGCAATAATACACACGCATGTGTTTGGATGCACGTGCTGTATATGTGATGTCCTCTAAGCTACAGAAAGTCACATATTAAAGGCAGAAAATGCACAAATTTAGTTCCATTGTAAATAAAAGCCGAATGAGGTCACTCTGAGGTGTGAGCTGCTTACTTCATAGTGACGTGACATGTGGCCAAGTATGGTGACCCATACTCATTTAACCCATCCAAAGTGCACACACACAGCAGTGAACACACACACGGAGCAGTGGGCAGCCATTTATGCTGCGGCGCCCAGGGAGCAGTTGGGGGTTCGGTGCCTTGCTCAAGGGCACCTCAGTCGTGGTATTGAAGCGTATTGAAGGTGGGAGAGAGCGCTGTACATTCACTCCCCCCACCTACAATCCCTGCCGGTACGAGATGCTGTGACAGGATCTTAAACGGATGGTTTATGCTCAAACCCTCCACTGTGGCTGAACTAAAGCAGTTCTGATCTAATGCAAAGAGGAGTGGTCTCTGATCTCCAATTATCGGTAACGTTTGGTTGTAGTTATTGCTGCTAAAGGTGGCACAACAGGTTTTAAGTTTAAAGGGTCAATTCGTTTTTTACATGGGTGATTGCTTCAAGAACTGTTTAGCATGAAATGTACACAAAAACAGAAGAAATCAAATGGAAGCATATTTTCTTTTTCAAGTACATATATGAAATGTATATATATAAATAACCCAGACAGGATAATCATGACATTTCTCATCCTAAAATAATTTATTTTGCAAAAATTGACCGTCTGAGTGTACTTCATCATTCTTATTGGATGGCTCTACAACCCCTAATGAATAAATGGATATCAAATTTGACTACAAGTTGAAATTATTTTAATAACTAAGAAGAGAGAGAGTGCAGACAGCTATAAGAAACACAAAACTAGCACTGCCAATTAAAGTGACATGACATGTGACATGTGGCCAAGTATGGTGACCCATACTCGGAATTAGTGCTCTGCATTTACCCATCCAAAGTGCACACACACAGCAGTGAACACACACAAACCGTGAACACACACCCGGAGCAGTGGGCAGCCATTTATGCTGCAGCGCCCGGGGAGCAGTTGGGGGTTCGGTGCCTTGCTCAAGGGCACCTCAGTCGTGGTATTGAAGGTGGGAGAGAGCGCTGTACATTCAGTCCCCCCCATCTACAATCCCTGCCGGTACGAGACTCGAACCCACAACCTTTGGGTTACGAGTCCGACTCTCTAACCATTAGGCCACGACGTCCCTATGTGATTGAATACAAACTTATCATCATTAAATACAAACTTACAATATCATACAAATACAAATCATCATTACACATAAATGCAACACAAAATGTTGCAAATGACCAATCATAATTAAGTATTTCAAAAACTGTCTATTAAATGATAGTAAAAAGTAATATGTACAATATAAAATATACAGTTAAGCATCAAAGTACTTTTCCTGGATTTGTCGACTAAGCTGAAAACTGGTTTAACCAGCACGGATTTGCTTGATTTCACAGATTTGCATTGTAAAACTGATGACATCCTGTTGTGGAAGTTTATGTGTGTTTTATAATTTATTAGGTCATTTATCTGCTCATAAGCCCCTATATATCCGGCCATCAGTATCGTACTGAATGACTGATGATCTCCAAAACTTTATGACATTTCAATTCCACTGTCCTCTCAGCCATCTTTAATGCAAGAAACACGGCAGCGCTCCTGCTCATTTTAAGCCTGATGAAAGTGCCATATTTCTAAGTGCTCAGACAAAGGCTTTGAGCTCGGCTTGTTGTGACAACATAGTTCAGCTGCAGATGGTCAGAGCGAGAAGCGTTCAGATAAGATTAAATGCTTGTGTTGTTCTCATTTGGAACAAAGACCTTTTTGATGAAGAAGTTGGTGTTCGCACCAACAGAAGCAAAAAGAAAGATTACACTGTGTAACACGAACAGATAAGGGAGCATGCAGATGTCTTCAGAGGAAAGCCTTGGCCATGATCTACACTCACACAACACACAACACACACACACAGGTCTGCCGGTAAATATTCAGCATTATACAGGGAGGAGAAACCTGGACCCCAAGCAAGACGCTCATGAAGGTTTGATGGAAACACATTGCTTTATTTAAGTCCTGCGATTCTGGAAATGATCTACCGTACACTGTAAAAAATGACCGTGAATTTAACGGTAAAAGACGGAAAAAATGCTACAGTAAAAATCTGCTAAATGGTTAAAAGGTAAATTCCCCTACTATATACGGTGAAAAACTGTATTGGACATTACATGTATTGGGCATTAATGTTACGGTAATATACCGTTTTTGGAAGTGAAAAAGACCGTATAATTTACAGTGAATAACCGTAAATTGACATTTCCAGAATTCCCTGCGTTACATTTCAAATTTGATGTTTTTTTGTTGAAATAACTATGTTTCTTATCAGTTTTTTCTTATCAGTTTTGTATATTAGGGTTGTGTGTTACACCTAATGTTGTTACATGAATGTTTATTGCATTATTTCAGTTTCATGTGTGTTACCGTGATGGTGTTTAGTGTTTGTGTGCATGACACTGTGCACCTTCTGTATATGTTATTATTTAAAAGCTGCTTGTGATGGGCTTTGGTCCATCATGTGACTTTCTCATCACCATCTGCATTTGGTGGTTATCAGTGTATTACAAAGGTACAAAACAGATTTCAGTACTTCAATAGGTTGGTATATTAACATTATATCAGTTAATGCAATTACGGTATTTAACTGTAAATTTAAGTTAAAACCGTAAAACCTCAAATGTTGCTACTGTATTTTTTACAGTAAAATTCCGGCAACCACAGCTGCCGGTTTTTACCGTAAATTTTACAGAATTTTTTTTTACAGTGTACTGTATATTTCTAAAGAAGAACAAATGAAGGACGAGATAACTAGGCTTTACTACCCCATTGAGTTTCCATACTGAATAACAGCTGCTATGGATATGCATTGTTAAGCAGCAAATGACAAAGCTGCATTATGAGAACTGAGGAATGGGCACCTGTACAAATGCGGCCGGCCAGATTGTGTGTAAAGTTAAAACAGACTACAGCAAAGATTTCCTCTTTTGGGATAGATCGTATTCTACGCAACCTTTCACCCAGTCTATTCAGCTAGAGCGTGTTCCTCTATCACAGTATCAGTTTCTCTCTCAGGCTTTGCCTCAGCAAGTCTGCTTGTGCACGCAAATGCATTCAGTGCAGTTGCTCAACAATGCTTCAGGCACAGCTTAGAACTGGCAAAGTCTGAGCTTTCAACAGGGTTCGGTGTCAATCATGCCACCCTTGAAGCGTTTGAATCGAACCCAAAACATCAACAGAAATAACTGACTCAAATCAACTGCACAAAAGGATTTGGTTCAGCTGAAAATACTAAGTTGGAATTTTATCAAAAGAGCCACCATAATAACTGTTAGCAACCTGTTGTCTGCCTGTAAACATGCTTCATGCTACTACTGATACTTAATGTTAATTAGACCAAATTTAGAAATACGAAAGGAATATTTATGCTGTAGCATTCTGGACAAACACTCTTCTTGACACAGTATAAAGCATGAGACATTTTATTGAACTACAGAAATGTATGAAAAGCACATTGAAAAGTTTGGTGTTTTTTAATTAAATATTTTATTTATCAAGGATCCGTTTAATTGATCAAAAGCGACTGTAAATATATTGGTAACACTATAGTATAGAGACCAATTCTCACTATTAACTGGTTGCTTATTAGCATGCATGTTATTAACATAATGACTGTTTATCAGTACTTATAAAGCACATATTCTGCATGAACATTCTACATCCCTAATTCTACCCGATACCTAAACTTAACAACTTACTAACTATTAATAAGCAGCAAATTAGGAGTTTATTGAAGCAAAAGTTGTAGTTGCTGATGGTTTGTTAATAGTGAGAATCGGACCTTAAAATAAAGTGTGCCCGGATTTTTATTTATTTATTTTTTTCGAAAAAATGGTTTCTGGAAAAATATTAAGCAGCAACTGTTTTCAGCATTTTTTACAATGCATTCTTAGCTGTTTTTAGCATTTTCTTATTATGTTATTACACAACAAAAATTTGTTTCTCTTAATTTTTTATGGTTCTTCTATAATTCTGTGGTGCTTAACCTTCTGTATATGTTATTATTTAAAAGCTGCTTGTGATGGGCTTTGGTCCATCATGTGACTTTCTCATCACCATCTGCATTTGGTGGTTATCAGTGTATTACAAAGGTACAAAACAGATTTCAGTACTTCAATAGGTTGGTATATTAACATTATATGAGTTAATGCAATTACGGTATTTAACTGTAAATTTAAGTTAAAACCGTAAAACCTCAAATGTTGCTACCGTATTTTTTACAGTAAAATTCC
The DNA here is from genome assembly GCF_001515645.1 of Sinocyclocheilus grahami. Taxonomy (NCBI): domain Eukaryota; kingdom Metazoa; phylum Chordata; class Actinopteri; order Cypriniformes; family Cyprinidae; genus Sinocyclocheilus; species Sinocyclocheilus grahami. The sequence goes on along the minus strand of NW_015505429.1, from coordinate 437,492 downwards.
GGCAACCACAGCTGCCGGTTTTTACCGTAAATTTTACAGAATTTTTTTTTACAGTGTACTGTATATTTCTAAAGAAGAACAAATGAAGGACGAGATAACTAGGCTTTACTACCCCATTGAGTTTCCATACTGAATAACAGCTGCTATGGATATGCATTGTTAAGCAGCAAATGACAAAGCTGCATTATGAGAACTGAGGAATGGGCACCTGTACAAATGCGGCCGGCCAGATTGTGTGTAAAGTTAAAACAGACTACAGCAAAGATTTCCTCTTTTGGGATAGATCGTATTCTACGCAACCTTTCACCCAGTCTATTCAGCTAGAGCGTGTTCCTCTATCACAGTATCAGTTTCTCTCTCAGGCTTTGCCTCAGCAAGTCTGCTTGTGCACGCAAATGCATTCAGTGCAGTTGCTCAACAATGCTTCAGGCACAGCTTAGAACTGGCAAAGTCTGAGCTTTCAACAGGGTTCGGTGTCAATCATGCCACCCTTGAAGCGTTTGAATCGAACCCAAAACATCAACAGAAATAACTGACTCAAATCAACTGCACAAAAGGATTTGGTTCAGCTGAAAATACTAAGTTGGAATTTTATCAAAAGAGCCACCATAATAACTGTTAGCAACCTGTTGTCTGCCTGTAAACATGCTTCATGCTACTACTGATACTTAATGTTAATTAGACCAAATTTAGAAATACGAAAGGAATATTTATGCTGTAGCATTCTGGACAAACACTCTTCTTGACACAGTATAAAGCATGAGACATTTTATTGAACTACAGAAATGTATGAAAAGCACATTGAAAAGTTTGGTGTTTTTTAATTAAATATTTTATTTATCAAGGATCCGTTTAATTGATCAAAAGCGACTGTAAATATATTGGTAACACTATAGTATAGAGACCAATTCTCACTATTAACTGGTTGCTTATTAGCATGCATGTTATTAACATAATGACTGTTTATCAGTACTTATAAAGCACATATTCTGCATGAACATTCTACATCCCTAATTCTACCCGATACCTAAACTTAACAACTACCTTACTAACTATTAGTAAGCAGAAAATTAGGAGTTTATTGAAGCAAAAGTTGTAGTTGCTGATGGTTTGTTAATAGTGAGAATCGGACCTTAAAATAAAGTGTGCCCGGATTTTTATTTTTAATTTTTTTTTTTCGAAAAAATGGTTTCTGGAAAAATATTAAGCAGCAACTGTTTTCAGCATTTTTTACAATGCATTCTTAGCTGTTTTTAGCATTTTCTTATTATGTTATTACACAACAAAAATTTGTTTCTCTTAATTTTTTATGGTTCTTCTATAATTCTGTGGTGCTTATTTTTGTACTAATTATTTTAACATCAATATTTTGGTAAATATTTAGGTCAGGTAATTTTAGAGCTTCTATCATTAATTATGAAACATCGGTTCAGTACAGATAAATATTTGTTTTAATTTTGCATGTTTTTAAAAAATATATTTTACTTTTGCAAGAACTTTTTGTAAGTTTTCATGAGCACTGTTAATGATACACAAAAAGTAATGTGATTTTCGTATTCAGCATGTCAAACCTCAAAGAAACACTAAAAATAAAAGTGAAAAAACTTTCATCAAAAAAAATGTATGGTGTTATTTGTAACATAATATGATATTTCTTGAGCAGCATATTAGAATGATTTCTGAAGGATCATGTAACACTGAAGATAATGATGTTGAAAATCCAGCTTGAAATTTATAGGTATTATAAGTATTATTAAATCAAATATATATCCATTTAACTATATTACAAAGTTAATAATATTTCACAATATAAATGTTTTAATGTATTTATTCAAATAAATGCTTCATTGGTGAGAAAAAGAGACTTCTTTCAAAAACATTAAATTACTAAACTTTTGAACAGTAGTATATTGTTCATGAATTGTTTAATAATGCTATCAAATAACTGTTGGTCGACATAATGTTATTCAAAGCTGGTTGCTGGTTAAAAATAATAATAATAATAATAATAATGTTTTATATGTAGTGACTAAAGCAAATCTCCAGATAGTCAGAGTGATGTTTGTGCAGTCGAAAGGTTTAGCATTCATGGTCATTTAGTTTGTGCTACAAAATTGAGCTGTAAAAAAATTATCCAAGGCTAGATCAAGCAGATAGAAAAAACACTGAAGAAAATCCTACAAAATCTGGTGCAGAAATGTAAATCATGTGGCCTTTTTCTTACGAGTATGTTGTATTTATGTATGATGATACTGACTATTGGCATTTAGAAATGCCAGCTATATTTCACAAGCTGCAGCGCAGGATTGTCAACACTGGTTTTACTTGGATTTGATTTATTGTCATCTGAAGAAATCCCTTCTCGACCGAAATGGCAAAAACCCTTGGTGTATTATTTAAGCAAGTGTCCTCGGTGTACCGTAACGCTGAAGGCGCCTGCACATCCCCGCAGCTATGATATTTTAAAGAAACACTGGCAAGTGAACTCATCAGGGAACCTGGCGTATTATGTTATTAAAGTATTGTCATGCATGAGTTCACCCGCAGAACGCAAATCCTCATTCATTCCTGTACCTACAGGGTGCATCTGTGCGAGTTATGGGGTAACATTATCACCCTGGGAGACGCGTGAATTGTTTGCCTGACGTAAAGAAAGAGAGAGAGAGAGAGATGCTGGCTATTCGTTTCACTCAGCTGCGTTTGAGTGTATCATCTACAGATGAACGATGGTGCAAGAGACCACAGCGTTAATGGAGAGTATCTTGGGCTTTACTTGTTCTAAACATACTGAAACATATGCGTGCATACAATATGTAGCCTATAAAAATGTGTTATCTGAAGAAGAAAAAATAAGATTGCATGGCCATATTTAATAACACAGACATGATGATAGATAGATAGATAGATAGATAGATAGATAGATAGATAGATAGATAGATAGATAGATAGATAGATAGATATCTTTGGAATTATTAACTTTTATGCTCTTATGCAAATTGTGAAATATTATTATCATTTAAAATAACGTTTCTATTAGATTTTGTTTTAAAATAGTCTTATTCCTGTGATGCAAAGCTGAATTTTCAGCATCATTGCTCCAGTCTTCAGTGTCACATGATTCTTCAGAAATCATAATAATATGCTGATTTGCTGCTCGATTATTAGTTATTAATAATGGTTCTTATTACTATCTATGTATGTCGAAAACAGATTTTGCAGCTTAATGTTTTTGTAGAAACTGTGATTCATTTTTCTCAGGATTCTTTGAATAGTTATGTGAATAGTATTTACTTGAAAAACATTTATTTTGTAACAAAATAAATGTCTTTACTGTCACTTTAGATCAATTCAATGCATGCTCGCTGAATTGAAGTATTAATTACGTCTTTTTTTAATAATATTTGCCCCAAACTTCTGAATGGTAGTGTATCACAGTTTTCAACAATATTAAGAAAAATTGGTTTCAACATTGATTTTACATTTCAAATTTGATGTTTTTTTGTTGAAATAACTATGTTTCTTATCAGTTTTTTCTTATCAGTTTTGTATATTAGGGTTGTGTGTTACACCTAATGTTGTTACATGAATGTTTATTGCATTATTTCAGTTTCATGTGTGTTACCGTGATGGTGTTTAGTGTTTGTGTGCATGACACTGTGCACCTTCTGTATATGTTATTATTTAAAAGCTGCTTGTGATGGGCTTTGGTCCATCATGTGACTTTCTCATCACCATCTGCATTTGGTGGTTATCAGTGTATTACAAAGGTACAAAACAGATTTCAGTACTTCAATAGGTTGGTATATTAACATTATATGAGTTAATGCAATTACGGTATTTAACTGTAAATTTAAGTTAAAACCGTAAAACCTCAAATGTTGCTACCGTATTTTTTACAGTAAAATTCCGGCAACCACAGCTGCCGGTTTTTACCGTAAATTTTACAGAATTTTTTTTTACAGTGTACTGTATATTTCTAAAGAAGAACAAATGAAGGACGAGATAACTAGGCTTTACTACCCCATTGAGTTTCCATACTGAATAACAGCTGCTATGGATATGCATTGTTAAGCAGCAAATGACAAAGCTGCATTATGAGAACTGAGGAATGGGCACCTGTACAAATGCGGCCGGCCAGATTGTGTGTAAAGTTAAAACAGACTACAGCAAAGATTTCCTCTTTTGGGATAGATCGTATTCTACGCAACCTTTCACCCAGTCTATTCAGCTAGAGCGTGTTCCTCTATCACAGTATCAGTTTCTCTCTCAGGCTTTGCCTCAGCAAGTCTGCTTGTGCACGCAAATGCATTCAGTGCAGTTGCTCAACAATGCTTCAGGCACAGCTTAGAACTGGCAAAGTCTGAGCTTTCAACAGGGTTCGGTGTCAATCATGCCACCCTTGAAGCGTTTGAATCGAACCCAAAACATCAACAGAAATAACTGACTCAAATCAACTGCACAAAAGGATTTGGTTCAGCTGAAAATACTAAGTTGGAATTTTATCAAAAGAGCCACCATAATAACTGTTAGCAACCTGTTGTCTGCCTGTAAACATGCTTCATGCTACTACTGATACTTAATGTTAATTAGACCAAATTTAGAAATACGAAAGGAATATTTATGCTGTAGCATTCTGGACAAACACTCTTCTTGACACAGTATAAAGCATGAGACATTTTATTGAACTACAGAAATGTATGAAAAGCACATTGAAAAGTTTGGTGTTTTTTAATTAAATATTTTATTTATCAAGGATCCGTTTAATTGATCAAAAGCGACTGTAAATATATTGGTAACACTATAGTATAGAGACCAATTCTCACTATTAACTGGTTGCTTATTAGCATGCATGTTATTAACATAATGACTGTTTATCAGTACTTATAAAGCACATATTCTGCATGAACATTCTACATCCCTAATTCTACCCGATACCTAAACTTAACAACTACCTTACTAACTATTAGTAAGCAGAAAATTAGGAGTTTATTGAAGCAAAAGTTGTAGTTGCTGATGGTTTGTTAATAGTGAGAATCGGACCTTAAAATAAAGTGTGCCCGGATTTTTATTTTTAATTTTTTTTTTTCGAAAAAATGGTTTCTGGAAAAATATTAAGCAGCAACTGTTTTCAGCATTTTTTACAATGCATTCTTAGCTGTTTTTAGCATTTTCTTATTATGTTATTACACAACAAAAATTTGTTTCTCTTAATTTTTTATGGTTCTTCTATAATTCTGTGGTGCTTATTTTTGTACTAATTATTTTAACATCAATATTTTGGTAAATATTTAGGTCAGGTAATTTTAGAGCTTCTATCATTAATTATGAAACATCGGTTCAGTACAGATAAATATTTGTTTTAATTTTGCATGTTTTTAAAAAATATATTTTACTTTTGCAAGAACTTTTTGTAAGTTTTCATGAGCACTGTTAATGATACACAAAAAGTAATGTGATTTTCGTATTCAGCATGTCAAACCTCAAAGAAACACTAAAAATAAAAGTGAAAAAACTTTCATCAAAAAAAATGTATGGTGTTATTTGTAACATAATATGATATTTCTTGAGCAGCATATTAGAATGATTTCTGAAGGATCATGTAACACTGAAGATAATGATGTTGAAAATCCAGCTTGAAATTTATAGGTATTATAAGTATTATTAAATCAAATATATATCCATTTAACTATATTACAAAGTTAATAATATTTCACAATATAAATGTTTTAATGTATTTATTCAAATAAATGCTTCATTGGTGAGAAAAAGAGACTTCTTTCAAAAACATTAAATTACTAAACTTTTGAACAGTAGTATATTGTTCATGAATTGTTTAATAATGCTATCAAATAACTGTTGGTCGACATAATGTTATTCAAAGCTGGTTGCTGGTTAAAAATAATAATAATAATAATAATAATGTTTTATATGTAGTGACTAAAGCAAATCTCCAGATAGTCAGAGTGATGTTTGTGCAGTCGAAAGGTTTAGCATTCATGGTCATTTAGTTTGTGCTACAAAATTGAGCTGTAAAAAAATTATCCAAGGCTAGATCAAGCAGATAGAAAAAACACTGAAGAAAATCCTACAAAATCTGGTGCAGAAATGTAAATCATGTGGCCTTTTTCTTACGAGTATGTTGTATTTATGTATGATGATACGGCATTTAGGCATTTAGAAATGCCAGCTATATTTCACAAGCTGCAGCGCAGGATTGTCAACACTGGTTTTACTTGGATTTGTCATCTGATCATCTGAAGAAATCCCTTCTCGACCGAAATGGCAAAAACCCTTGGTGTATTATTTAAGCAAGTGTCCTCGGTGTACCGTAACGCTGAAGGCGCCTGCACATCCCCGCAGCTATGATATTTTAAAGAAACACTGGCAAGTGAACTCATCAGGGAACCTGGCGTATTATGTTATTAAAGTATTGTCATGCATGAGTTCACCCGCAGAACGCAAATCCTCATTCATTCCTGTACCTACAGGGTGCATCTGTGCGAGTTATGGGGTAACATTATCACCCTGGGAGACGCGTGAATTGTTTGCCTGACGTAAAGAAAGAGAGAGAGAGAGAGATGCTGGCTATTCGTTTCACTCAGCTGCGTTTGAGTGTATCATCTACAGATGAACGATGGTGCAAGAGACCACAGCGTTAATGGAGAGTATCTTGGGCTTTACTTGTTCTAAACATACTGAAACATATGCGTGCATACAATATGTAGCCTATAAAAATGTGTTATCTGAAGAAGAAAAAATAAGATTGCATGGCCATATTTAATAACACAGACATGATGATAGATAGATAGATAGATAGATAGATAGATAGATAGATAGATAGATAGATAGATAGATAGATAGATAGATATCTTTGGAATTATTAACTTTTATGCTCTTATGCAAATTGTGAAATATTATTATCATTTAAAATAACGTTTCTATTAGATTTTGTTTTAAAATAGTCTTATTCCTGTGATGCAAAGCTGAATTTTCAGCATCATTGCTCCAGTCTTCAGTGTCACATGATTCTTCAGAAATCATAATAATATGCTGATTTGCTGCTCGATTATTAGTTATTAATAATGGTTCTTATTACTATCTATGTATGTCGAAAACAGATTTTGCAGCTTAATGTTTTTGTAGAAACTGTGATTCATTTTTCTCAGGATTCTTTGAATAGTTATGTGAATAGTATTTACTTGAAAAACATTTATTTTGTAACAAAATAAATGTCTTTACTGTCACTTTAGATCAATTCAATGCATGCTCGCTGAATTGAAGTATTAATTACGTCTTTTTTTAATAATATTTGCCCCAAACTTCTGAATGGTAGTGTATCACAGTTTTCAACAATATTAAGAAAAATTGGTTTCAACATTGATTTCTGAAGGATCATGTGACACTGAAGACTGGAGTAATGATGCTGAAAATTCAGCTTTGAAATCACAGGAATAAATTACATCTTAAAATATATTAATACAGAAAACGGTTCTTTTAAATTGTAATAATATTTCACAATAGTACTGTTTTTACTGTATTTTTGATCAAATAATCAAGATATGCAGCCTTGGTGAGAATAAGAGGCTTCTTTCAAAAACATTTAAAAACATCATAATCTACACCTTTTGGCAAGCAGTGTATATGTTTATACATCTGCAAATCAAGAGTTGGGGACAAAAATTGTGATTTAGTAAACTAAAAATATATATATAAAAAAGTAAAAATCTCAATGCCTCTTGCTTTTCAGTGAGTTACATAACTTATGGTCGTATGAAAGGCTAATTTATACACATTTACAGACAATGTATACAAATTCTCCATAAAGGATATTCATTGGCATACAATAGTGAACTGTAGAAAACCAATGTAATGTTTTCTAAACTGATCCACATAAGTTTCTCAATATGAGATGAGAAAAATCAATACAGGAATAAAGAATGCACACTTGCATACTCTTTTAAATTGTAATAATATTTCACAATAGTACTGTTTTTACTGTATTTTTGATCAAATATATGCAGCCTTGGTGAGAATAAGAGGCTTCTTTCAAAAACATTTAAAAACATCATAATCTACACCTTTTGGCAAGCAGTGTATATGTTTATACATCTGCAAATCAAGAGTTGGGGACAAAAATTGTGATTTAGTAAACTAAAAATATATATATAAAAAAGTAAAAATCTCAATGCCTCTTGCTTTTCAGTGAGTTGCATAACTTATGGTCGTATGAAAGGCTAATTTATACACATTTACAGACAATGTATACAAATTCTCCATAAAGGATATTCATTGGCATACAATAGTGAACTGTAGAGAACCATTGTAATGTTTTCTAAACTGATCCACATAAGTATCTCAATATGAGATGAGAAAAATCAATACAGGAATAAAGAATGCACACTTGCATAAAAGTACATCTTATATTGTGTGTAAGTCATTCAGCTTGTTTGGAAAAGACATTCAAGTCTGTATTACCACATACCATGCATCTTCATCTCAAAATCTATAAGCAGCAATCTCTGGCAAAATATTCCAACAACCAACAACACTTTCAATCATCATAGCGACAGAGGCTTATCTTGTATATACACACCATATCTCACAGCATTCATCTCCATACCTACACGTGAAAATCAAAGAAGGTGTGTGTGGTTAAGTGCTCTACTTGCTAGTGCTTTACTGTTTGCTATAGGGTAACCTTTAGAGAATCTGTTTTAAAAAGGGAATGTTGTTGAAAGAATCAGGCGTGTTGTTAAATATGAGAATAAAGATATATAAAATATATGAATACTCACTATACTGACGGACAAAAGTTTGGAATAAGTAAAAAAAATTGTATTTATATATTTTATAAAGACATCTCTTATGCTCACCAAGGCTGCACTGATTTGATAAAAAAATACAGTTATATTGTGAAATATTTAAACAAGTGTTTTCTATTTGAATATGTATATCTATATAGTTTTGGTTTTGTTTATTGTTATAATTCAGAGTGAACATATATTTCAGTAGCTAAAAGATGCATTTATAAGGTAAATGTATAACTTCTTATGATAAAAGGTTAACAGATGGGAAGAGACTATCACACAAGAAGCGAAGAGTGTGTGTGGTAGACCGTATTTAGAACAAGGCCTTCTAGAAGCCGACAGTAACTTTGACACTATAACCACAATCACATCACGTCATGTTATTTCTACGAACACTTCTGTGCGATGAGATCTGTGCAAAGGATCAGAGAAAACAAGTGTTTCAGTATGTCTACAAAGATTCCATCTGTTCAGAGAACACCATTCCATGCCAACCATCCAATGCATGTATATTTTTTGTGTGATAAGTTGGTAGGGAAATATAAAGAGTCAAAACTGCAGTTCAAGCATACATGAGCTAATGCCATCAGATACACACATATAGAGCATTTAGTTTTTCTAGTGCTGCTATACATGCAACAGGACCTACGTAAAGTATCTAAAAATCAAAAACGGTTTCTGTATGATGGAGCTAACATATCATGGGTGTGACACAGAACATATACAAACTTGTGATGCATAGGCTAAATAACACCAAATAAAGCAATGATAAATTAAACTAATTAAATGATAAACTCACCAGAGCCAGTACAGCATTGTTGAACTCACAGCAGGTGATACGGAAAGAGCTCTTTCAGCATGAAGATTTAATAAATGATTTCTTAGTTGTATAGTTGTCATTTTTTTAAGTTGTATACTTGTGTAAAAATGTCCCTTTCTTCTCTGCAGTGTTGCCAACTAATTTTCAGGGCTAAAGGAAGGTTGATTTGTTGCTAAAAATTGCTAAATGATGTTGTGATAACACATTACGTAATCACGACGCAAAATTGTGTCAAATCTCAGCAAAAACATATATATTTTACATATGTTAATTTAGATTTGTTCGTAACAATGTAAATGCATAATATAATAGTAAAATATAAAGAACTATTTTTAAATCCATTGAATTATCAAAAACAATGTAAGTTGTATACTATAAAGCAGTTTATTAGTAGCTAGTTAGTATGCTACGCTCTAAGAAAAGTTACAAATAATGCACAATCTACTGTGTTAATATGAAGGAATTTTCTGGATTGATTCTTCCACAGGTTTTTGTACCTGCATTTTTAATGACGCATTGTATTTTGTGTTATAACGGATAATGTCCTGGAAAATTACTAGCACATTTTTCTGCATATTTTTCTTACAGTGTACTAACTCATCAACAATCACAGGTACAAGCTACTAACAAAGTGTCTCATAAATGAAAAATAACAGTATTCAGTTATTATTACTATTAAATTAAGCAATTGCAAATAGCAGCTAACGTAATTCCTGTAACGTGTGTACTGCTAGGCATCTTTGCTTTCCTCGATGTGTGTAATTTAAATGGTAAATTGTGCCTTTTTATCGTTTGAGTCACTTATCAAAAGTTGCCAAATTAATTTTAAAAAATAGCTAAATTGGTTGCTAGGTGCTTTTGGAAGAAAGAGTTGCTAGGGTAGTCTGAAAAGTTGCTAAATTTAGCAACAAAATTGCTAAGTTGGCAACTCTGCTTCTCTGAAAGTTATAGTTTTGTTGTTTCAGCAGCATCTTTGCTCATAAGCATGTTTCTTACTGGCCTGGTGTTATTCCTCCTGCCTTTAGAGGACGCTGTAACACTGTATATCGCAGTGCTGGCTAAATAAAATGCGGAAAGAATTATGGCAAAAGTATTTAAATACCACAACACACTCACATGACAGTTCCTGATAGTTCCTGATGGGGAGCGAGTAGTCTTCAACGCCTTTTATAGTGCTGTTGTCGTGTCAGGTGCAGTGCAGTGTGTGGGCATGTTCGCGTGCGCTTTTGTCAAGCTCTCTGCTCTCTAGTTAAGCACAATTTTAAGGTACACTTCGTGTTTTTTGAATATTAACCGTGCAAAATGAAAAGCTGCGTTTCCGTGTACATATATACACACACACACACATATATATATATATATATATATATATATATACACACACACAATCCGAGACAAGCACGACCTTTACATTACTCAAAGATTCTGAAGACAGAACACAAACTAACCGTTTTAATAATGAAAGAGTACCTTTTCTTTGATAAACATAGAGACATCATGCCGTAACCTTTTAACATAACTACAGTGCCAGAAGATGTGGGGTACTGTTTCCAAGTGCAAAGAGCAAAAAGAGCAGTTAATGTCAACATCCTTCTTAAACTTACTGAGAAAATGTTTAACAGGATAGAATTGATGAAATAAGTTGTTGGACACTTCATGCACTCAACTGCCGCAGATTTAATTACGTAGCGAAGGGGGGAGGGGCTATCAGACTCCGATTATGAATGACAGAATAACTTTATGTAATTCATACTATGCATGGTTGAGTACATAGTGCTTAAGTACATAATGTATGAGTGTATAGTTCGTCATTTGGGACGCAGCTACTATTCCGTATTTTTTGTAGGAGGAGGAACTCTTGTACTGTGCTTGTCACTTATTTATAATTTATTAATTAAAAAACATCTGTTTTGGTTCTGATTATTATCTTTATCGCGCTGAAATCATGCGTTTTAAACCATATTAGTTTAAACTTCTGATATAGGGTTTTCTGAGTGCACACATCTGAAGCACACGCTCAGAAAGCGGCTGTCACAGCATGTGAGTACTAAACTAAGTTCTCATTCACACACAAGTTTACGTTAAAAACACACGAGTTACAAAAACAGTGGGTTATAGATAAACAGATAAACAGCTGGGAAATAAATCACATGTTTATTTTAGATCTGTGTGGCAGCAGCAGCAATATACAGTAAATAAATCAATAAATCCACTGCTCTGTTGTCTCCTCTGAGGCTGGGACTCGAAATAGTGTTCTGTGCTCGTCTGTGCAGCCAAAGACAGAACAGTTAGCATGTTTTGCTCAAACTTTCGCCATGGCATTAGAGCTGCTACACCGTTGTCGCTTGCGAAAACACAATGACGGCACCGTGGGTGGAAACTTACAGATTAAGGGGCGGTAATATTATAATGAGATCAATTTGCAATGTCACTAGGGGAGCGAAATCTGACGTGCTCGTTTTCTCAGACGCTTGCAGAAAAAGGCTTCCCATAACAAAGTTACTGGGTTAATCTTTTTCACGTTTCCTTGGTTGGTAGATGCACCGCGGACCTGATTATAGCACTTAAAACCTGGAAAAGTTAGATTTTCATGATATGTCACCTTTAAAGTCAGCTTCTCAATAGCATCAGTACTGCACAACCAACGCAATGGAATGTAGTTGTTGCTGTCATGTAGCAATCTCTTTTCCTGGCTTTTGGGAAAGTGTCAAAAAAGAGCCAAATGTCCAGGACTAATCTTGAGATGGTATGGGTTCAGGATTCAAACTCTTGTAACCTCTACCGTTCCCATCATGATTAATGCACTAATGTGATTAATGATGAGTGATGCACTAATGTGATGCAGTGGCAAAAGAAGCCAATTCAGTTACTGATTAAAAAATTTTTTTTTTAATTGTTGTTCTTAATAAACATTCAAATCAATAACAGTTTTCTTTTAGTTATGTATTATATTTTTCCCAGTGAATCTGTAATGCTACACTAGTTTATTATTTTTTGTACATTTGTGCCATAGCTCTTAAATCTCATTTGCACAGCTGTGTCAGTGATGTCAGCGATGCAAAATGCCCAAATAACCAAAAGTTTAAATATATGCAAATACTAATGAGATTTGAGAGCGGCAGTGGAGGGAAGTTGCTTGGACTGCTTATATGGTACTTTATTATCTTTTTTTTAGCTTGATTTCCTCTGGTCCCTGTATGATTATGTTTTATGGAGCAAAGTGCACAAAATATTGTGCTTTCCACAGAAGAATGTCAGTTAAGGCTGGAATAAACTACATGACTTTTAAAATCTGGACAGATTTTAAAACCCTATAGGCATCATTCATACACTTCATGACTTTGTGTGGAAACACAGAAAAATTACTGAGGATCACACACACTAACAGACTTTAAAGTTGTTCTAAATACAACTAACTCATACAGAAACATGCACCTCATTGCTTAGAGACACGACAACAATATGAGTTCTAAAATCGGCTCAAACATGTTTGATATTCTCCAAATAGATGGAAAAAGAGTCTAAAGCTAAAAAAAACTTGAATCCGTGCCCATCAAACACTACGTGATTTTCTGTGAAACTCCAGCTGTCAAAAATCTGGCTCTGATTTACAAATTGTATTGAAAATCAAAATATAATTTGGCAAAATAATTTGAAATTATTTCACAACAGTGAAGATTTTAAAATGAATTTTTTCCCAGAATATGTTCATATGGTCAACTGTAAAACATCAGCCAGGTTTGTTCTCCTCCTGTAAACATTGTTTGCATTCCTGATTTTTCAGGCTGTCTTTCAAGAGTTGTACATGCAGCCCTCAATCCAGATGTCCAGGTGGAATACCAACCACAGCAGATTTCCCCCGAGAGCAAGACTAGCCATGTTCTTAATTTTTAATGATTGCTGAACCCAGATGTACCATCACTTGTAAAACTTTCCTGACATGTGAAATGTGCTGTTTACTAAAATGCACCTATACACACTTAACTCTGAAGTTTAGAACTCTCAGCAGTATGCGAACAGCATAGTGTATTATTATGCATAACAATTTTATTTTTACAGTTTCAATTCAACCTAACTGACAGAATCCTCAGTTGGACTTCTATGTTTTATTTTGCCCTTTGGTTTTGCGAGGCCTTGAGGCTTACACCATGCCTGGGGTCGGAGGGGGAGCAATGGAAAGAATGTTATCTCCTGGCTGACTGAGAGCTTGCGTCTGGTTTTTTTAAGAGCTTTGTGGCACAAAGCACGTTCATAAGGCTTTTTGGAACAGACTACTCCTGGCTGGCAGACTACATGCATTTACCATGCAGAAAATCACACCCAACAACATTAGAAATGGAGAAATATGCTATGTGAACTCAAACAATGAACCTAAAGCAACTCTATGTATGTTTGTACATTTAAATATAAATTCAAAATTACTTCTAATAAGGCGAAAGGCCACATTCCCCCTAAACGTCTGTTCTGGGAGTATATAAATGGCAGATTGCTTTGCGCCAGCATTAAATGCATGTGTACAACTCTCTATGGGATCCCGTTTTCGCGGTAATTGTGACTTTTTATTTCATAATTCTGACTTTTTTTCTTGCAATTCTATATAGTTCCCATAGTCACAAAATACAAACCTAAAATCATTATTGTCCAAAAATTGTACCAAAACAATTCAGAATTCATGCAGGGAAATGTGTCCTGATGAGTGTTAAAGGGGTCATATGACATTGCTAAAAATAACATTATTTTGTGTATTTGGTGTAATGAAATGTGTTTATGTGGTTTAAAGTTCAAAAAACACATTATTTCCACATAATGTACATTATTGTTTCTCCTCTATGCACCGCCTTTCTGAAACGCATCGATTTTTACAAAGCTCATCGGTCTGAAAAGCGAGGTGTGCTGTGATTGGCCAGTTATCCAGTGCGTTGTGATTGGCTGAATACCTCAAGCTTGTGACGGAAATGTTACGCCCCTTACCATGTTGCGATGCCTTGTCCCGGAGTGACGAGACAAAAATATTAAAACCAATTATAAACGAGGCATTTGTTGCATCCAGTGGGGACATAATTATGGATTATAATGACTTATACTGTCTTTTTACGCATTGCGTTGCATCGCGCTGCGTAAACATAAAACCATGTCTGCATTTGTGATCGGAGAAATGACAAACAACAAGTGCTACTCTACACTGCTCAAAACTCGCGTTTGAATCGTCAGTGGCAAATTCTTTAAATATAAAAAACGTACTCACAGACTGTGAGTCAGAACAGCGGGCATTGTAGTCTACTCTTCCAGGATCAGGAAACAGTCCTCCATAAAATGCGCTGCACACATCTGAATATTTGGGTTGAACTGTTCTGGAACAGTGTTGTAAATACAACTTAACCACTGATTTCTAGTCGTGTCCTCTTTTGGAAGGCCAAACAAAGTAGTTTCGCTTTCACAACGAAACACAGCGTCACACACGGCGGGCTAGAGTGAGTGGAGGCCGGCGGCTTGCGGCAACCACATGTGACGACTCCGGGCTGGACTCCACTTCGTTCACGATGAAAGCCGATCCGGTGATCCACCTCGCAAAGTTGATGTATTTCTTCAGCGACCAGCACGGATCAGCTCTAAGCATGACGAAGCGGATATCGTGACCTTTTATATGACCTTTTGGAAGGCCAACCAAAGTAGTTTCGCTTTCACAACGAAACACACAGCGTCTTCATGACATGGCGGCGGCGGCAACAACAATACTACAGCGAGAATAAAAGTTACGCCTTCTTTCTTTGCGTGAACATTTGGGCGGCGTTATGCAAATCTTCCCACATCGTGACGTAGACATGTGGAGGCGTGTTAGAACGAGCCGTTTTAGGTAGGCGTGGTTGACTCTTAACTTTTATAAAGAATATCTCTTTGGATTTGAGACTTTAGTCTTTGCTACTTTACAGATCTTCTTTATGCACCAAGAGCTTGTAACACTCCAAAGAGAAAGGAACATTTTTTTTATCGCATCATATGACCCCTTTAAGGAAAACAGACTTGATTTATTGTTCTCCCTTCAAATCCTGACCTCATGTGTGTGATAAGCCTGTTAACTTTGGCAAATCCTATGTTAAATCCAAACATACTGTTTTATGCGATTGCTGTGTTTTTGTTCCTGTAGATAACTGGAGAGCTGATCTAGCAGACGGCTCACTTTATTATTGTCACCACTAAGCTGCCGAGTCCCTGCAGCTGCCTGTCAATGGAAAGTTTGTCATGACGCACACTTCTCAGCAACAACTGCTCTATCGCTCTTATGACAGATTAGAGACCCCACTATAAATAGACAGAGTTTCGACAAAAAGGAAAGTCTCAAATTACCCAGAATATCTGAAGTCAATGTTTCGCTTAATATATACCAAACAAGAGAGCCAAGAGGCCAAAGATAGATGTATCTCTGACACACTACTGTATGCACCATATAGAGCAGTGAATACGATGAGCTCAGATCTACCCGTTTATATTTTCTCCACTGAATATTTGACAATAGGCAGTGACAGAATTGTAGAAAGGTTTAAATATCCATGCTTCTCTCTTTCTAAATTAGGGCACTTAGTGTTGAACTCATTTGTCATTAAAATGACACTGGTGATGAAATCATAACTAGCAGCCAGTATAAACCTTGTAATGTTTACATTCAGCATGTGCATCCACATACCTCACCACTGACTATGGATCACCGCGGTTTTGACGGTTTCTCTAAACAGAATTCCTCTACAGCAGCGGGATGACAATATGACGGGCAGTTGTGGCCTAATGGTTACAGAGTCGGACTCGTAACCCAAACGGTTGCGGGTTTGAGTCTCGTACCGGCAGGGGTTGTTGGGGGGGGGGGGGGATGGACA
>NW_015505429.1:411592-420892 GCF_001515645.1 Sinocyclocheilus grahami | reverse complement strand
AAATGACTGCCCACTGCTCCGGGTGTGTGTTCACGGTGTGTGTGTGTTCACTGCTGTGTGTGTGCACTTTGGATGGGTTAAATGCAGAGCACTAATTCCTAGTATGGGTCACCATACTTGGCCACATGTCATGCCACTCATATGGCCGCTTAAAATACAATACAACTTACGATTCACTCTGTTGACCTGTGAGCCTCACATTTTTACTCCTCATTCAAATCTGCTGGATAATATGGCCAATATGATAATATGGCGATTTTACTGTCAGAATTCATTTCAATTTGAAGAGAGTTGACTTAGGGAAAGAAACTACTGCTAAATGTGCTCATTGCAATGTTTTTCTAGTTTACCAGATAGGTAGTAACTATCTGTCTGTAGGGCCTATAGTCTATAATTAACCCTCAAACATCAAACTTTCCTTTTTAACCTTATTTTTTTAGACAATATATTTAACTGCTTACAAAATGTGATATTAACTGTAATGCACGGTGTCCATTACTTCAATGTGTTTGAGCTATCATGTGACCTGTAACTATGGCCTCCTTATGGCATAAACATAAATTAAACATTGTCAGTGAAAGTGGTTTAGCACCATATACCCAGATCCATACATGCATATGAAGAGTTTAGTTCTAAAACGAGATAAACGCCATTTAAAAAAAGAGATAGAGTTCCCGCCAAAATCAGTATTGTATCTGGTCGGTATTTGAAAAGACAGTTTTTAATTGTATGCAAAATGCGATATCCGCAGTGTTATTCTGTCATGTTTTCCATTTTGTTCTATAATAAACGATGCACAATTATTTTATAAACAATTACTTTATTTAATAAAGACTTGATTTAGCTTTAGGGACAATTAAACATTTACTTAGGAAATACAAATGTGAAAAAACATACGCCAAAAAAAAGAGCCAGGGGTTCAAGGATGGCCAAACAATACGGCAATTAAAAATCAAAAGAGAGAGAAAAAAAATACATTAAATAGAAAGAAAGAAAGAAATGAGGGGGGAAAACAATGAACATAATATTTAGGGACATACTATTGTATTGACCCAAAAAAAAATTTTTTAATTTATTTATTTACTTAGCCTATTATTATGATTATTTTTTTGCATTCGAGGAAGCTGCGGTGTGCATCGGTTTACGCAGCTGTGCACAGATTCGCCGATTTCCCGCTTGTTCATGTAAATGCAGCCTGCGTTTTCGGAACGCCGCCCTGACTCTGCAGTTCCCGCCCCTCTGCTCACTCTCAGCCTATTCGACAATCTCATATTTGAACTGCTGCAGACAGCCAAACACTTACCAGCGACAACGGGCTAGAATACAGAGGCAGAGCAGAGGAGCATGGGTTGTCACAACAGCAAGGTCTGTGGCCAGGTCTCCCGGAAAAAGGTAGGTCGTTTTAAAACCTCCTCCTCAGGATGTTCAGAAATAATGCAAACTCGCAGTGAGACTCGCAGCAACATCAGAGGCGAGAAATGTTGCAAATACAGCACGTGCTTATGTGTCTGTATTCTGGGAGCCACTCTTGTTTGGTTCTCTCAGATCACTTGTTACTTCCTCCATAATGCGATGCAAACGCTCTCATGATAGTTTGCCGACTTGTGAAAGTTTTCATTAGAAACAGATGCCGGGTTGATCAGATGAGATCTAGCTTACTGTTGTTTAAAATGTGCTGCTGACATTCATTATGACAAATTAAAGGCGTGCTATCCAGCATTTAAGTTGGAGCACTTTGTGCCTGCTTTTAAATTGTTCCGCATTTCGGTCGATGGCAAAATATTCGAGGTGGTAAAAAAAGATGAACTCCTTTTTAATGTAGTTTTAAATGTAGTTTTTAGCCACGCACCCTCTTGCATACCTGCTGGTTTCGTACGTTTTGGAAAACATTTGTATCACTGTAATATATATATCTGTAAATGTTTATTAATTAATTGACGAACAAAATGAACGTTTTCATAAGTGACATGTGATATGTCAAAAAAATGAAAAGGAAAATCAATAATTAATGACCTGATTATGTCTGTTTTGTGTAGATTGACCTCTTAAGTATTTATGGAAACTTTTTTTGAATTTCAGTATTTTAATTGGACCTTTTTTATTTAGTGTTTTTTTTTAACCGAGTTATTTTGATTGTGAATTGCATTTTTAATGTATTTTTGAATGCATTAAAGGGGAAAAAAAGTGTTATGTCACTGGTTCATGTTTTTCAATATGGAATATTTTTTATACAGATATAAAACAAAAATTCTTGAGTGCAAAGACTTTTCCTTTGGGTTATTCTATTTTACCTGAGTAAAATGTGATGTATTTTAACTGACCTTTACACGCATGCGTGAGGGTCTGCAGAGGTCTTGTCAGCTTTATGAAGATTGTCAAACTACTTATTTAAATATTTCTGTTTTTCAAGAATTTAAGCATTTTAATTGTAATTTTTCACCTAACTCTGGGCAGTCGCACCACATAGTCATATTGAAAATGTTCATCATAGAAGAGATATATATAGCGTCTTTGCAACTTTACAGATCTTCTTTATGCACCAAGAGCTTGTAACACTCCAAAGAGAAAGGAAACATTTAAAAAGCATCATATGACCCCTTTAATAAATTGCGTTTTAATGTTTTTTTCAAAACCACTAGAACATCATTGGCACTTTAGATTTGACATTTTTAATGTAAATGGCAATGCATGAGAAATAGCAATGCATTCCTGGGGCCTTCAAACATACAGGGAAATCTGGCTTTGATAGTAACAGGGTCAAGCTTTCATTAGCCCAGATTGCTGAAGGATTTATATTCACTAGGCTTGGATGTGACAGACACAGGGTCCCGAGTTTCTCACTGCAAGTTTTAATGTGATCTAAACAGCCAGAGTTCATTTGGTCCTGTTAATCACATAGCCATGTGTCAGTATACTTGACATGGACAACTGGAGAAGTGTGAAAATTCTCTGAAGACCAAAACAGAGAAAGCCTTACACTCACTATTACAGCCTCTATTGGAGCTGCATCAAAAGCAAATAACCACATGACGGCGAAGTGCAATAAAGCCATGGGTTCATTAAAGTTCCAGAACATTTGGTTCCCTGCCACAGACAGCCAGCAAATGCATAATAGCGTTTGTTGTGGATTAAACCGAATTATGAGATGCAAGCAGTTCCTGTTCTGGGTTTTTATTGCTGATTAATTTTTGAAAAGTAAGCCTAGCCTACTAAATTGTTTCACTATTAGAAAGTTGTAGACCTTTAAAATGCTATTCATAGTTTTCGGCCACATGACTGGCGTGGCGACCTGGAGGGCAAAACATCCATCGAACTGCAGCACAACCCTGTCAATTTTCCGTCTGTTTCAAGCTACGAGTTTAAATCACCTCTCAAAAGAAGAAAAACAAAGTGATGTCAACAAACTGCAAGTTTTGGGCACTTGCGATCCATATAAAGTACTTGCCACAATATTTCAATGACTAAAAATAGTGGATAATTCTGTAAAAAAATAAAAAAAGCATAATGTCTCCTAATGTATTAAGCGATATTAAAAGATTAAATTCAACATACACCTTACTGATGATGCAAGCTATATAAGCAAGTGGCTGAGCCCAGAATATGAATGCATTTAGCCATATTAAGCATTTTCTTTATAATGCTCTTCAATGGAAAAATGCCTTACGTCCAAATTAAGCAAGCTGAATTTGTATTCTGGCTGCATCTTTTTTCGTCTGTACATAGTTTTCATGATTAATAAGGTGTATACTGAGTTTGCTCTTTTAATATCATTGTCTTAGTACATTAGTTCCTGATAAAAAATAAGTGGCATTCAGTAGAGGAAAGCTGAATGCCCTCCAGGCGGGCGTTTCTGTACAAGTGTACATGGGCAGGATGACATAATTTGTTTTTGGTTCCTTTCAATCTGGATTGCGTGAAGCATAAGTGTGATGTTTTGGTTGGCTTGTGTCTCACCCTGACACTTAACCGCACATGTCTTGTCATTTCTCATTTAAACAGTCTCAAGTGACAGTGAGAATCTTAGTAGTTATTAACCAGGATGATTTGACAAGGTTTGACTCTTTTTGTTCTTGAATGAGGGTGTTGGCTTCAAAGTAGAGTTGAAGAGAAAGGAGAGAAGGGGCCATCAAGCCCCAAAAATCATGGTGATCGTAGTTGAAAGTCATACTACATGTGAAATTGTGAAATTTAACTCACTGATAGTCTTTGCTACAGCTCTCAAATCTTAACTGTGAAAAGTTTTGTTGAGAAACACATCTCTTACCTGAACTAAACAGGAGATTTTGCTCTCAAAGGAGAGATGTTTTGCACTTGTGAGTGTTTTGAGGCCGCGTGTGTAGGCTATATCTCTGCAGACATTTGGCACTGAGCTTCAAAATGTTAAATCACCTGTGAACGCTGCCGACCTTGAGCTCCATCTTCAGATGTTCACACTAGAATGCCACATTCTTTACTCCCTATGGATGTATGACAGCATTCTTCCTGAATTTCAGGGCTTGATAAATGTGTGGACGGCATGATGATAAACTGAACAATAAGCGTATGAATGTTTTGAGCAGGAAGAAGACCATCCCGTTGGAGAAGTTAGAATGTTTGTCTTTCATTTTGCTTAACACTGTTAACTAGAGTCTATGTACAGTACACTACTGTTCAAACGTTTAGAGTCAGTAAGGGGGTTGAAAGAAATTAATATTTTTATTTAGCAAGGACACATTAAATTGATCAAAACTGACAGTAAAGACATTAATAATTGTACAAAATATTTCTATTTCAAGTAAACGCTGTTCTTTATATTTATCAAAAAATTCTGAAAAAATGTATCAGTTTCCACAAAAATATTAAGCCACACAACAAGAATGATTTCTGAAGGATTGTGTGACACTGAAGATATATATAAATAATCAGGGCTGGGTAAAAATAAAATAGATATCTTCTCATTTTTACGGAACGATATCGATTCTTATCCCAAGAATCGATTAGTCTAGCCTGTTTTCAGTTAATGGACGGAACAATGAAGGGCACTTCCCATCCAATATATCGCAATAAGCATTGTACTTTTAATATGAAACAAAGTCTCAGATTTAAAATTCTGTCCATTGTATTGCAGTATTTAAACAATAAATGCCGTTTTGGCACTGCTTAATGTGAAGTGACAGATCGCTGGAGCGCCTCGATCAACAGACGCGGTAGAACTGATCATCTCCTCCACATTAATAGCAGTTTCAGCACAAAATAAACATGACTAAACATCCGAAGTTAAGTTAGAAGAAAGAGTACAACTTTACAATCTGTATCCTGTCTCATGTAATCGTTCAATTAGTGTTTCAGCCGTGCAAAGACGTCAATAATGACTTGTAAACAATGTGTCATGTAACGTCACATTTAGAAAAAACATATTCGGTGATCATAAACTCATTAGTCAGATAGAAAAATAAACTGTAGAGAGGGGCATTTTGCTAAAAATATGCACCATATAACATTCATTATAATTTTTACTGTTCTTCAATGTTTCATTTATGTTTGAATAAATTCATAATTTTTTTATGACAGACACCATTTAGTTGTTTATATAAAAAAAAATGGAAGTAGAATTGAAGTAGAAATGTTATGTAATTGTAACTTTATTTTAAAAACTTCATTAAGTGTAATTTTAGCAGTTGTATAGCCTACAAATCAGTCAATTTTAACCTTCAGTATTGTAGTACCAACTGACTCATGTATATTTTACAGCATTAGTTGAGAGATTTTTTTTTTTTTTTCCTTGAAAATTTGGTAAGTACTGTACCTGATATATGTCCAATATAATCTATATTGAATCGAATCGGTAATCAAATCGCAAGCTTGTGAATGAGAATCGAATCGTGATCATTTATATTTTACAGCATTAGTTGAGATTTTGTTTTCCTTGAGAAAATTTGGCATGTCCTGATATGTATCCAAAATAATCGATGTTGAATCGAATAATGCAAGCTTGCAAGCTTGTGAATGAGAATCGAATCGTGAAATTTGTGTCAAAACACAAACCTAATTAATATATATATATATATATATATATATATATATATATATATATATAATAAACAGTTATTTAAAGTTGTATTATTTCACAATAATACAGTTTTACGGTATTTTTGATCAAATAAATGCAGCCTTGATGAGCATGAGAATTCTTTCAAAAAATGAAAATTTTACTCATTTGGTAGTAATGTGTGGGATTTAAATAGGCTTTCACACTTTGTTGGTCTGTCTGTTTTTGTTCGTATTTATACACGTAATATCATCAGTATGTAATGGGCAGTGACGGTCTGCAATGGGGGGGGAATCTTATTTTGACTGTACTGAAGCATAAAAATACCTTGGTATATTCGCAGATATTTAGGAAACATGCTAAGTTCACATACTTGTTTTTCTGAAAAGCAATGTTACAGTCAGTTATTCTACTTTAAAATGTGTGTTCCATGTCAGAATGTCGGTTTTTGTTTTGGTCTCTGTGACTCCGCCCACTGCCCGTTTATCCAATAGTATTTCGACACCCTGGGTTGTCAGTTGGTGGAAAACAGTGTATTGCAGCCATGGAACCCAACAAACGAACTCAAAGATCACAGATTCCTAAAAAGCGTGCAGCATCAGCTCTGAGCAGAGGAATATTAAAACACAGATAAATCAACTCATCAGCTTACAGTGTACGGCTTGTCGCCTTCCGCTGTCAGTTGCGCTTATTCCCATTTCAGTCACTATCTGTCAATATTACATACTGCACCTTTTAAAGTAAATTAGATTTCACTTGTTCCACCCATTGAGAAATACAGCTCAAGTTTTCAAAGTGTACTGCACTACTGCAAGTGGTTTTTCAATGATGTCATGGTTGTGCAATCTTGAGCGCATATCTCACCGGTAATGTCAGACTGCTTTGGAATGCAACAAAAATCAATTTATATGACACTTCTGTGAAATGTTAAAGTTGTGCATGTAGATTGAGTTTGTCAGCTAGTTTTTGAATGATTTATCCTGTGTCTGCAATGTCTTTCAGAAAAAAAATAAAGCACAAGGAACTGAGAAGCACATAAAGGACATCAAACTTCAAGGTGGAAGTGGTAAGTGGTTTCTCTCGATCATGTCATGGAACATGTGCAGATGTTCTTTAGATAAACGAAAACAGAAAATGCATTGTGACTGAAAAGCTTGTTTTGCACTTCTAGATCGTGATGCGTGTGCTACGGTTATTATCTGTTAATGTGTCTTTTCAATGTCCCACGATTCCATTGTGAAATGTGTTGTTCTTGGCAGAGCGCGGGGTTTGGTAGCGCTGATGTTGGGCTGCAGGGACCTGTTAATACTCTTGTGTTGCTGGCCGTAGGCGATTCTGGCTTAAGCTCATGGAGATATTGTTTCAGATGTACCATAGAGTAAACAATGTAGTGTTCAATTGCTCTCCCCCAGGTACATGCTCATCTGAGGAGAATCTGTTGGAGACTTATGAGTGTCAGCTAAAGATACTACATGCAGTTCTGACGGCTTCAGGAGGCCAGGAGAGAGACCAGCTCCTCAAGGACCATCCTGGAGACATCTGCACTTTAGTCCACAGCATTATAGAGAAGGTAGAGTTTTAAAGCTCTTCTTATTCAAAGCCCTTTCTTTTTGTCGTGTGAATGGAATACATTGCAAGTACATGTAGCTTCATGTAGGCATTCAAGAACGACTAGTATCCTGATCCCGGATTATGTCAGTGGTTATACGTTATGAAGCTGTCAGCGCCAATAAACAAGACATGCTTTTCCATTACAGCATAATTGGGAACAAGGCTGATTCTGTGCGCTGTTGTTCAGGGTTTGGGAACGTGTGCTTTGGTACATCTGTCCTTGTGCAAACCTCTGACCAACAAAGCTAAACCTGTTTGCAGGGAGGGATGTTATTCACTGCCCTGTAAAGAGGGCTGGTTTGTGTGTTTAAACGCATTAGAGCACTGCTTGTTTTAACAAGAGAGAACAAAGATGGCTTATTTATTTATTTTATTTTTTTAGAACTTTGCAGATTAATTTATTATGTAAAATTATTAACAGTCAAACACAAATATATAGTGATATAATTGGGAACATTTCATAAAACTTTACATTGTTTGTATAAAAAGCTATGTATAAATAATATAACCTATCCCAACTGGAATATGTATATATATATACACACACACACAGTGCTGTGAAAAGGTTTTTGCCCCCTTCCTGTTTTTTTTATTTTTTGCATATTTGTAAAACCTTAAAAGATTCAGATCATCAAACAAATTTTAATATTACACAAAGATAATGCAAGTAAATACAAAATGCAGTTTTTAAATGATGATTTCTTTTATTAAGGGAAAAAAGCTGTCCAAACCTGCCTGGCCCTATGTGAAAAAGTAATTGAATAAATCTAATAACTGGTTGTGCCACGCTTTGCAGCAACAATTGCAATCAAGCATTTGTGATAACTGGCAATGAGTCTTTCACATCGCTGTGGAGGAATTTTGGCCCACTCTTCTTTGCAGAATTGTTTTAATTCAGCCACATTGGAGGGTTTTCGAGCATGAATGGACTGTTTAAGCATCTCAATCGGATTTAAGTCCGGACTTTGATTTGGCCACTCCAAAACCTTAATTTAGTTTTTCTTGAGCCATTCAGAGGTGGACTTGCTGGAGTGTTTGGGATCATTGTCCTGCTACATAACCCAAGTGCGCTTGAGCTTGAGGTCACAAACTAATGGCCGGACATTCTCCTTCAGGATTTTCTGATAGAGAGCAGAATTCATGGTTCCGTCAATTATGGCAAGTCGTCCAGGTCCTGAAGCTGCAAAGCAGCCCCAGATCATCACACTACCACCACCATGTTTGACTGTTGGTATGATGTTCTTTTTATGAAATGCTGTGTTGGTTTTACGCCAGATGTAACGGGACACACACCTTCCAAAAAGTTCAACTTTTGTCTCATCAGTCCACAGAATATTTGCCCAAAAGTCTTGGGGATAATCAAGATATTTTTTGGCAAATGAGAGACGAGCCTTTGTGTTCTTTTTGGTCAGCAGTGGCTTTTGCCTTGGAACTCTCCCATGGATGCCGTTTTTGCCCAGTCTCTTTCTTATTGTTGAATCATGAACACTGACCTTAATTGAGGCAAGTGAGGCCTGCAGTTCTTTAGATGTTGTTCTGGGTTCTTTTATGACCTCTTGGATGAGTCGTCGTTGTACTCTTGGAGTAATTACTCCAGTAATTACTCCAGTATTAACTAATCAAGCGATTAGTCAACAGAAGAGACAGACGGCTGCACGTGA
>NW_015505429.1:400708-401853 GCF_001515645.1 Sinocyclocheilus grahami | reverse complement strand
ACAAACTTGTTGTGAACCCTGCCCTGTGACTTTTATTAATAAAATTTTATTAGCGCAAGTTGCAACTGTTTCGTTCTGTGCAACAGAAACACTCGGTGTAGCGGAGCCTTTACGATTAATTAACCGTGACATTTTAAAGCGCGGTTGATTGTGAAACCGGTTAATCGCTGCATCCCGTATGTATGTATGTAATGAATGAGAGAGAGCGATAATCTTTTGGTAAATAGTAATATTCAATAATTGTTTACTTTGCAGAGCTACAGCAATTACACAGTGAAGAGAAGAATGTTTTAAATGAGTCTCATGCAGCAGCTGAGAATGCACTGAAGGTAAAATGCATCTATTTGTAACATCACTGCTCTGATTTGCCTTAATACATTTGATTGAGAGCTGATCTAATATACTTCCCACGTCAAGCTAGACATACCAGACTTGATTTTGAAGTGATTGCTCTGAACTTCCTATGAACTCAGGATCAGATTGAAGGGCTGACGTCAGAGCTGAAGCTGTTCAACGAGTTAAAGCGCAGAGCGGAGGAGTCCACGCTCAAGAGAGACCTTCAGAGAAATATTGAGGTTTGTTATGATGAGAGTGGAGATCCGTTGGCAAAGCGTGCTTCAGATAGCTGCAGTAATCAGCTGTATCCGTCTTTTCATCCCAGACTCATGGCAGCCCTGGTGCGTTCTGGGAGCAGGAGCAGGAGAGTCTGTTATTTGTCATCGAAATGAAGCGTGAGCGTTTACAGGACCATGGGAACAAGCTGCTGCAGATGGAAACACTGGTATGAACTTGTATCAGTAGTTATTGTGGGCCAATAACTCGTGATCTTCTAATTAGAGGTCAATCGATGTGTATTTTTCAGTGGCAGATTCTTACATTTTTACATTTGGTCCCTCCATCTAAAAAAAAAAAAATAGGTTATATCCACTTTGTTAAACAAGTCATCTGCTTTATACTCCGTCAATGAGAAATAATGTACAGAAATAAGAGCAGGTGCATTATTTGTGTATTCATGCGTTTATTTGAATGTGGCAAATTGACCCATTTGTTTGCATAAAGAAATGCACAAGTCACCAACTCAAACCAAAACCATTTTTTTCCCCAATATGTCAGCTATTTTGATAACTTTCTGCTTCTTGTTGTGT
>NW_015505429.1:396624-399244 GCF_001515645.1 Sinocyclocheilus grahami | reverse complement strand
ATCAGAATCGGTATCGGCCGATCACCATGACAAGAAATCGGTACTACGTATCGGCTGCAAAAATCCTGATCGGAGCATCCCTAATTTTTAGGGGTTGATCCTCTCAAAATGTGCAAGCACTGTGACTGTGCTTTTGTAGTGCTATCAAAACATTGCTCTGCTCATTGTGTTTGGGGCAGGACTATTTGTTTGTCCAGCCAGTGGCAGGAATTATTGCAATTCTGTTTGGGAATGTAAGTAGTAGCACATGCATCATCTCTGAAATTTTACAAGGATTTTATGAAGATTCGATATGGCAATGGAATAGACTGAGATTTTTTTATTTATTTAATTTTGTTTAACCCTGCAAACCTGATATATGAAATAATAGTAAGATATTTTTAAGGGAACATTTTATTGACCCTTTAGATAAAACATTTTAGTCCTTAAAAAAAAACATGCAAACCTTTTTTTTTTTTTATCATTTTTGATACATCAGGCTTTTATGGCTCATATAATATGATATAAGAGAATAATGGAGCTCATACTGAAGCAAGAATATGTAATTTTGTGCAGGTGTTGCTGTGTAGCTAAAAAGTAAGATCAAATTCTAAAAGCTTGTAATGTAAATCAGTGAGATCTTTATAACAGTATAGGACTTCAGTAGGACTCCATGCATAAAATGCATATAAATACTAGTTGTCACTGTCATAATGACATGCAATACAATGACGATAGAGAAATAAATAAATGTTTTTCAAAAGCCTGATGCATCATATTTGATGCATTTTAACATGATGAAAAAAAGCAAGTGTTCATCTTGAAAAATGACTAACAATATAATACTCTTACATTTACTTAAAGTAAAGATTTCACAGAAATCAGCAAAGTTTTGATCATGTTGATAATTTAGAGGCCTTTGTGTCTCAAATATGATACAGTGTCACTTGCTAGTCTCTAACATACTATTGTCCAAATATAATAAAAAGCTTTTTAAATGTAAGTTTTCCTGGTGTCATTTTTATTCTTGCACTGATAGTGTCAGAGTGAAGGTTTGTTAGCTCAAATGCTTGTATGGGGCGCCACCTGGCGTTTTAGATGCTGTTAATAACATTCCCTTGCTATTTCCAGGATTGCCGAGTTATCAGTTTGAAGTTTGTATAAGACTGAATGTATGTGTCTACATAAAATAAAGACTTTAATTTTTTTCTTGATATAATATTATTTTCCGCTTTTCCATAAACTGTTGTCGTCCTCTTTCAGACAACTGTCCAAGGAGCAGAACGAGCTGCAGGAGGCGCTAGAGAAGCAGTCTCTGCAGAACCGGAAGCTCAGCCAGGAGAAAGAGGAGCTGCTCTTTAAACTCATACACCGCAGAGACTCATGCTCCTCCTTCCACCTTCCTTCTGTCATACCCACACAAGTGTCTCCCAGCTGACTGCAGCATCCTCCCTCATCCCTGTATCCTCACCCTGCCTGGCCTCGGTGCCTTCACAGCGGTTTTTTAAATGCCAATTTTTTATGAAGTGCTGTGTGAACATGCAGTGCTGATATGGACTTACTCCCTGCATTTATCATTTTAACTGGCCAAACAGATATTTTTGTACATTTTGATTGAAGAGACGTTTCTTATCAGGAATTTGTGTTTGCATTTGAAAATAGCTGTGGATCTATGCAGTAGTTACTCATGTTAAGTCTTTTAGTTATTGTACAAGGTGTAGTAGCAGTTCTTGCCAATTTTTTATATCGGTTTTATTGTTATTTTTATTTCCAGGAAACGGCAGGTATTGTTAGTAAAAAAAAAAGTTATATTTTTGCCTTAAGACATTATTGGAGCCAGAGCACTTGGACGTGTAGCATGAATATCTGGGATCTTTTCAGATGCACTTGCACTTTTATCAGTGTTTTATTTGTTGGAGAGACAATAGGCTTTTGGTGATTACCAATATGCTTTCATCCTACACTTTGCACACAGTATTTCCGTTTTTTTAAATCCTTCTGCTTTTCAGTGGTAGGTAAAGTATTGGGGTCCTATTGGATACAATCTAGTCGTTTTAGCTCAGGCAAACAGTGTTGGCTCAACCAGCGCATGTATTTCAAGAAGAGACTAGTCTAGCCATCTTCTGTTTTGTCACTCTTGCAAACCCAAACTTAGAACAGAACAATCAGAAAATTCTGAACAATCCCAGTATGCTCCTTAAAGTTATTGAATACTTTTTAAATGAATAGTTCACTCGGAAATTAAGAGAAATTTTAGCATTGCATCACTTGCTTACCAGTGAATCCTCTGCAGTGAATGGGTGCCATCAGATTAAGAGTCCAAACAGCTGATAAAAACACTGACACCGTTTGCCTGAGCTAAAATGACTAGATTTTATCCAATAGGACCCCAGTACTTTACCTACCGCTGAAAAGCAGAAGGATTAAAATAACAATAATCCACAAGTAGTCCACACCACTCCAGTCCATTAGTTAACGTCTTGTGAAATTAAAATGTGTTTAAAATAAACAAAAATCCATCAAGGCATTTTAATTTTAAACTTGGAGGAAACTGTTATGCATTATCGACTTATATTTTGGCTGAAAGCAACAGTTTATTATTGTGATGTTTTTATCAGCTATTTGGACTCTCATTCTGATG
>NW_015505429.1:389678-394083 GCF_001515645.1 Sinocyclocheilus grahami | reverse complement strand
AATAATAATAATCCGAAACTCGGTATTCGGTAACAATTTGTTTTTGTTTTGTTTTTAAATGCTTGCCTACTCCAACAGATCAAGATTACTTAACTTATTTAGTTGTTTTTCATATAATGCAACAATGCTTGTCAACCTTAATGTTCCCAAAAAAAAATCATATAAATATTCTAATTAGGCCTATTTGTCCCCTTTTAAGAATGTCGGAATGTTTTGGCTAAAAACGGGTACAAATAATTATCATTTTTAGGATTGAAAAAATAGGTAAATAATTGTTTCAACAATATAGCCTAAATAATATAGATCATTTTAAATATAGATAACATTTGTATCAACTAAAAGTTCAAACGTGTGTAAGAGAGCCGCCTTTTTAAAAGAGAAAACGTGTCGATTCCTTCCTCTGATTTGGCGGGAAGGCGCGCGGGCTTTGTACACCTGAGTTCACGCGCTGTCCCTCACATGAATGTAATACAATACCTGCCTTTCATTCCATTATCTGCTAATTGCCCAGCAGAAGCGTCCCCATATGCATCAACAGTGCGGGAAATAATGTGTTGCTATTAACTTGCATCTGCTCTCGTGCATTGCCTTTGACAACGTGCGAAAGGTTTATTTATTACAATTGCAGTTTATTACAGCAAAGATAACCTTTAAATTGTCAGGGGTTGTTGGAGGCAGACACAAATCTTCTCAAATAAGATGATTGCTATTTGGGGCTGCTGAATTGTTCCTTATCACTTTGACTTCGAACAAGAAATGGTGAAAATTGCACCCCGGGGAAAACAGCTTTGATTAAAAGGTGTGGGGCTGGTTATCACCCCGCTTTTTACACACCATAATCAGCTTTATTTCCTAAACTCCTGTTTCACTGCAGCAGGATCATATTTTAAACATGACATGGGTAGACAGATGGGAGTTAAACCAGTGGATCATTGCACAAAAAAACAGTTAACGATATCTGAAGCATCTAACTGTTTAGACACAACCAATGCATGACTAGAGTTGCATCTTGCACGGGGATTCGTTTATAGGCTATTTAGCTCAAACTGTTTTGTCTTATGTCGGACCACTTTTACAGTGTACGAGGTGATACTCATGTTTTGCTCAGATTTAATTGTGCTAGCAAATGCACAAAATTCATACAAAATAGTCCTTTTATGATTGGCATGTTTGTAGGTTTTGAATTAAAATTCATTTTGATATTTTATAAATACTGAAGACAAAATGTCTGTGGTTTAACTGTCTGGAGGTAAAACGGGGGGGAATTGAGTAAAAGGCAGAAATTATTGAGAGGGAGGAAATAGGCTAAATGTTTGCATAATTTATTCTTTATAATTCTTTTAAAAAAAAAAATTTTTTTTTTACAATGACGTTTTGTTTTAAATTTTTCTATTTAGAAAAAAATAGGCAAAAAAAAATTTTTTTTTTTTAAATACATAGGCTATAAAGTTGCGTAGCCTACATTAACGTGTAGCCTGCATTAACGTGTAGCCTACATTAACGTGTAGCCTACATTAACGTGTAGCCTTTTTAAAGCGCACAGGAAAAGCATATCGCACGTTTCTAGGTTACACCACTTGACATCTTTAGAGTGATTAAATGAGGATTACATTTTTTCGATGATTACACCGAAACATGAATCCAAAGATTTTATTTCTACAATCTTGGTGCGTGTTTAAAAGTAGATTATTAGAATATTTCTGCCTTATTTGTTGCCTATTTGATCCATGCTTCACAGGACTTTTCATCTTCACATTTCTGAGGGACTTAAAAATCGCAAATAACCTCCCCGGGAACAAAATCAGCAGAAAGGCATTTGTTCTGGCATATAACAAGCGGAATACTGGCACACGTTACTCTCTCTCTCTCACAGCCTTCTGAAGAGCTGAGCGTCTCGCGCTCAACTGTTGGAGTGTAATGCCACTCATCTCCACTAGAGCGCGCTGTGCTGCAGTCATGCGCTGGCTCCATTCCGAATTCAAATCAGATAAGATACAACATGTTTGCACTGACTACTCGTGGTAATTTGTCGGGATGATAGCGCCATGTGTTTGGCTGGTTAATAAATCAAGAGATTTGATGGGTAGAGCTGATCACTGAAACGATACCATCTTTATAGTCAGGTTAAACATACAACTGGTAAATTCCACAAAGACTTCATATTAAGCTTATCATCTTAACATTTTTATTCAAATATGCGAGTTATTTAAATGTGGAGGCTTCATTATGAGGTAATAAAAGTAGTGTGATGGGCTAGTTTAACTTTTACGTCTGTGGTAGGTTTCTATATACTTCTTTTATACACTATGCTTACTTTTCCTTTCTTTTAATCTTCAAACGAATTCATTATGGTTACCAATAATTCGATTTCCAAACGTCCCACGTTTAGACGGACAGGTAAACTGACAGCTTCGATGAGGTAGTGAATGAGTTGTTTCTGTCACTTTGAAATATGTGCTCGAGGTCTTCAGAAACTCCTTCATATGTCTGCAGTTGCCCAGAGATATGGTGAGTTATGGCATTTTTTGCATAGCTCTCATACAGGTGAAAACATGCAGAAGAGTTTCAGTTTAGTTAATGGTACACCACCCCTGAAGCAAAGTGTCCCCAGGAACAAAACATAAATTATCGTCTAAAAGCTGACAATTACTACCTTTACTGCAAGACAAAGTTGGACATGAAAATGACACCAAATTGCATTGATTAAACTGCTTGCTTTTGCACACTATCACATAATTGTGCTAAATGCTCACAGTATAGATTGCAGTATTTCCCTTATGGGGTCAAGGACACTGGTGTGCACTTAAAAGGTGACTCTCTAATGAGTCTACATAGGTGCTCTTGGCTGATACGGGCAGACTAATTACTTCGAGCAGGAAGTCTATGCACTTTATGAAACTGCCACCAGGGATCTTCCTCATGAGGTTTGTTTTTTTTGGAGGCACAATAGACCAGTGTGTTTGAAGTTGCAGAGCGCTGCGGTATAGCGATCACTGAACGTTCCCTGCAAATTGGGCTGTTGTTTAACGACACACATGGACGCTCACCTGTCCAAATCCTCGACTTATTTATATTATCAATATTTTTCAGGATTAATGGCTTGTTGTCATCTTAGTCCTTCATCTGTGGGCATCAGGCAGCTCTGAACCTGTCAGATGTGGTATTGGGTGAGGATTGCCCTGCGAGAGCGGGAAGGAGCGTGACTGACATGTGCCTTGCATCAGTGGTGGATGATGGACAAGAGATGCAGCTTAGCCACATTCCTGCCATGCATGAGTCCACACTCTCTCTCTCTCGCTCGGTGGTATGTGTCATGTCAATTTATATCATATCTGCAGGAAGAAACAAATTTGAGTCAATCATCAGCGAGGATGCAATTCAAAGTCAGTTTCCTGCCATAATCCATCAACCTGTTAGCGCTTTAGCTGAGTCATTCAGAGTCATTTAGTTGGAAAAAATTGAGTTCTCATACTTGAGAAAGAATTATACTTGTGCATAATGTGCATAATAGTTAATTCACCAAATGCCCAAAAAATTCAACCCATGACATCATTTACTGGCTCTTATTTCTTTTAAAACCTGTATGATTTTTGTGGAATATAAAATATTCTGAAGAACATCTCAGTGTATTTATTTCAGTACAATTAAAGACAATAGGGTCTACTGCTGTTTTGACAATGTTGTGCGAAAAAAAGAAACTGACCTTCAAAAATGCTCTTTGCGAACTGACCGTTCGCAAAGAGCTTGATTGACAGGCGAATTGACCAATCATAACGCCCAATCCGCCATCTTGCCCAACAAACAAATCAGACAGGAGAGTAGATTAACTTTGGTGGACTTAAACTTGAAAACGGTTGAAATGAAATATGTTATGATGTTCATGCATGTTTATTTTGTGCTTTAAGTGAATATGAAAAGACGATCGGTTCATGTGTGCCGCTTGAACTGAGGCAATACAGAGATCTGTCACGACACATTAAAGAGCCACAAAATGGTATTTATTGTTTGAATTTCTTAAAAAAAGATCACATTTTAAAGCTGAGACCTTGTTTCATTCTAAAAGTAACCTGCTCTGTCTTGTCTGTCCGTTTCAGTTATTTTTTTACTGTGTGAGAACATGAGTGTAGTGTGAGAGCGGCATGGCTTGTCGGACATAGCAACAGTAACTAAGGAGGGTGGGTTTTTGAGAAGGGTCAATTCCATATTTTATTTTGATTGATTGATTGATTGATTGAGAGTGTTTTATTTTTTATTTATATTTTATTTTATGGATCACAAAAGAAGATATTTTGAAGAAATGTTCAATGTTGTTGAAGCATGGTTCAATGTTGTTTTGACTTTCGAAATGTTGCCAAAAGAGGATTCCCAATTCCTTTATTTATTTATTTGTTTGTTTGTGGATAAC
>NW_015505429.1:375987-387695 GCF_001515645.1 Sinocyclocheilus grahami | reverse complement strand
CAGGAGATCAAAGTATTTTAGTTTCTTTTATCCTTACATATGTATATGTATATATATCTCCAGCTCTGGCCATTATCTAAACATCCTTTTATAAGGTACACGCGTAGGCACTTCTTTACTACTTTTCCTTTACTATCCATTCCAGCTCATTATAGTACTGTAAATGTATAGTGTGATAATTTTTTTTAATGAGAACTCCGGTTTAAGTCAGGTTTGCTTAAGTTTTACTGGTAGTTTGACAGATATTCAGATTTATTTTTCATTTTAGAATTTTAATTTTATTTGTTATTTTATATTTATAATATGCAATTGATATTTTAATTTATCACAATTAATTTTATAACGTATTTATTTATTGTTAATTTATTGCTTATTATTTATCTATTTATTTTATTTATCCAAGTTTTTGTATCATGTCTTAAATGGATTTATTTAGAAATTTTATTAATGGACTTTTAAAAACAAAAAACTAAGAAGTATCCTTGGGTAAACTTCTATCAAATATCAAACTGAAAGATCTTATGTAAACAGTATTTTTTTATATATATATTGAAAATATTATTGCATATCATTCTTTATAGAAGTTTCTTATTTTAAAGTGCCCCTATTATGGATTTTTGAAAATGACCTTTCATGCAGTGTGTAACACAGCTCTAAGTGAAGGAAAACATCCTGCAAAGTTTTAAATCTAAAAGTGCACCGTGAGTAAAGTTATTGTCTCTCAAAAGAAAGAGTTGACTTTGAATCATTGAAACGAGTCAACATGAAACATTAGCATATTGTCGCCCACTTGTTGCGCACGCAGACTTGGGAAAACTTGACCATCAGTCGATTTTCGCATTGGTCTGAATGAAAATGCAATTCATTCTTTGCCACTAGGTGCCGCTTTTGGAACGGTAAAAATAGTGGTTTCCCCGGTAACGCTGTACACAAAGCAGCACTGCGCTCACAAACGCTGCTTTATCAGGCATTACAGGCGAGATGAAATGAAAATGAGACCAATCGGACCAATCACCGCAGATTAGCGTCACGCAAAGGAGGGGTTTGGAAAAATGAATCACTGAGCAAATCGTTTGGGAGTTGTTGAGCAAGTAAGGTAAAAATAAATGCATATTATAAGACTATGAAAGTGTTTTTTGACCTTACATGCATGTCAACCTGTTGTTGGGGACTCCCAAAACCAAAATATTAACCTTTCATTACCCATAATAGGGGCACTTTAATTTGTACTATGTTGCCATGAAAATAGCCTTTGCTGCTAAGGCATTAAATAATAAATAAATGCATAATTTCTTGTGTTAACAGGTAAAGACTGAGATAACCGCTGATCTAAATGATCTTCATGAAAAACAGATGAGGAGCACCTTAGAGCAGCATCAGAGCGCAACAGAAGGTCAGAGCACAGCAGCACTGTATTACTAACAACAGCTGACAAACGCAGACATGTAAAGTAACTTTGGCAAGCACATTTTCTAAGAGCATAAGTGTGTGTGTGTGTATTAGGGATGCAACGATTATAGATTTTGTTGGTACGATTATTGTCTGAGAAAGAATCACGATTATGACTATTATTATGCATTTATAGTCCACACCACTCCAGTCCATTAGTTAACGTCTTGTGAAATTAAAATGTGTTTAAAATAAACAAAAATCCATCAAGGCATTTTAATTTTAAACTTGGAGGAAACTGTTATGCATTATCGACTTATATTTTGGCTGAAAGCAACAGTTTATTATTGTGATGTTTTTATCAGCTATTTGGACTCTCATTCTGATGGCACCCATTCACTGCAGAGGATCCATTGGTGAGCAAGTGATGGAATGCTAAATCTCTACAAATCTGTTCTCATGGCGAAATCTACATCTTGGATGGCCGGAGTACATTTTCAGCTAATTTTCATTTTTGGGTTTCATTTTCTTCTAATTGCAGCGATTTTGATTTTTTTTTCCGGTTTTAAAAGCATGAGTGGTAAATAGGTTGCCTTTGTGCCCACTTTTTTTTTTTTTATCTCCCCCTTTTTTTAAGGTATTGTGAATTATTGTAAATGTTCTGCCATATACATGTTTACTTCTGAATCAGTGCCTTTGGTTTAAGGTGTTTCCTGGAAAATTCAAGCAATAAAAGCTGCATCAGAGAGACTGCATGTGAAGTTCTGTACAGTTATTCCAGAACTAAATAGTTCAACCAAAGAGCTGCTTTGAGAAAATCCCACACAAATGACTCCAGATATGACAACATAAGTATTCAGCAGGGTAATGTTTACTTGGATCACCTGTTTTTCCACAGTCTTGGTTTTCCTAAATGAATATCAGGTTTGTTCAAATTAGGCTTTCAAGATTAATGAAATGAATGGAATTCAAAGATCTAAAGGCTTAATGTTAATACACAGATTCTGCGCCTAGGGGGCGCAAGGCCTCAAGATTAAAACAGGCGTGAGAGTTTTTGTTATTGCTCTGACAAGTCAAGTTTGGGTGTTTCATCTTGGCCTGTCAATATGTTTTGACAGCTACATTAAAGTCATTCTTCAGTCAGCAATTCTTTAAAAATATTAGTTTACTATTATGTCAGTGTACCTGATGTTAGAATAGTCTAATCCAGACTGAAGCCATTTAAATAGCTAAATTAATATATTTAAGTATTGTTTATTGATATTTCCCTTTGCTTTTAGGCCCACAACTGACTTTGCCTCTCATGTATAAGGTCACTCACCCAACAACTTTCACTGTTGCATGTAATGAGACACTGATTGGTGGTGTCTCTCATGACAAATAAGAGCATAAAGCCCGGCTGATTGACAGACTGAGACGTTTGCCCCGTGGTGCCCCCCTATTAGACTACACAGCACTTAAGGTGGAGAAGAGCCAGCTCTTTTTGCTGGTTGAGCGGATGTTAGGTTCACCGCTTCCCTGACTGGTTGACATGTTTGGACAATACCTGCCTAGCCACTAAGATAAGCACAGGTCAGCCCCCTGTAGTGATGTCAGGAGGTTCCCAGAGCATTTAGCAGCCACCTGGAGAACCTCAAGTGTTTTCATTCCAGCCCAAGTGAACACTAGCAGATCTCAATGTCCGGATTAAGTCGTGGTGTCAATAAAACAACTTTTTCATTCAATCATTGCACAGCAACATTACTTGGGTAGCCTATTTGTTTTAATAATGCTAAGTTGGTGAATGTGCGTTTTAGTCAGGACATCAAGTAGGCTAGTGACTGACTACTTTATTAAATACAGCATATGTGTCAGAAATAATGCATTTCAAACGAGGTTTGAGGTTGTAAGTATGCAGCTTTGTGTTTCTTCGCGAAAGCTCAAAGATGGCGTCTATGCTGATGAGGCTCCACGCTAACGAAAAGCAACACGATTATGAAATGTTATTACCAGTGTTGGGGAGCGTTACTTTTAAAAGTAATGCGTTACAATATTGCGTTACTCCATTAAAAAGTAACTAATTGCGTTACTGTTAATTAATGCATATTCATATTTATTTTAGAACTACAGTAACATCTTCTGATTTCTCTCAACATGGGGACAGGAGAGCTGACAATCAATAAATTGAAAAAAAAAAGTAACTAGCGTTACTTATTTGAAAAAGTAACTCCGATATTCTCTTGTAAATTAAAAAGTAATGCGTTACTTTACTGATTACGTAACTCGCGTTACTTGTAATGCGTTACCCCCAACACTGGTCAGTACTCGTGTCAAGTCTTTGTTATTAGCTAGTAGCGATTTTGCCTATTTTTGTTTTTATAATTTTTTTTATTTTCAGGAAACTGCAGTGAAGCAGGTTTGTTGGCAAAAAAAAAAAAGGTTTTATTTTTGCCTTAAGACATTATTAAAGCTGGAGCACTTGGACGTGTAGCATGAATATTAAGGATCTTTTAAGATGCACTTATCAGTGTTATATTTTTCAGAGATGAGGGCTTTTGGTGATTATATTATTGTAATATAAATATTATAAACGCGCTGCATATAGCCTACAAATGACCTACATTGTCTAATTTAATCAGCTGTTTGTCTAATAATAACAATAATAATAATCCGAAACTCGGTATTCGGTAACAATTTGTTTTTTGTGTGTTTTTAAATGCTTGCCTACTCCAACAGATCAAGATTACTTAACTTATTTAGTTGTTTTTCATATAATGCAACAATGCTTGTCAACCTTAATGTTCCCCAAAAAAATCATATAAATATTCTAATTAGGCCTATTTGTCCCCTTTTAAGAATGTCGGAATGTTTTGGCTAAAAACGGGTACAAATAATTATCATTTTTAGGATTGAAAAAATAGGTAAATAACTGTTTCAACAATATAGCCTAAATAATATAGATCATTTTAAATATAGATAACATCATGTCAATTTATATCATATCTGCAGGAAGAAACAAATTTGAGTCAATCATCAGCGAGGATGCAATTCAAAGTCAGTTTCCTGCCATAATCCATCAACCTGTTAGCGCTTTAGCTGAGTCATTCAGAGTCATTTAGTTGGAAAAAATTGAGTTCTCATACTTGAGAAAGAATTATACTTGTGCATAATGTGCATAATAGTTAATTCACCAAATGCCCAAAAAATTAAACCCATGACATCATTTACTGGCTCTTATTTCTTTTAAAACCTGTATGATTTTTGTGGAATATAAAATATTCTGAAGAACATCTCAGTGTATTTATTTCAGTACAATTAAAGACAATAGGGTCTACTGCTGTTTTGACAATGTTGTGCGAAAAAAAGAAACTGACTATGTTGTTTTGACTTTCGAAATGTTGCCAAAAGATGATTCCCAATTCCTTTATTTATTTATTTGTTTGTTTGTGGATAACAAAAGAAGATATTTTGTGTTGATGTTTTTTCAGTGGGGTCCAATGTTTTTGATTTGGCGTTTGCCATTAAAGAAACTGACTTTTACAATTCTGTCAAACAATTATTTTATTTTATGGATCACAAAAGAAGATATTTTAATTAATGTCTCAATGTATTTTAATTAAAGTCACTAAGGTTTAATGATGTTTTGACTTTCAAAATTTTGCCAAACGATCATTCAGTTATTTATTTGAATTATTTATTGGATCACAATAAATTTGAAGAATATCTCTGAATATCTATGTATATATAAAGACACACACATACAGCATATATTTTGAAAATATTTACATGTATTTACATGTATATATTTATATTCATATAATGTATATCATATATAAATATATTTAATATATAAACGTAACCTATTTTTCTTAAATATATACATGCATGTGTGTGTGTTTATATATACAGTACATAATATATATACACAGTAAACACACATATATTATGTAAACAAAAACTTTTATTTTGGATGCGATTAATCGTTTGACAGCACTAATTTTTTCATACAAAGAAAGGCAATGAGGCCCGATGTTGATTTGGATCCCATTGCTTTTCTTGGTAGTCATGACTTTCAAAATGAGAGAAACTGAATTTCAAAAATGTACCTAACAATTATTTTAATTTAGAACACAATAGATATTTTGACACATGTTTCGGTGCATTTTTTTCTGATACAGTGAAATTCAAGGAGTTTCAGTGTTGTTTTGGACCCCATTGACTATAAGGGCAAAAAAAAATATATATATATATATATATATATTGGAAATCAATGCCCAGTTCAAAGATGACACCTTTCAGACATCAGAACGAAAGCTCTGAATGAAGTTGACGTCGTAAGAACACAACATACCACCAAAACAAACAATGAATCAACATGAACACAGGAAAACAAACAGAGATGTACAAAGGCTTAATTGTGCACACCAGGGAGCCGTTTGGGCTGGTTAAAGCCTCTATTTAAAGCCCCATCACCTTTAGGGATTTCACTGGAAACATACGCCACCACAGGAAGACCCCAGGGGCAACGAAGACACCCCCTCTTCCCATCAGCCCATCTCCCCTTTACAAAGCAGAGGCACCCTACCTTGACACCTTTCAACACATTAGGTGTCAAATAAACTACCTTTCAACGTGGGCCAGCAGGTAGGCAACTGAAAGACCTCACTTGACAGCATGGATCAGTGTTCTTAAGTCCTTGGGCACAATACTAATGGGGCCTGTGTGATCTGTTTGCAGCAAACCTTTTTACAAAATAAAGTCCAACTTGAGACAGTCTGTAGGTAATTTGTGACTATTTTGCATTGATTTGATGTTTTAGTTGCGCATTATGAATTAGTATACTTTCTCAGTATTATTAATTTAGGCGCACTGAGTAAGGTTTCCAGCTGTCGGGATCGCAGCAGTTTGACAGTAAATCTTCTTTTATGGCTACTTATGTGGTAATTTATCTTTGAAAATTCTACAGGTGTCTGGATCAGATAAGGCCACTCCGACGTCCCTCCACCCCTCCTTCAGGGCCAGTGCACCAGAGATTCACTATAGGCATTAAATGAGAAAGTAGTTATATATTTAGCACGCTCTCTATTGCAGGGGAGACCGGGGCTAGTTGTCTCAAGGAGATAAATTATACAAATGCGTGTTTTCTCTAGCAGTGGTTTGTAGATTGGTTTCAAACAGCTTGTTCAAAAACCCATTTTAATTTAGAATATTTCTGTGAACGGTAAAATTCATTCAGGCTAGAATTCACTATCGCATAAATATTAGGCCAAGGCAACTTGCTATATTATAGCAAATTGTTATATTATAATAAAGATTCATTTTAAATCAAAAAAATTACCTTTAGGGTGAAATGTCTTATTTTTATGTTACCATTTACATTTTTATCTATCCATCTATCTATCTATAGTCAGGACTTGGAGTGTGCCTAGAGAAAATGACCTTCAAAAAATTGCTAAACAAGTATAAACTGTGTGTGTGTGTGTAAAATTTTATTTACTTATTTATTTTTAGTCAAGACTAGGATTGTGCCTATAGAAAAAAAATGACCTTCCAAAAATATGCCAAACCATTATTTTAATTTTATTATTTATTTGTTTATTATAACTTTTTGTTATTTTAAGGAAACAGCTTTATGTGTAATAGACTAATACCAAGTAGTGGAAAGAGAAAGAAAAAAGAAAGACAGACACATTGTTGTCACTGTGCCACTGTGTTAGTAATTTGTATTTTGTAATTTGTATTTTCTTTTCACCTTTGAAAAAAAATAGACTAACACCTAGCAACAAGTTCCTGTCTCTCCTGAATATAATAACAAGTTACTATGTGAAAATGCAATGAAAGTGCTAGATGGGAGGTGGTTTGACATTAAAGTAAGTCTGGTTCCAGCATGGTCTGCAATCATTGTATTAGTCACAGAGTGCATTACCAAAATTTACAGTTGAAATATTTTTTTTAAGTTCGGTTAAAAGTCATCCACCGTGATCGTTAACCACTAGTATACCGAAATAAAGCGCTGAAAAATTACTTTTTTTCTTTAACAGGAGTTTGGACCACTAATATTTAGATGTACTATCTGTACCACTGTTACTGACAACTATAATTCTGACCAAGTTGTTATGCCAGTTGATTTGACTGCAGCAGGATGCCTTTTGCGTCACTGGAGTGTTTTTAGAAACACGCAGTGCAGATGGTAACATGCTAGTTGTCAGTCACCTATCAGGAGGAAACAAAAACATACCGTGTCATAAACACTGACAAAGAGCATTTGTTTGATGTTGGACGCGTCCCAAAGCAAATTACAAAAAAAAAACACGGATGAATCAAAGATATTGACATGCAGAATGTCATGTAACTGCTAATGGATACTGAGAGTTTCATAAACCCAAGATTCATCTCTTACACAGCATGAGGAATGATTTTTTTCTCTTTTTTTCAGTAGGATGATTTGGCAGTCACAGCATACAGAAGGTACAACAGGTTTATGACGTGTTGGAAATCTGGAACAACATCCCAGAGATATCAGAGCTCAGTAGACCTATGTGGTGTCTGTCTCTTTTTTTTTTTTTTAAATATTAACATGTTCAGTCAAGCAATTTGTATGCCATCATCCCTCAACGACAGGGAAAATTCTCCAACTTTGCTTCCTCTCTAATGACCTATAAGCATGTCAGGACTTCAGACGTTTGAAAGACAGCGTTTCTGTGCTCTCGGTACAGGCTGACGAGATCAAATATCTCTTAATGCTTGTAATTCACTGTAAATCAAGGTGACAAACGACTATTAACATGGATTTTGGGAAATGTGAAAACTCAGCATGCCAGGGGGAGCTGAGTCACTTTAACGCAAACGCAAATAAATGTACAGTTTATAGTGAGGGTGTTTCAAGTCCAAACTTGAATTACGTAGCCCTTCATCAGCAAAGAACAGACTGTTTACCCAGTCATGTTTAAATAAAAAACTCCTCAATGTCAGCTGTTTCAGTGCCTGTCAGAGTTTTGTCACCAGAGACACCGCCGTGTGTCTCGTCTTGCTTGAGGCCTAATCATTTCGCTCTAGACTGCTCATTTGTCAGATTAGATGAAATAAAATGCTGCATGCTTGAGTGATTTTCATGTCACATTCACAAGTATATTCCAGAAATGTCTTCTTGGTTGCGATGATGCCTTTCATAACATATTCGGAGTTGCAGATGTTTATAATGACATAGCAATATTCCTACTGCTATTTTTAATCGGTAGCAATGTACAGAGCATAATATGATTTTGTAATTAGGGTTGGGAACTAAGAATTGGTTTGCAAACATCATTATTCAGTCTACAGGATGAAGCATTTGTTGTTTAGTATGTTTTGCTTAATATGTTTAAAGGAACAGCTCACCCAATAATGAAAATTTGCTCACCTTCAGGCCATCCCATATCTAGATGAGTTTCTTTCTTCATCTGAACAGATTCTGATCATTTTTTCAGGAAACAAATCCATCATTAAGGCGTATTTCCAAAAAACGAGACCTCGGTCTAAAATATTGCTTCTCCAGTGATAATGACGAAACGTTTGCATCAGGAGAGAAATATGCACAGATCAAAGCGAAAACAGTTCAAAACAGCTCCAAACAAATATGTGGGTGGATTTTAATGCGAGACGACAACAGACTTTTTCAGTGGAGGAAGCGTTATTATAGATTATGGACTCATATTTTATTCAGAAGTGACGGTTTAAGGTTAAAACGCATTAATGATGTATTTGTTTATTACAAACATGAAGATTTTAACTTCACGAGATATTAACTGATGGACTGGAGTGGTGTGGATTACTGTCATGTTTTTATCAGCTGTTTGGACTCTCATTCTGACGGCACCCATTCACTGCAGAGGATCCACTGGTGAGCAAGTGATGTAATGGATATTACATATTATTGATATTATTAATGTATATTAGTATGTTAATGTAGAACAGGGTTCTATTAGTTCTATCCATTTATTGTTTAGATGGAGGCAGAGGTAAAGAAATGCTAATCCTGAATTAAACGATCTGGCACTTTACAAAATACGAGACAATTACACGGATAATTATACCAAGCCTTCACACAGTGCCCGTGGGTCACAATTAGCATAATTCAGGCTTCACACAAGGAGCACTCGAGCGTCTCCAGGTGTGCCTGTTACAGTGCACAGACCTACTGGGGAGGTGAGGAGTGTGTGTGTGTGTGTGTGTGTGTACAGGT
This sequence comes from Sinocyclocheilus grahami, assembly GCF_001515645.1. Lineage (NCBI taxonomy): Eukaryota > Metazoa > Chordata > Actinopteri > Cypriniformes > Cyprinidae > Sinocyclocheilus > Sinocyclocheilus grahami. The sequence goes on along the minus strand of NW_015505429.1, from coordinate 378,106 downwards.
GTGAGTGTGTGTGTGTTTGTAAAGGGGGTGGGTTTGCATAAAGACTTATTTGCAGCAAGTCTGACGACTGGCATTGTGATTTATGTCTTGATCATTATTACATTTATCAGAATCAAAAATGTATTCCCCCCCCCGTGTTCTGTCTTATTATGCACGCTTCGTAAGTGCATGTAAATAAAAATGTATAATAATCAGTGTTATATAGCTACATAATCAGATTACTTTTTTCAAGTAACTAAAGTTACTCATTACTTTTTAGTCGACAAGAAAATATCTTACAGTTACATTTACATTTTCAAATAAGTAATTTTTTACATTTACATTTGTCAAAAATATAACTTTTCTTTTATTAAAAACAAACAAGCTAGCAAGCCCAACCCAGATGAAAAAAGCTACACTAAAGTAATGTAATGCATGACATTCTATAAAAAGTAACTAAGTAACAAAATTAGTTACTTTTTAGGAAGTAAAACAATATTGTAATACATTACTTTTAAAAATAACTTTCCCAACACTGATAATATTCATTCATTCATTCTAAACTTGAGATGATATTATCATTCATTTTTTGTAATATTTAATCAAATTTTCCACAATATTTTATTAAAATATAATTAATGGTCGGGAAATAAGCCTACTTTTTCACTGATATCAATTAGATGTTTGCTGATGGATTATATTATTATCTTAGATGTTCTGTGCCTTATTGTGCACATTTTATTAATGCATGTTAATACAAAAGCCTTGAGTGGGCTGATGGATAATGTTAACCAACTAATTTATTAGCAAATTTTGGTTTGTAACGCCCAGTTTTAGACCTGACCTACATTTGTTCTCAATAACCTGTTGCACTACATCAAAGAGGCAAAATGACATTGACTTTAGTCATTTCTAAATTGTACTTCACAGTAAACACACTCATTATTTTTAGCTTGGTTAGGAGGAGATTTGGTTATTAAATTAGAGCTCCACTAGGAAACCGATTTGTCTTCTGAGACACATTAGAATTGCAATAATGAACATCATTTGAATTACCTTTAGATAATCTAAATGTACTAATTATGCAGTATTTTAGCATCATTTATTGGTGTTTAACTGCCACACTGTGTATACATATGTACCAGTGAGTTTCTAAACGGTGTTTAATTGTATGATTCTTCTAATAGGGGCTTTGGAGGCAGATCTAATGACATCTTTCTTACTGGATGTTATAGCCACCTCAGGATGCCATCTGTACAGCCAGCTTGGCTTCTCTCATTAGATCACCATCATTTATTGCGGACGACGTGTTCACAGCCAAAACATCTGTCTTTACTGTACGTCATGTTTGTTGGGGAACTATAATCCAAGCTGGTCTGTGGACACAAATAGAGTAAATTCACTAATACGGGGACTCGTTTGAAGTTGTATCCTCACCATTTAAAGGGATAGTTCACCATGTCACTCCAAACCTGATATTCATTCATAAGACAATAAACTGATCCACCATTTTTAAAGCCATATAAATAGACTTACAAGACACTTAAAGGCACAATATGTAAGATTTTTTTTATTAAAATAAACAAAAACCACTTGAACAGTGTTATATATTTTGCTGACTTGTGTACTTACATAATCCCAAACATTTTGAAGAATTTTTAAATCCAGAGAAATAAGCAATTTTAACTATAGTGACACGGGCCGTGTCCATAGTGCCATTGTGTCGCCTGTCAATGACGTAATAACCCCTCGATTTCCGGTTTTGTTTTGTAGAAAACATGGAAACACCAAAGACGCTTTAATATGTTGTGTGTTTTAATAGACCGGTGACGACCGCACAGAGTAGCATTATAACAGAACTTTCAAATGTATCTAGTATGATAAAACGGCACTGCTTTACCCCACATACGCACGACCAGAAGCAGCGGAAGCGGTCGACTGTGGCATAATAAAAGCCCCGCTGCTTTCGAGCTGCGCTCGTTCAGCGGCCTCGTTTTGCTTCGACGGCTTTCAGCCTCACCCTGCTTCATTCTACTACGTTAATAAATCTTTAATACATTAGCTCATCCATGAACATGATTTCTGCCTAAGTCCCGTCGGTTTGCTTTGGGATGAAGACGACAACTCCCATGATTCCACA
>NW_015505429.1:373503-375149 GCF_001515645.1 Sinocyclocheilus grahami | reverse complement strand
CGGTTTTGTTTTGTAGAAAACATGGAAACACCAAAGACGCTTTAATATGTTGTGTGTTTTAATAGACCGGTGACGACCGCACAGAGTAGCATTATAACAGAACTTTCAAATGTATCTAGTATGATAAAACGGCACTGCTTTACCCCACATACGCACGACCAGAAGCAGCGGAAGCGGTCGACTGTGGCATAATAAAAGCCCCGCTGCTTTCGAGCTGCGCTCGTTCAGCGGCCTCGTTTTGCTTCGACGGCTTTCAGCCTCACCCTGCTTCATTCTACTACGTTAATAAATCTTTAATACATTAGCTCATCCATGAACATGATTTCTGCCTAAGTCCCGTCGGTTTGCTTTGGGATGAAGACGACAACTCCCATGATTCCACACCCAGTCACAGCGTCATCAAACTACGCCTTTGTTTCTTTGTTTGTTTTGAATACACACCCTCTAGTGGCAAAAAATTACATATTGTGCCTTTAATATGTTAAGCAAACTATGGTATCTTTGTTTGTGAAAGTACAATCATCCTACTAAATGTTGTACAAAATGTTAAGACCTCAACAAAAAAAAACACACAAACATAAAAACAGTGACAATCAACAAGGGCAAAAAGATGAGTTCTTAGCATCACAACACAACAAATAACTAATAATAAATATATGTTGTAAACAGTGAAGCTCAATGAAATATATTTTTTAAACATATTTCATTAAATATATTTCATTTAAACCTTCATAAACCAAAATATATTTCAGAATGTATTTCAGGAGCGAGAAAATACATTTCCAGTCTTACAGTAGACTGCTTTTAGGCTAAATGCAAATTTGGATGGAATAGCCTATAGAGATCAAAACTAGATTCATAATGATTTAACAATGTTTAATTTGTAATATATTGTAATATTGTATTGTTTTTTGCGGGGGGGGGGGGGGGGTATTGTTAAGTATTTTCAAATAAAGTTGTTTTTTACTGTATGTGAATGTATTATCTTGGATTTAAATATATAGTATCTCACAGAAGTGAGTACCCCCCTCACATTTTTGTAAATATTTTATTATATCTTTTCATGTGACAACACTGAAGAAATTACACTTTGCTACAATGTAAAGTAGTGAGTCTACAGCTTGTATAACAGTGTAAATTTGCTGTCCCCTCAAAATAACTCAACACACAGCCATTAATGTCTAAACCGCTGGCCACAAACGTGAGTACACCCCTAAGTGAAAATGTCCAAATTGGGCCCAAAGTGTCAATATTTTGTGTGGCCACCATTATTTTCCAGCACTGCCTTAACCCTCTTGGGCATAGAGTTCACCAGAGCTTCACAGGTGGCCACTGGAGTCCTCTTCCACTCCTCCATGACGACATCACGGAGCTGGTGGATGTTAGAGACCTACAGATGCTCAATAGGGTTTAGGTCTGGAAACATGCTTGGACACGTGCACTCAACTTCTTTGGTCGACTATGGCGAGGCCTGTTCTGAGTGGAACCTGTCCTGTTAAACCGCTGTACGGTCTTGGCCACCATGCTGCAGCTCAGTTTCAGGGTCTTCGCAATCTTCTTACAGCCTACGCCATCTTTATGTAGAGCAACAATTCTTTTTTCTTAGTTCTTTGCCATGAGGTGCCATGTTGAACTTCCAGTGACCA
>NW_015505429.1:343823-372586 GCF_001515645.1 Sinocyclocheilus grahami | reverse complement strand
TAGAAAATATATTTGCATAAATATATTTTGAAACATTTTAGCAAATGTATTTGTTGGTCATTTAAAGAGAAAGCCAGTCATACAGGTTTGTAACAACATGTAGGTGAGTAGTTATTTTGGGGTGAACTATTCCTTCAACACCTTCCACGCAAATCTAATCTAAAAGTTAGATTCTAGAAGAATATTAACCTGCTTTAGCTTTATCTGCCTTCTATGGCGTTTTCCCTCCACAGTTGACCCCTTCAGTGATTTAAGGTTGTAATTTAAGTCCTGTGAAGTCATTGGTCCATCTGAGTGCTTGTCATTATGGACTCTCTGGCTCCAGTCCAGGCCCCGAGGGCTGCTGTCACGGACATCATCAGGACTTCCTCTTCTTGAGCAGCAGGGCCCCCTGCCAACACTACAGCCACAACAGGGGGGTTAAACCAACTAAAAACTACTCAGCTTGTCAGCTTTGAGCTTATAGAATCCTTCAGCTTGACATTATGCAACCCTGCAATCATTCGAAATCTTCAAACTGACTCCATAGAATGTATTCTGTGCGTCGCCAAAGCAATCAAGCTAATAAATCAAATCACCTGCTGCAATCACGCACACAATTCACTTCCATTCAAATAATTGCGCATGTGCAACACATAGTCCTGTGTAAGCATAAAAACGAGGCAGAGCAGTCTTTCTGCAGATAATAAACAATAGCAGCTCACATTTGTCTCACCAAACTGCCAGGCGCGATGCTGCGCCTCCTCGCCATAATTTATGCAGGGCTGAAAGCCGTTCCAGCGCGGATCAGGCCTTCTGCTGGTTTCACTCATCCTGGTGCCCAGACCTGCTCTCTTGTTCTTCCAAACAACTGTGACTGTTTTAATTCTGCTCACTGATTAGCCCGAATCAATTAAAATCGCCATGCTGGGCCCAACAGCAGCACAGCATGGGGCACTTAGAAACACATTCATCAGCCTCGGCCTCTTAATCATGCTTTAATTACAGCACGGCTCTAGAGAGATGGAGGGCTACATTAGTGCAGCGCTGCTTGTTCCCGCTAGGCCAACGGTAAAGTTGCCTCACTTGAGCAAAATAGTTCACTTCTAATGGCTGTAATTGACGAATTGTAATTTTTCAGCCAGGTAATAAAGTTTGAAGTAGGAGCCATTAGACGAAACAACCTGGCATTTTCGCAAAACGCTACTTCGGATGTTGAACTAATTTCAGATACACGTACACGGATTTTGCTAAACACAATCAACCTTGTTTGACTAAACATGAGAAACTCAGGATCGCTTTCAGAACATGAATACAACACACTTTGTTTTCTCTGGATCTAAAGCTAGACACTTATGTAGGGTATCAGCGAGGATAACGTTATTTGAAGGCAAATCGATAATGATTGTGGTTTGTCAATTAAAGCTGCTTTTACTCTAATCCTCCCCTCACTGTGGAAAGACTCCGGCATAAAGGGGAAAAAAGTGAATCGCTTTAATGCCATCTAATGACGTTACCTCCAAAATAGCCCCATACTGCTGGGAACAAGCTAATCCATGCCTGCTCCTTTTCTAGTGGTGGTTTTCAAACCAGCCGCCACTCCTCCCACTCCTAAACCTCTCCTGGAGAGCCAACACAATAGACACCTGCAGGAGCCGCCGTCACCCCAGATTCCCAAAACAACTCGCTCATTACGAACGGCAGGACCGGAGCTCGCTGCATTATCAGCAGTGATTAGCGCAGCACTCACGATCGCTTCCTAGCCTTCAGCTCTGCAGCGAGGGGGCATACCGGCGTTTGCGTGGCCTTTCATCTGGTCATCGCTTTCATGGCATGGGGTGTGATATGAAAACATGCCTGCCCTGAAAGATTAGTTAAAGGTGCACTTCATATGTATTGTGAAACGGATGTATCGTCCTCATTTTAACACGTAAATAAATTAACAGTACTTTCTACAACTATTTTAAAATAACGTACATATGAGATACATACATACTACAATTCAGTCTTTGTAGCATAATAAAAACTATTTAATATGGATCGGGTTGCCTCCAGTGCTATCATAAAATACTTTTATAGTTTGTATTCATATTTTGAATCAATTTTTATTTTAATATTTTTAATTTTAATTTTAGCTAAAGTTTTAGTGGTTTTGTTGAATTTTTAATTTTTGTAGTTTCAGTTTTATACATATACATATATATATATATATATATATATATATATTTTTTTTTTTTTTTTACTTGAGTTTTAGTGAAACAAAATTAAAATGCGAAATGTTGCCTAGGCAACTAGCTGAAATAAAATATTTTTCATACTTTATTTCAGTTGACATTTATTTTATCTTAAGCAATGAAATGGTTTTAATTTTAGTTTTAATTTTAGTTTTAGTTAACTGTAACAACCCTAGTCACCTCATGACAGCATTGTTATTGTTAATTAACACTAAAACTGCTAAAACTAATTTCAGGAACTAAAGTAAGGTTGAAATAAAACAAAATTAAGTTTTATAAACAATAAAAATGAAATACAGTAAGCTGAAGTACTAAAACATTACTAAAATAGTTTTGCTATTGTTAATTAACACTAGGGTTGCAAAAATGAGTTAGAAAAGTTCCAGTAAATTTCTGAAACATTCCAGGATTTTTTGTAGTCTTCCAGGGATTTTTGGAAAGTTTCCATAAATTTTCCACCCCTTTGCAAACCTAATTAACACTAAAACTGCTAAAATAATATCAGGAATTGAAATAAGGTTGAAAATGTTATTGATTAAAAATATATAAATAAATACAAATGAGAAATGTTGCCTGGGCAACTAACTGAAACAAAGTAAGCTGAAGTACTAACTATTACTAAAATAGTACAAAAAAAACCCTAATAGAAAAGACAAAACCACATTAAATTAAAATGACCGAAACAAGCTAAAAAATTTAAATATAAAATATAAAACTAAAATCTAGTTCAAAAATGAATAAATACTCTTTTATTATAAATAATACTAAAATAACACTTTCTCATGCTGAGATCACATGACCAGACAAATACTACTCACTTAATCTTTCTATTCTACACTATTGCTGCATAAATTAATCATGCCTGACTGCTAATAACTCGTAATTTTTTTATTAAATTTTTTTCGAATTTTCAAAATGTCTAATTACCCAGAGAAACGGGTCAGGTTTTGACCGTCCAATCCGATCTCATTCACGCATCCTATTGCCACGGGCCTCTTTAGCTCTCAACCATTCAGGACCTGAAAAGAAGACAGATTAAAGCTTTCCTTTAGCTGTCCCTACATAAGCCTGTCTTCCTCTGAAAGCCCCAGGGCTTTGATGACTCACTTTTGTGACAGGTGGAACGGACATAAAGGATTCAGGAAATGAAGATATTTAAGAAGATATTCTTAGATTTGTCTTCCTTTTTTTGCATCAAAAGCCGAAACAGATTGGGAGTTAATTGGTCACATGAATTTGTGCCTGAGAAAATATTTACTTCAAGTCATATGTTGGCAGTTCACTTTGTGTGACATTTAGTGTGAGATCTATGCTTCTCCAAATACTTTCAGCGGATTCACACACACAGAACGTCCAATCACAGTCCAAATCCCACCACTTTTGGGAGTTGTCTGGAGAGAGTTATTTCAGAGTGTCGGCGGTGGAGGTAGAGCATCCCTGTGTGCCAAGAAAAGCCCTCGCAAGGGAAGAGCGGAGGACAGATGGCCCTTCCATTTGAAAACAGTGTTTGGTGTGCTGCAAGAGAGACTCTGGAGATAGTTTGGACTTTTCAGCAAGTTAAGAGTCAGAGAAAGCAGATGCTTCTGCATATGGTTTCATTCAAATGATTCATTTCATTAGAGGGATTAATGCCCTAAAAGTTATTAGGATTTATTTATTTACTTGATTAGCTCTTCCTGCCCTTCTCTCAGGGTGCGACGATGTGTTTGTCAATCAGAAAATCACACCACTAGTTAGTTGGCTAGCTAGTTGGTTAGTTAGTTAGCTAGCTATTTTTCCCATATCCTTCTGCCAAGGTTACTATGTGTGTTTACAATCAGATCACTAGTTAGTATGGGGAAGTTAGCTAGTTTGCACTGTTTTGATCTTTCTGTCAGGGTCATTATGTTTTATCTTGTTTTTATCAGTACACTTACGTATTTATTTAGTTAGTTTTTTCCTCTTTCTTCACTTTTGTGAGGGTCCTTATATGTTTATCAAGCACAGACATCATCTAACAGTCAGTTATTTAATTATTTGGTTTTGCTCTGTTTTAATCCTTCTGTCGCTGATTAGTTAATTTTTTTAGCTAGGTAGTTAGTCTTTTCTCTGTCTACCCTTCTGCCAGGGCATATATGTATTTGATCAGATTAGGTCATTATAAAAGGTTAGTTAAGTTAGCTTTAGAAATCCTTCTGTCAGTGCTATTGTGTTGTTACCAGAAATAAACCTCAGTACACTTAAGCCTGGCTCACACTACAGGAGTTTTAAAATCCTAACCGATTATGAAATCTGGTCGCAGCACACACACACACAAGGAGAATCTTTGCAGATTATCTTCCCTCAAATCTTAAGCATGCACACACTACAAGATTTGGCGCATCACACAAGATCTTATTACGATTATCACGCCAGAGGGAGCCCTCACTTGATCTCACGCAGCAGATCGTCATTGATATTTCAGTGATGTTTACATATGTTAGCTAGCGTGCTAGTAGCTTTCTGCACTCACCCGGTACATTCAAAACTGATGCGATTTCACGCCAGCTCTTCTCTTTCTCTTTACGTTTGGGATACGTTTTCGACACATTATACAGACAATCGTGTTACTACAAATGTCAAGAAGCAGTTTCCTCCGTCTCCGCTATCCAACAGAGCCGTACAGCAGCTGTTTTTTTCGGTCGTGCATTGGCTATTGTGAAAGTACTGACGTAATCACATAGCCATCTTCATCTCGATTTAAATCCTAAATAGCAAACATGTTTGATATGATCGTGGCGGCCCCGATTTTTGTGCGCCTCACATTACCAGATAATCCATGCCGAACAGCGGGACCGATCGAGATGCTCAACAAGATTTTTGCTCCGATTCGTGGGAGGGGAAAGTCAGGGCTAAATCGGTCTAAAAATCCTGTAGTGTGAGCCCGGCTTTAGTTAGTTAGTTAGTTAGTTGAGTTGTTTTTATGCTTTTGTGAGGTTGGTTATGCGTTTATCATCTCACAGATAGTGACTTAGTTATTTGCTTTTCCTCTGTTTTAATCCTTCTGTCAAGGTCTATGCTTTATTAGTTAGTTTTTATAGTTAATTAGTTAGCAAGTTAGTCTTTTCTCTTTCTGCCAGAGTCCATATGTGTTTACATAATATCAGATTACTAGTTCATTGTATAATTAGCTAGTTAAGTTAGCTGTGCTCTGTTTTAATTCTTCTGTCAGTGCCATTATGTTGTTATCAGGAATTAACCTCAGTACACTTATTTAGTTAGTTAGTTTTTGTCCTGTTTTTACACTTTTGTGAGGTTGCTTATATGTTTATTGAGCACAGACATCATCTCACTAGTTAGTTATTTAGTTTTAATCCTTCTGTCAAGGTCTAGTTTTTATACTTAGTTAGCTAGTTAGTCTTTCCTGTTTCTACCCATCTGCCAGAGTCAGTATGTGTTTGCCTATGATCAGATCACTATTTAGTTACTTACTTAGTTATTTAGTAAGTTAGTTAGCTGTGCTCTTGTCCTCTTGTTTTCATTACACTGAAAAAAATGGTGTAGAATTTATGTTGAAACAATTTTCAAGTCAATTTCACAAATAATTACAAAGAAACAGCAAGTATCACACTGAATTAAACATGAAATTATTATTTATTTATTTGTTGTTTTACTTATTCTGTCAATCTGCAATAATCTACATTTTATTTTTCCCTGTTTCTAGACTATCAAGCATAGATATCATCTCACTAGTTTTACTTAGTTTTAAACCTTCTGTCAAAGTCTATATATGTTTTATTAGTTCGATTTTAGAGTTAGTTAGTTGGTTAGTTAGTTTGTCTTTCCTCTGTTTCTACCCATCTGTAAGGATCCTTATGCGTTTAGGGAGCATAAAGTTCAGATCACTTTGATCTGGAGTGGCAGATTATAAAGAATACAGCAAATCAGAGACAAAGAGCACAATATCAGAGACAAGCAGGTAATGAATATGGCATTTAGCGCAGAGGAAGTGGGCGTCCCTCATCAAGTGGGCAAACTCTCATTAGAGGCAAATCCTTGACAGATTTCACAAAGCCCCCTTTTGAAGTCTTGGCTCACTCAGATACTGCCATTCAGAGGCTTCAGCTCTAAAGCTCCTCGGAGAGAGCGAGAAACCCCACATGAATCCATTTCGGAGTAAATCTAAATCTGCGACGGGAAAAGAAATTAGTTTAATTTTACACGCTCTTCAAAGTAAAATCTTTTGTGTGTGTGTGTGCTTACAGTTTATTAACACAAAGGGAAACCGAAAACACGTGTGCTTCTACAAAATACAGTCATTAGGCAAAATATTATCATTCAGAGTTAACATGGCTGCTCTGGGCAAGGAGTGTGGAAAGTTGCACGCCGGGTAAAAATACTTTCCTCTCCCCAGCAGAGGTGCCAAGCCCCGAGGCAGAGGGGGCGTGGAGTTTGCTGGAGCTCGGCGGCACCTCGGAAAGCCCAGAGCAAACAATCTGTCGTGACAACAAGATGGTACCTTCATTATCGGCTTCATCGCCCGACACCTTCTCCTCATCAGCAGAGCGGGCTGACAGCTGAGGTGCCAAAGCTAGGCGGGCACTGCTGCACGGCACTCTGGGAAAGAGACCGTTCCTGGTGTGCCTGATGTCCCAGGAGCTGCAGATCACACATGCGTATGCAAAAAAAAAAAAAAGTTGCCATGCGCATACGCACACACACAAACAGACCAGTAGCTACAGATACTGTTATTCCAAAAACAACAATTAATCCCGTATAACCATCAAGCTCATTTGATATGGAGAGCAAAAACACTAAGGCGTTCATTGGGATTGTAGACTAAACATCATTCCCTTATTTTAAGTGTGGCACTGTAAATTTCATTCCTGCCAATTTGAATTTGTTGATAATTGGCTGGAGATGACAGGTTTGGTTGGTGGAGCGGCGGAACTGCAGCGACAGTGTTTTGTTACGGCCGGGTAATAACTCCACACTCTGATCTCTGAAAGGTTCCTCACATCTAAGTGTTCCTCGTTTCCTCGAAGTTAAGAGCGTCAGGGGTGTGAGCCGCGCTCTTCCCCTGGGGCGCTGCAGGTGTGTAAGCCGGACCGACAGCGCTAGCAGATTCCCGACATGAAGGAAGAGGAAAATAAACAAAATACGACGCAAGAATGTCACATTAAAACGCTATGAAAGCCAAAGCTGTCAGGCCTCTTTGAGAAGCGAGGGCCCTGTAAATCCACATAGTGCTGATTCAGTGACTTCAGACAGAGTGAGAGATGCTTGGGGGAATATGTGTGAATCAGAAAGAATTCCCTAAAGCATGGCATCCGGTGAGAAAGGGCTGGGCCTCCTCGACTAATGCTCCCAGCTTGGCACAGCCCATATAACACCTTCACCACCGACACCTGAACTGGCAGCTGAACTGCGTGAGTAATAAGAGAAGCTCAAAGTGCATTGTGTGAATATTGAGTTTTAAGTAAATATGAATTCGCTCTGATACAAACAGAAGCCTCCTGACAGTCGCTTGCTTATGTGCGAGTGCGAGTGTGTGTCGTCACTGCCATAAAAACAGCTTGCGAAAGCAGCACGTGCACGAATGTTAATACACGCTGAGACACATAAACAGGGCACATCACATTGTGTTTGTCATCCAAGTCACATTCTCACACTGCAAGTTACCCATAAACCTCTGAGATATGTTGATAGGCCTGTCATCATCTTCGCACAATTTTCTTCGCAACTCCATGCAACCTAATTAGAGACCCAAATGTGCCATTGACAAATGCAGAACGTCTTGCAATATTTGAGTACATGAACAATAAATTATCATAAACAATACACTAATAAAACACATTAAATTATGCCATAATCTCAAGCTAATTATGTACAGTCAAAACTAAATAATCACATCAGCCTTTATGAATTCTGAAAAGATAAATAGATTTCTTTTATTCCCACTAACAAGGCAGACATGCTACTCGCCGAACACAGGCTGTATAAATCAAATGCATTTAAAGGCATGGAAAAAAAAGACATTTCAAAATGTTAGTGTTTAATAGTTTGTGTAAATCTGACTAGTTTAAAAAAAAATTCCTAAAATGAGAATTGTTTTATTTATATATTTTTTTGTAAAAAATTCCAAGATTCTGGCTATAATTTTTATGTGGTGTCATAAATTGTAATTAATAAATAAATAATTTAACATTTCATACAAAATGGCCACATTATACATTTAATATTTTAATAAATATATTGTAATATAGTGTTTTAATTACTAAGGCTTGTTGTTTACATATATTTTACTACATTTCTAACATATATATTTGTAATATATTTTGGCAAGAAATTTTTTTTTTGCCAAATGTGAAATGTGCTCTCTAAAGGCATCTATAAAAATAAAATAAGTTATAAGATGTAAATGTTCATTAAAAATTACATAACATATTGTTTTTATATATAATATGAAATATTAAGATGTAAATAAAAATGTTGGTCAGTAGAGGTTTACAAGGGTTTATAATCATTTTTCTAAATCCAACCGCAGAAAATGGCTGTTTCTGACTATAATTTTGTGTGGGTCTGGGAAATGTTCTCTATAGGTTAAACTTTCAGTTCTTATTGAAAAAATGAAAAAGATTAATATGATTAAGGTGAATAAGAATTACGGTAAGGTAATCCTCCTTTTAGCTCCTCAAAGTAAACTGTTTTGTAATTAGTGTATCAAAAGTATCACGAGCCGGAATCAAAGCTGCGTGTCTTGACATCCCTCATAGGAGAAGGACAATAAGTCTGAAGGAAAAGACTTGTCTTTGCATGCCATCTGTCCTCAGCTCTGACGCTTGCTCTAATTACTGCTTCTCCCTTGGCTAATGCTCCCTCATTAGGCATCGGGAGCATGTGCAATCCACACAAGCACTGAGAAATTTGCACTAAAAACGCTAGCTGGAGCCATAATGGGATCAGAAAATCTGTCTGGTGCGAAAGGCAATTCACACTCGTGGCTAAACGCTCATTTTGCTTTTCTGTCTCTCTTAAATTTGTGCATCATCCACTACAACAACGCTGCTCCAGTCTCAGATTTTTGCTCCAGCATTGAAGTTTCACTCATGTCCTCCCGGACAGCACAGTGCTTCCAAAGACATGAAAATCGCAATGAAAGATTTGAGAGTTGGCAGATCTTGTTTCAGGGGGGATTCTTTTTGTTTCTTCACCATGCAACAGTGTTAATTGATCACTGCTTAAAACATCTGAGAAGTTCTCAATGGTTTATGAGAGCAATTATGAGTTTTTATCTGGAAAGCAATCTGTGCTATTATCTTTAGGGTAGTAGGTGAGTTCTTGCACACCGCACAGCACTTTCTTGTCTTGTTTTTCTTTTTGTGTTAGATTTTTGTGGTTCATTTCTCCTGCTTTTGGTAACCAACAAAGAACAGAAGAAATGAAAAAAAAACACATACTGAATGTGTTGAAGTAATTAAAATTCACTATCAGTCGACGGATGCAAAGGCTGCCTTTGTTCTGTAAAGCTCATGTTTGTCATTTCTGCACAGCAGGAATCTCAGTGCTGTTTGCTTTTATCTTTATAGCAATCAACGCAATGGGAACGGTAACCGCACACGGCTTTAGAACTGTAATATCAATTGTCATCATTAAATCATTGCAACATCATCGCTGTAATGTGAGCATGGCTCAAGGGTTTTCACAGCATTCCTCAGAAAGGACTGTTGGCATCAGCTGCCAGGAAAAGTGTGATTTATATTCTATCAAAAAAGGCATAGTAACCACAGATATGAAATCTCCCTACATAGTATTTATGTATTGGGATGGATGTTGTATAGCATAAAACACAGGTTGCTTCAATGAGGTTAAACACATCTGTCTTATTCACTTCCTAAGGTCATGAGGCCTATTAAAAAATTATTGTGATTTTAACAGTAAAAGACTGTAAAAATGCTACAGTAAAAACCTGTTAATTGGTTATCAGTAACTTTCCATACTATATACGGTGAATAACTGTAATTACATTTAATGTAATTTTACAGTAAATATATATAAGTACTTCCCTCTTCAGCTTGTGGAAGAGCTGTTTGTGATGAGCTTTGATTCATCATGTGACTTTCTCATCACTACCTGTTTTTGGTGGTTATCAGTATTACAATGGTTCAAAACAGATATTAGTACTTCAATATGCTGGTTTATTAACATTACATCAGTTAATGAAATACATTTTTTTAATGTGAATTTAAGTTAAGTCTGTAAAACCTAAAATGTTGTTACCATATTTTTAACGGTGAAGTTCTGGCAACCACAGCTGCCGGTATTTTACCGTAAATGTCACAGATTTTTTTTTTACAGTGTAACATCACATCATTTCACGAAAACATTCAAACAGAGGTATCATTTCATTATGCTAACGCATATTAGCTTAGTACAGCTCAATATTTCAACTGTTAGGTATAAAATACTTCCTCTGGTATTTCTGCTGTAATTACGGCAAAGCGGCTTGTTTTCAATTTGTATTAACAGAAACTGGGAGTGTTGAAATATAAAATTAATTAACCAGTGCTGCAGGGATGACATATTTTTGGAGGCTAAAACACGGAAATGCACAAGCATTTTAGCACATCCAGTTCAACTGTCCTGTGGTTTTTCAGTTAAATGCCTGAAATGAGGTCACTGGTTAACACAAACATCATTCTACCACATGAAACACAGCAGTAATAGCCCACTCGTGTTTTTCAAAGCTTTTACATGTCTTGAAAAAGGCGGTTGCTCACAAGTGTCTAAATGGGACTATACCGAGGTCTTTACAGTGTTTATAACCATGCTACTGCAAACTATTCTATTCTAAATATTTTAAAGATGTAGATTTGAAATAAACATTGAATGAGTCTTTAGAAGCTAGTGACAGCGATGTTGAAGTCATGTGATCATTGTAGGTGGGGGGTGGGGTGGGAATGATTTCAATTTGCATCTTGATTTTGTGTGTTTTTAGCATTTTAATTAAGTTAAACTATTTTAATACAATTAATTTAAATACTTGAAATTTTCCTGCAGCACCCATGCAAATTTACTGAGGCTCCTTGTTGGGAACTACTGTAATAAAGGCAAAAATGCCAAATATTATGACATAATTTATGACTGAAATTGAGTGATGCTACTAAAATTAAAATGATATTTCAAACATATTTTGACAGGGTTGACATACTGAAGCATTTTATGGTTAGTACAATTAATATTTGTACTTTGCAAGCCTGTAACCACACATTTAGTTGGGAGTTGGTGGTATAGAACCAGCTATTGGATAATGACACTAATTTTGCAACACTAAGTAGCTGAATCAACTGAATTGAGCTGAATAATGACACTATTGTCTTCTGTGGAGCTGAAGTCAACTTTGCAGCTGAAATTGACTTTGTTTCATAATTGATGAGCTTTGGAACATTGCCAGAGTTATTGAACTGAATTAACCCTTAGCAAAGACCCGCCCTCCTTTGTAACTGTTGCTATGTCCATCAAGCCAAGGCGCTCTCACGCCACACATCATGTTCTCACGCAGTGAAAAATACACCTTGGAGCAAAGAGGAAACTGACAAAATGCCCACACACAACACAGAGCAGGTTACTTTTGGTATGAAACAAAGTCTCAGCTTTCAAATTTGGTCATTTTTTAAGAAATTCAAACAATAAATAGCATTTTGTGCCTCTAATGTGTCATGACAGATTGCTGTAGCGCCTCAGTTCAAGCGGCATGTGAAGCGATCATCTCCTTCTCTTTACTAGTTATAGCATGAAATAAACATGAATGAACATCAGAAGGTATCTTGTTTCAACTGCGTTAAGACGTCAATACACACCATTTTTCAAGTTCAAGCCCACTCATTTTTCAAGTTTAATCTACTCTCGTCTGGTTTGTGTGTCGGACAAAAATGGCAGATTCTGCTTTATGATTGGTCAGATCGCCTGTCAATCAAACTCCCGGTGAAGGGTCTACTGAAACAACATTAAAGAAAAATTACACTATACAGCTGCTTTACAGCTGAAATTGAATTGTTTCATCATTGATGAATTCTGCAACATTGACAGAGTTACTGAACTCAAATATTGACATTATCGTCTTCTGTAGAGCTTCATAATTGATGAATTTTACAACATTAACTCTGTAATTTCCCTAATGTGAAACTGCTTTGATCTGTATTGCATAGAAGTGTTATATAAATAAACACAACTTGATTGAAAACCATTTTGGTTTACCACTAATGGTATATTGGATCCGCCATGTCTTGCTAGCTCAGCCCCTCAATGTTTATGTTGGTTACCGCTCTGGTACTCGGTGTCTGAGATGGGAAAATATGATTTCCTGAAAGTTAAACAGAATCTTTCATACGATTTGGGCCTGTTATTTCCCAACACAGTGGTTTGCTCTTCCTTCAGAGGCACAGAGAAATCTTGAGAGGTGATCGAGGACTGAAGCACGTCTCCAGTTCTGTCCTGTTCCCAGCTCTCTTCTCTCCCACACAGAGACCCACACCCAGCCCCTGTCCATCTGCACCGGCAGGCACCTCAGCTGGGAGAGTCGCACGCACCAGCCTCCCTCTTCTGTTCAGGTCAGGGACCTTCACACGCGATGACATCATCATTGTCTGTCAGTCACAGAAAGCTGTGGGCCTCCTGTCTCAACACAGACTTCAGCCATGCCAACAAAGTGCCTGCAGCACTTAAAGCCGAAGCATTACAGATGAACACGGATCCGCTGTAGTGACACCGTGCATCGAGAGACCCGCTTTACGTGGGCTCGGTTTGTTTGCTGCGCGGTGATGTGCTGAGTAGCTGGCTGTCTTTAACGTGTGCAGACGGCGATAGAGAGATGTGAGCCAATCCAGCCATCTTGTACTGAGGATTCAGGGATGGACAAGCGTTTGCCATCTGTAGCTGCGGCAAAGCGTGAGTCTGCAGCCAGCCCACATTGTGTCAGCAGCAGCCCCGATACTGAGGGCTTTTTAAGAGAGCGTTTGAGATGTCGCAGGCCTTTCTGTTGTACACTATCACCCACTAATGGAGCATGAACTTTTAGGGGGTGACATCAATTACTTCAAAAGATTTAATGAGTGTAAATGATTTATCTTAAGTGCAAAAGAGGAACTGGGAAGGAGCTCATTATGTAGTCAGTGATTATCACCTGCATATTAAGTGTTGTTAATAGTTATGTAAATCCTTGTGTTACACTGCACTGGAAGTGTCATAAATGGGGGGTCAGGATACTTAAACTTAAACAATGAAGGCATTTACAAATTACGTTTGTAAAATTGTATGTTTAACATTTAATTTAAAAACTGTGCCGTTTTGGACAAAATATGTAGAATTAATTAAAGGAACACTCCACTATTTTTGAAAATAGGCTAATTTTCCAACTCCCCTAGAGTGAAACAGTTGAGTTTTACCGTTTTCGAATCCATTCAGCCAATCTCGGGGTCTGGCGGTAGCACTTTTAGCTGTAGCTTAGCATAGATCATTGAATCTGATTAGACCGTTAGCATCTCGCTCAAAAATGTCCAAAGAGTTTCTATATTTTTCCTATTTAAAACCGATATGGCTAGGAATTATACTCTCATTCCGGCGTAATAATCAAGGAAATTTGTTGCCGTACCATGGGTGCAGCAGGCGCAATGAAATTACGCAGCGCCTGAAAATAGTCCCCAGCATGCTCCCTGAATCGCAACTTTTAATTTTCTGTCGGTCTTAGTACACAATGTAACTACAGAAGAGTCCAGTTTTAAATAGGAAAAATATAGAAACTCTTTGGTCATTTTTGAGCGAGATGCTAACGGGCGAATCAGATTCAATGATCTATGCTAAGCTACAGCTAAAAGTGCTACCGCCAGACCCGGAGATCGGCTGAATGGATTCGAAAATGGTAAAACTCAACTGTTTAACTCTAGGGGAGTTGGAAAATTAGCCTATTTTCAAAAATAGTGGAGTGTTCCTTTAAGTATTAATATACTGTAAATACTAACTCTACAAGCCATTTATTTATTTCCCTAAGAAGTGTAACACTTTGTTTTAGCATTATGGAGAGCCTAACAAAGCAACATTGGCTCAACCAATTGACCTATCGGTAAGCCCCTCCCGTCGAACGCAGACTAGCCAATGGCAGTCGAGTATCAGTTGCACGGGGTGCAGAACTCTGACATCTTTAGGTTTCCGAGCCATAGAGAAACATTAGAAGATCGGAAGCTTGCATCAATTTTATGGGGTTTATGCTTCAAAAATGGAAAAACTATGTGCCTGGGGTACTTGTAACACTGATTCCAGGTATCCTGAAAGGATAGGCAATAGAATTAATTTTATTCTATTTCCTAAACCCAAAACAGTGCAAAATGTCCCTAAGCATTCACCCCAAACCCAATGAAAATGAAAACGTTAATTTTCTTGTTGTCATACTCTCATTAAGTTACAATGTTCAGCTGCTCAAGCAGAACGTTAATGTCATGTAGCATTTTAGCAAGGTATCTCTGGCTAAAACCAGCTACGGTTAAAGTTAGTGAGTCCATGCTAACATACAAACCTAAATAGCAAACTGTTCTCGCGTCTTGTACAGTGTAGGGCAAAAACACATAAACAAAGGTCTACATTTTAGTTAAATGTAAATTAATATAGGCTAATCTTACCCTGCGGTACATGAACAGTGTTGATCCAGGATTTTTTCATCTGCAATCGTGATGACCTTAATATGAGACTTCTCCCGCTTGCATTGTGATCTGTAAAACCCTCGCTTCCAAATTAATACCCACAATATTTATTTGAAAATCTTTTATATATCCCTCCATGGCATATTTAAGTACCACTTGAATGGTGGTCTTTCTGTGTCCAAAATTTATCAAAAAGATATAGGGACAATGTTTTCACACTGATAGCTGTCATTGTAAGACAGTTAGCAACTCCGTTTGTTTGTCCGAGTTCGCAACAGTAACTGAGGGGGGCGGGGCTTACCGATAGGTCAATTGTGTAAATTAGGAGGCAAGGCTATCTGTTTATCCAACCAATGGAAGACAGGGGAGTGTTTGGGGAAACCTGTTTGAAGACAAGCATTAAAGCCCAAATTATACTTTACCCACACAACTTAATTTTCATGATCAGGAGTGTCTGTGGACATCCACGCCTGCGCTGTTGTACGCACACCATTTGCAAAGAAAGAAAAATTGGGCTGCATGCGGACAGTGCACGTACAACAGTGCTGGCGTGAGGTGAACATTGAGAAAGAAGAGTCCACTAGGTGGTACTGCGCATGTGTTTAATTTGTTGATCCACGCTTGAGTATACTGTAAAAGCTGCATGGACATGGTTGTGCACAGAAAAAGAAGTACACCTGGGCCTTAAAGGCCAAAGTATACTTCGGTTTTTACGCATACGCAAGGGTCTGCGTACAGTGCACATAACATACATTTGTACACACAGGTTGCACATGCGCACTGACTTGGTTTTGCACTAATCAGTTGCTCCGCAAGGTGGTAGCGCTTGCCCAGGCCACTGTTTCACAGTAGAAATGAAACCAAACAGACAAAACAACAACAACAACAACAACAACAACAAAATAGCGAAGACTGCAACGACAACAGATGCTGGCTTTGACTAGCACTTGTGTGAGGAGGTTTAAAAAAAGTAAAAAGACATTTTTATCACTCATAACTTCAAGAGAAAAATACAGCAGATGCTGGACAAAGATGAAGCTTTCTAGAGCACCTACATCGACCACCTGAGCACTCTATCAAATGGAGTTTGATTTTGACTTTGAAATGCTATGCATTCGACTGTAAGCATACGCTAGCATGTGCATACAAAAACAAAGTACACTTTGGGCTGCATCTGAATTTGCATACTTCCCTACTATATAGTAAGTGAAAACAGTATGTGAATAGAGTAGTATGTCCAAATTCACAGTATACATAAAACAGTAGTCCTAAAATTGATGATCTACTACTTCCGGTGACATTCTGAAGCGTGCATCTGATGAACACTTTATTATCCCATGATGCCACGGGAGAGAATTTGGCAGTTAAGCGATGCAACTGACACTGTAGGTCACATGCCAATAACAACAGGAAGAAAGTAATGTTTGGATTAAATTCATACTACATGCCTGCACACTATATACCGCAGAACTTACACACTATATATAGATGCTTGTTTAACGGTCGTTTAAGTAATTATTTATTCAAAAGTACCCATGGTATATGATTTTGGCAACCCTCTACATTGCGAGTAAATCTAAAGCTTTACGCTGACAACGTGATTAATATTCATGAAGCCAGCAGATAATAATAGTAGTAGTAGGGTATTTTAATAATAATTACTATTACCTATGACCAACAATATCTTGAACACCACCACCAGTCCTAAGTTCAGTTAAAATGACAAATATGCATTCATTCATGTTACCATGAATCTAATCACTAGTTCTATCATTAAATAGTGCTTAATTATCATAATATCATAATATAATGCTTGATTGGCTGAAGTTAAGAGTGCATATTCAGTTATTTAAGAAGCTGTTCCATTTTACAAAGATAAGCTGATTGGGTGGAATCATGTGTGTGTGTGTGTGTGCGCGCGTTTTTGTGACAAATGAGGACATACATTTGTATAATGACAAAGGTATGACATAGGTATTACAAGAAGAAGGTGACTTTTCAGGACATTACCCCATCTCCTCACTTTTCAAAAAGCTTATAAATCACACATAATGGAGTGTATTGAAAATCTGAAATAGCACAAAGTCTCCTGTGAGGGGTAGGTTTAGGGGTAGGGTTGGTGTAGGGCAATAGAATATACGGTCTGTACAGTAGAAAAACCATTACGCCTATGGGATGTCCCCACTTTTCACAAAAACAAACCTGTGTGTGTGTGTGTGTGTGTGTGTACCTACTTAACCATATTTTGGGGGCAAATTTGTACCCAAAAGTGAGCAAAGCCTGACAAAATCGGCAAAAACCTCAATTTGTAAAACTGTTATAAAAATAAAGTAAACAAAAGTTTTTTTTTAACTTTTGAAATTGTACAAATGCAGAAAGTTTCTGTGAGGGGTAGGGGTGGGTTTAGGTTAAAAAGTGTATAACTATCTGTATATAAAAACAATACAAGTCTATGTAATGTCCCCATTTAGTGTGTGTGTGAAAAATTGTATATCAGTCCGGCGAGTAAACAAAAAATGTTACTAGCCAATGGCGATGAGGGTTGTTTGGACACAGCCCATGCGTGTTCGACCTCAGGTGTGGCTGGCCTTATCAATGAGATCTGCTGTTTGCAGCTGAGAAAGAGGTGAAAATTAAGCCAGAAAGTCTGTACTTTCTGCTGCCTATGGTGACGCTCACATGGTGTTCACTGTCTTTATAGCAGATTAAGTGGAATAGATGCAGAATTTGTCAAATAAACAGACTTTCAGACATTTACATGTAGCAAAAGACACACTTTTCATTTAGTATTATGGCTTGATACTGCACCTGTATGCATAACTGTTTGTTCTTCTGCACTGAAAGCTCCTGTCGTCAAGTCAAATTCCTTGTGTGTGTAAACATACTTGGTAATAAAGCTCTTCTGATTCTGATAAGAATAGTTCAACATATGCAATCTAACATTAAGATTACATGGAAAGCATTTTTATTCTTATAAAGACACAGATTGAGACTGAGACTGTCCTGAATGAGACCACCAAAATAACTCTAGTGATCAGGATCATCTGCTCAAGAACAAGTCCGCAGGTGTTACCATAGCAACCCAGATCTCCATTCCCTTCCTCAGCGTCACCCTCAGGGTCTTCCAGCTGACAGTAAGGTGCCTTAAATCACAGCACAGGCGAGAGAGACACATGCTAAACGTCTGAAGTTTGCTCCTCTGATTCATTCAGAGCTTTTCATTTCTGTTCCTCACCTAAAAGTTCTGTCATGTCGCATTACATCACAGCGACCGCCTCTGATCCACAAGACTTTTGCATGTTAAGCCTTACATAGGATTGGAATGAAGTCTTCATATGATGACTAAATGCTCATTACGTGAGTCATATGTTGTCTTTTGAGAAAATAGCTTTGAAGTATAAAAACATTGTAACTTTTTAGAATTCAAAACTTCCTTTCCAGTCCAAAAAGTGCATTTATTGAAACTAAACAGCTAAAATGACTTACTCTATGATTTGATATTGGCAGTGTCATTTTATTAGTAGTATTTTAGTCATATTTATTAGTAGTATTTCTATACTTGTATAGTTTATATTAATATTATATTTTCTGTTTTCATTTAAATTTTTATTTACATTTTATTGTTTTTTTCATGGGTTGAATTGATTTTTATTTCAGTTTTAGTTTTTATTTATTCGTAATTTTAGTGATTCAGCTTAAACTTATTTCAGTTAGCTGCTAGGTAACATTCCTAATTTTCCTATTATTAACTCAATATTCAATTTTATATTTAAGTTCAATTTCAATGATTACCAATGTTTTTAATCGTGGTTTTATTTATTATAACCTTGGTTACTGGTTCATGAGAAACGTCCTTTAGTAGCAACTAAACTGAATACAGTGATTATGTTAATGTGATTATGCTCATAATTAAAGTAACCAAACCTATTAAGCTCATCGACAGGTTTGAAAACATGGCAGAACAGAATAAATACCATTTCTGGAGCTCATGCAACAGCTTTAAATAGACGTAGACATTAGGAATTATGTTTTTATTATTATATATGTATGGAGGCGCAAACTACCCACTGAGCCACATTTATTAATTTATTTATGCTTAATTATGCTTATTTATGCATTCATTCAGCATTTATGGAATTTATGCACAATGTCCAAGCAGTATAAATCTGTAAACTCCAACAAAACTAATCATACCATGTACCGGCAAACCAATTCAAGTACTGCACAACTCTTACTGAATACCTAAAATAATAGCAAGTAGCATGTAAAACAGATTGAAGAGGTTTGTCCATATCATGCATGCATCTTAATTTGCTCAATCCTTAAGCTAGTTATTAACAATAATCAGATGTATGCGTAAATGTAGCCAGTGATCATTTTAGTCTGATATTAACAGTTTGTGCAGCACATTTCAGCCTGGATTGTTTTATGAATCTGTCACAATTTAATACAGGCTCTGCAAAGAGGGTGTTATTGAAGGATGGGGAGGTAAAAAATTATATTTAACACGACAGAAAACCCCCAGTCAGCGTGTGAGCGGAGCTGGAGAAGGTGCTCAGCGCTGCTGCTCTTTACACATGCAAAGAGAGCGTCATAAAGACATACCAGCAAAAAATGGTCTGTTTAATGACAGAGGGTTGAAAATAAAAACTAAACTATATTCATTTTGATGTCATCCCATGGGACTGTACATTTTTTTAATGAGGAAAACTGACTAAACTATGAACTAGGCTATGAATGTTCTTTCGCCTCAAAGATGCATTTCAAGAAATCAGCAAGGCCTCAGTAAAAAGTTCTGTTCTTTGTCTCATCTTTGTCTTGAACCCAGTTTGTTATTGTAAGACACCTACCAAAATGGAAAGTGCCACAAGCACGCAAGAAACAAAGCCACATCAACACACGCATTCGCACACAAAAGAAAGTCGACATCCTTCCCACACCTGAGGTGGTGAAGCTCTCACCTACAGGTGTAAAAGCAAATACAATGGATCTTTATTCAGGTTGAATCACGTGAAGTCTCATCAAGCCCAATGCAGGTGTGCAACAGACTTTCGGATCATCAGACACTTTAGAAGGTGGATATTTGATCTAATCATTCCATCAAACAGCATGAGAAGGAAGAACCTAATCGTTCACTTCCAGAGAGCATCAACAAGGGTACACATCTGTAAGAGGCCTGTGAACTTGTGTCATTTCATTAGGGAAATCAGCGCTGTATTTAACCCTGCTCGGCAGCAACACCAGCCGCTATATATACGAGCCGCACAACCCCTAAGTCTCATTTTATGCAGTGCTGCATCATAAGGGAAAAAGAGGATAGAGTGATGTTTACCTATTCACACCTCTGATGAGTGCAGGAGAATTGAATTCATGCTGAGAGTGGAATAATTGATTTGGACGGCAGCCGCGCCACGAACATCTGGGGTCGTTCTCACTCCGGCACACCTTCTGATGGCATAATAAAAGAAGGATGAACTGCGAGGCGCAGTCATTTACACCAATATTTCCCGGGGAAAAGCGTTCCCCGATGAAGCGAATTAGCCTTTCTTTACAGTTGTGGTGTGACTTTGATAATCGGATCTTCAGATATATTATTTGTTCTTTAATTATCTGATTACACCAAACATCAGAGTCAACATCGCATTTAGTGGGATTATCACTTGAATGGAAGTGAACGCGATGCAAAACATCTAAATGGGACGTACTGGCCGACGTTTGCACCCTAACTTGGGGCTCTTTCCTTTCTGGCATCTGGTTCTCTGAGTAAATTGGCTGCACAGACACCCTTCCTCGCTCTGCTCGGTTCTGTGGCGCTCCCATTTAAAAAGTGAGAAATTATAATTATCAGAATTATGCTTTTAATGATGCGTTAATTAGACTCCTACAGTGAGATTAGCAAGTGCTTATGAATTATTAACTGTGAAGTCTTTCCAGAATTTTAACAGGCAGGATGCACTAAATTTGCTTTTTGGTGATTAGCGTGCTGGAAAATAACACAACAGACTGTGGTGCATATGCTTATGATTACAACTTTAAGTGCATTTATTTAACTCTATCACACACCGGCAGTTTCGTGCCAAGATTCTGTGCAACCAACTTCTCGGGCAAAGAGCCTCGCGGATTCCTACTTTCTCATTAACAGAAACATATGATGAATCATTCTCTGCCAAAAGTCTTTTTTTAGCACGCGGCTGATATATATGGCGCACGCTCTTTCTGTTTGGTGTTTTCGCTTTGATGCTTTGTCAAGGTCACTGTAATGATGTATGTGCTTTCCTTGCTAATGCAGTCGTCAAATCTTCTGCTCCACTCTGTCAACAGCAGTGAAAACAACGAGGATCGGTAGCACACCTTACCGAACCCCCTGCGAGCGAGTGCGGAAGACGTTAAATAAACAAGCCTCCCCGCAGCCAATCCCGGCCGGTGTTACATGAACCAAACCTAACAGAGCATGGTAAAACTATTTGGGTAATCCCTAGTTGTAATAACTAAGTCAACTGTTTTGAATTGCGAGAGCAGCCTCTGGCCCAACCGCAGTGATCATGGCCACCCTCTTTAGGCCCGCTTGCTACGCTTGGTCTGAGCTGTCCAAACTTTCCGATGGAAATAGGCCTGCTAATTTGCAGGACGTGGGTACCACACCCCACTTGGCATGCATGAGTGCACCGTGCACCCAGGAGACATCGCACAAAAGACAATTTAAGGGGAAGGAAGAAGCCTGCTCTTTGCCCGCAGTCCATTTTAAACAAATAACCAATAAATAACCCATGTCCAAATGGCCAATTTAGACAGCGCCAGTACCAATTGGTCTGAGGACTATTACAGTGAACAAAGGAGACGCCTGATTGACGCCTCAATCTGTGATGCCATAGGGAATGATTGAGTTTTTGGACAGAGATGAACAAGATAAATCTTACTCTTGTTAGTAATGCATAGGAGATAATCAGGCTGCCAACTATTATGGCAAAATAAACCCAACACGAAGCAAGCAAATGGGTCTTGTATCATTCTGAAAGGAGTTTTTACACCTGAAAAATAATTAAATAAACTGACATGAAATATTGATTTGAGTGGACAGTGAAGAAGATCGGTTGCCTGAGACGGTCGGCAAAAATAACTGATCACAGAATGCCGCACATGACTAAAGAAAATCAAGTATTCCAGAGGGTTGTGAAATATTTTGCAATAAAATCAGTAATGAATCAGTGACTGGGCTTTTCAATATTTTTTAGCAACACAAACATGCAGTCAGTCATCAAGGTTTTTCCTGCATAGAGAATTATGAGGCGGCCGCCTCTGCCAAACTTTGAGCTGCCTCTGGTTGTCGACAAAATTCAGGCAGGCAGTCGCGTGCAAGCATCACTGAACAGCATCCATTAGAGCCTTTAGTTCATATTTGGAAAAATACTGATATTTTTATACAATTTTACTTGATATTTCTTTACACAGAACCATCATTTCTATTCATTTTCCACTGATTTACGCAATCTGATGAGCATTAACTCAAATTACGTGATCATCTCTGTATGAATGAATGAATGAATGAATGGAGGTTTTGTTTACTACACACATACTGAAGCGCACGTGACACTCGCTGTGATCGTCATTTAGTGAGACTCGCGGTCTGTCGTCTCACTAAATGAGGACATAAATACATGAACAATATCTCCAGAACTGCTCTGCTCTTCATGAGTATTTTACCGTTTCATTTGGGTAAAACTGGCGTCATATCATATACACACAGAACTATAAAGGTATTCACGGCAACCCGTCAAAATAAAAGTTTGGTTTAACTTGAAGACACTGCGGCAGAAATATTTTACTATTGTTCAGCTGAATGTACATACTGCTACTAGGCTACTATTAAAATTATTAAAACTTAATTTTTTTTAAGCAATTTTCACAGAACATTTCTTCCATTTTTTTTTAATAGGCCTAGTAAATCCCCTTTGTTTGCCAAAATAACTAAATAAAGTTTGATTTTCAATAATTTAAAAATAAATGAAATTAATGTTTTATGCCTCATTCATTTAATAACCAGATACACAATACAGAATTTCTGAGGAAAAAGAAAACATTTCATAAGTCTATTTTAAGAATAAATTTGAATAAATTAAGTTGTTTTTATGCATTCAAATAATTAGACATGCTACGACACAGAATTTGGTAACAATAAAACATATGGGTGAAAGAAAATAAAACATTTCATAGGGCCCTAAACTTTTAGTTAAACTTTTAATAAACTAATGTGAAGTTTGTAACATGATTTTAATTAATTAGACATGCTTTTTTGATTAATACAATGTAATTTAACCACTAAAAAGGATTCCAGAAAAATTTGAATGGAAAAAATGGAATTTGGGAAAAAAAATAAAACAGAATTTGGGAAACAATAAATCAGATTTCATAGGGCCCTATTTAGCACACGATTTAGGGGTTTTGATTTGGGGTTTTGATTTTTTGATTAGCTTCATGCTAATGTTAGCTCTAATGCACCTGTTACCCTGCTGCGATTGCCTTTTATGATGTAGTCTACCAGAAGAATTCACGAAAGAAAATGTTTTGTTTTCTAGAAAGACACTTTACGTGGATAAATGTATATTGGATCAAACCGATGTGGACCAGGAGACTATAAGGAGTGGATAAAGATTTTCAATTTCATGAAGTGTTTACCAACTTAATGTTATGTTTATGTTCACCTATAAAAGGGCTTTTAGCTGGTATGATGTATTTAATTTAATGTTCAACGGGTTTGTTTTCGTAAAACATAAATTTATAGTTGTAATTTTTTTCAATTATTATAACACCTAAAATATGTTGCGTGTAAAAAGTGTTGATTTCAGCCAGTTGAAGGGTGGGTACATTGTGTGCACATGATCAGAATGGTAGGCCTACCACCTCCGCCTCATTTTAAGCCAGGAAAAACCCTGGTCATCTACTGCTTTTTCAGGATCCTGGTTGTTGTTTTTTGGTAACGATTTCAATTTTGCATTCTTAACAAAATAATTAATAATATAATATAATAATAGTAATAATATTATAAAATGAATAGTTATTATTTTGTAAAATATAGAAATATTATTAAATATACTATTATATATATATATAATATTTAATATTTATATATTTAATGTAGTTAATATATTTTTATATTTATTTTTACAACATTTTTTATTATTTGAGTGGGTGGGTGTGTATGAGTGTAAAATGTAAACAATATATAACTAATAAACAAGCCTTTTTTATGTAAATATAAATATCTAAAAAATATATATATTCATGTATTTATGTAAATATAAAGACACAAAAATATATTTATATATACAGTTGTGAACCCTGTTACTTTTATGTAATGTTTTTACATAAAACATGTTTTTGAGTTATTCAGATTCCTGTGATTCAGAGTCACCGGTAACATGCCTGTGGCAATAACGGATTAACAGCTTGTTGTGTGGTTATTAAGTACCACCATACATAATGCAGTGGATCACAGACAGTGCTCAAAAAAAAAAAAAGTTTATCATATCAATTTCCTCTCTGACAACATGTGACTTATGAAGCGCATTTTAATGAACCATTGTTTCTTTGATATTTCCTGCTATAGGTTTTTCTCCACAGGGCATCAGTAAACGCATAGTGGGCCGGAGGGTAGAAAATAACACAATGCGATGTATTTTATGAAGAGACCTCCGACAATCGCACCGAGCAAATACTCATCGGCAGGTTTTGTTTTTGCACAGGTTATGCAAATCAGTCCTCGTTGACTCACCGACTCGTTATAACATTAATTAACACAGTGCTACCTTGCTCAATATTTGGTAACAGAGCCACTGTCTGCGGATGTAAAAATTTACAGGATTCCAATTTTAATGAGGGAGCAGAGCACAGGTGTGCTAATGAAGGGATTGGCTCATTTGAATAAAACCATCCTGTTTGGGAGAAAATTAATTAGCAACACTGGAGTAAACGCTGACACCTTTGAACAGAGATGGTGAAATTATACCATAATGCAAATTTGCCTTTGATGACAAAGGTGCTCCTGCCTTATTATATCTGTTTAGTAAAAGTTTGTTAATCAGCATTAATCACTGTGTTATCGTCTACATTAGAGAGGTTAGTTACTTCAGACGTTTCTAACTGTGGGGCTGAATTGCACTAATAGTCACAAGGTCGAGTTCAAAAAGCAGTATTTACCAACAGCTTTCCATCCTCATGTTTAGTCTCCATTTGAGGCTAAATTTACGTGATGCACGTCTCAATTTTCCTTCCTGGATTACCATGTTTAAGCCTTATTTTCAGCAGACAACACAAGCTAACTGCAGCTTATTAAAACGTATGAGGTGGAATTTTACAGCGACATTCAAGACGGAGCAGATAATAGGGAAATACCATGTCTTTTCATGAAGTGTAGAGGAACGTAGTCTTAACCCGAGGCCTGATATTAAAACGTTCTTCTGCACTTAAAGCAGCAATTAAGGAGCGTTGTGAAACAAGTGTTAGATACTCAAAAGTCTCTCATAAGATATCTCCGAGTTTATCACTTTGAATACCCACTTGAGGCTAATGCTTTTCATAGCTGCTGTTTCATCCGCTCTATCTTGGTGGGACCACACATTTTCCACATCTACTGAAAACTATGGCTATAAATCTAAAGCTTTACATAGAGCGGGCCTTTAGCCTCCAGCTAAATAGATACCATCCTGCACAGCCTGAAATAAATCAGTGACTGGGCTTTTCTGTACTTTTCAGCAACACAGACCAGCAGTCAGTCATCTGCTTTTTAATGATCCTGGTTGTTGTTTATCTTGCAAAGATAAAAATGTTCGCTTTGTTAAACAAAGTAACTAATAATATAATAAACTAAAAAATATTATATTGTAAATAAATAAATTATTATAAAATACATAAATATGATAAAATATAGTATTATTCCTACAATGTTAAAATTGAATATTATTACATAAATTATTTAAATAACTGCAATTAATTTAATACTTTTTTCAACACATCTTTAAGAAAGGGGGGGGGGATAACTGCTATGTGCAAAAAACTTTCATGAGTATGCACAGAATTTGCTGAATTTACTTCTAAACCCTTGATGAAGTACATTTTATTCTACATTCGCCATGTGGCATGATTAATGGCATTGATATTTCTCATACTAAAATCAACTGCAAAAAATTTTTTCTTGGTTATTGTTAAATATAATTAAACCTACAAGGAGCAAAGTTCTTGGTACTTATAGCACTTCCAATATATATATTTGCTAAATATGCTAAAAATTCAATGTGAAAAATGAAAGCTAAAAATCTGTAAGCTGTATGTATATATATGTGTGTGTGTGTGTGTGTGTGTGTGTGTGTGTGTGTGTGTGTGTGTGTGTGTAAAAAGTGTTGGCCCCCTTCCTGATATCTTATTTTTTTTGCATGTGTGTCACACTTTAATGTTTCAGATCATCAAACAAATTTAAATATTAGTAAAAGATAACACAAGTGAACACAACATACCGTTAAAAACCTTCATTTAAAAACTGCATGTTGTGTTTACTTGTGTTATCGTTGACTAATATTTAAATTTGTTTGATGATCTGAAACATTAAAGTGTGACAAACATGCAAAAAAATAAGAAATCAAGAAGGGGGCCAACACTTTTACACACCACTGTATATATATATATGTGTGTGAGTGAGTGAGTGATAATGGATCATGTCTCTCTACGCTCTCAAACTACTACTTTTGTGTGTGTGTGTGTGTGTGTGTGTATATAGAGAGAGAGAGAGAGCTTACAGATTTTCAGCTTTCAGATCCTGTGACATAATGGGATAGGACAAAGGTTATATCATGAATACTAGGTCTTTGGACAGCTTACTCAACTGACATACTGCTTTTTGCATACTTCATCATGTGGAAATATGTATAGGCCTATTCAGAGACTGAAAATGTAATGAGAACGTCAAGTGTGAAACACATTTTTCTATACATTGAAATCAATATCCCTTGTCACAGAACTGTTTTTATATTAATATTTTTAATAAAATGACTTGAATAATAGTAGCCTAGTGACTATAATCATATTAAAGCTGCTAGATTTTTCGCCAAAAAATAAGGAAATTCTATTGCTGAGGAAGTTCAAACCATAGTGCTCAAGGTAAAACTATTCATACAAATGTTGATCTGTCGGGTCGGATTTCGCGGTGACTTCCATGCCTACATCATTCGTTTGGTCTTCAGGTCACGTCCATAAACACAGAAGTTTGGCGACTAGACTGTTGCTACAATAAACAGTTGTTTGAGCTAACGTTAGTCAACAGGACAGCAATTAGCACGGACAGTCCTTAACGGCAGCTCTCGCTGATGACCTCTCGAGAATCACCCTTTCAAAACAAACAAACCTCGAACCGCGGAAAGTCTGTATTTAAAAAAAAAATGGAAAGCTAAACCTGTGCCAAAAATAAAACCTGAACCACAACTACAGATATGACAGCTAACTTACTAGCTCAGATGAGGTCTTTTTGTTTCTTTGTTGGAAAATGCATAGTCTGATGGTCTTGATGCAGCATGACAGACCAGTGCTGATATGACAATTACCGGTAACCATGGAGACTCCTCAAACTATAGCAGAAGCACAACTGACGTAAAATAACGTACTTTTTACTTTCAACCACAGATGGCGATAGAGGCCGACGTTTAAGTAGGCTATAATGCTAAAGATGTCCATTACAATATCAAAGGCGCAGCAGCGGGTAATATTGACAACCAACGGTTAAAATGAGTGCTGCATTCCAAATTCAAAATTTTGGAGAGCGTTATTTCCCGCCTCCTCCTCCTCAGACTCGACGTTTAGGCGGGTTGCCAGATTGAGTACAAGCCCAAGAAGCGACTGGATTGAGGACAAGCAACTGGAACAAGCCCAATTGACAAAGGAAGGTTATTTATCTGCCTTATCTGGTCATAAAGCATTTTAGATATAAGCTTTTTTGGTCGACTAGAATATGAGTTCGTTTGCTGGATTTCATGGCTGCAATTCGCTGTGTTTTCCGCCGACTGGCAACCCCGGGTGTTGAAATACTATTGGGTAAATTGGAAGTGGGCGGAATCTCACAGACAAAAACAAAAACAGATATTCCGACAAGGAATGCACATTGAAAGTAGAATTAATGGCTGTAACAATGTTTTCTGAAGAACAAGTATGTAAACTAAGCATGTTTCCTACACTCTAAAAGATGCTGGGTTAAATACAACTCAGTGCTGGGTAAAATAGGGACAAACCCAGCAATTAGGCTGTTTTGAACCAGCGGTTGGGTTACTATCCAGAAGGTTGGGTTAAACATTTAATCAAACCGCTGGGTCAAAATAGCCCAATTGCTGGGTTTGTCCCTATTTTACCCAGCACTGGGTTGTATTTAACCCAGCATTTTTTAGAGTGTAAATATCTGCAAACATATTATGGTATTTTTATGCTTTAGTTAAGTCAAAAAGAAGGAAAAAATACATACAACACCTTGAAGTTATAATAATTATTATTAGAGTTAAAGAGTCAAAAGTAATACATTTCTGAATTTACAGTAGGGATGTTTTCAGGGCCTTACTGATGGCCCTGATAAGGAACTTTTTTTTATCTCACTAAATTTGTCAGCATACGATGACCTTCAGAGAGAAGTGTACGCTGCTGATGTGGTGTAAAGTTCTCATCTCGCTCGGTCTGATGTGACTGTCAGTGGTCAGTCTCCTTACACTCTAAAAAAATGCTGGGTTAAATTCAACCCAGTGCTGGGTAAAAGAGGGACAACAACCCCAGCAATTGGGTTGTTTTGACCCAGCGGTTGGGTTAAATGTTTAACCCAACCTTCTGGGTAGTAACCCAACCTGCTGGGTCAAAACAACCCAATTGCTGGGGTTGT
>NW_015505429.1:290749-343710 GCF_001515645.1 Sinocyclocheilus grahami | reverse complement strand
TACACTCTAAAAAATGCTGGGTTAAATACAACTCAGTGCTGGGTAAAATAGGGACAAACCCAGCAATTAGGCTGTTTTGAACCAGCGGTTGGGTTACTATCCAGAAGGTTGGGTTAAACATTTAATCAAACCGCTGGGTCAAAATAGCCCAATTGCTGGGTTTGTCCCTATTTTACCCAGCACTGGGTTGTATTTAACCCAGCATTTTTTAGAGTGTAAATATCTGCAAACATATTATGGTATTTTTATGCTTTAGTTAAGTCAAAAAGAAGGAAAAAATACATACAACACCTTGAAGTTATAATAATTATTATTAGAGTTAAAGAGTCAAAAGTAATACATTTCTGAATTTACAGTAGGGATGTAAAAAAATAGGGACAACAACCCCAGCAATTGGGTTGTTTTGACCCAGCGGTTGGGTTAAATGTTTAACCCAACCTTCTGGGTAGTAACCCAACCTGCTGGGTCAAAACAACCCAATTGCTGGGGTTGTCCCTATTTTACCCAGCACTGGGTTGTATTTTACCCAGCATTTTTTAGAGTGTACTGTCATCTGTAGATATAGGGATTGATAAATATAGTCACAAATATAGTCACAGCAACCGGATGCCCGTGATGCTGATGCACGCTTTTCATCATAATTCTGCACCCAGAACCAGACTGGGCCCCTTAAATAGTAATGTGCTAGAACACAAATAGGGGATGCGTGATCACATTGGAGAAAACCTGCTGTCGGGTGTTGATTCGCGCTGTCTGGTGAGTGCCAATGGGGACGCGCGTCAGTTTTATAGCTGAGCCGGGAGGAGAGGCATTGGCAGGGAAAGAAATGCGCTCATCAATGTTTATTAATCATCGGCGTGATATGATACTGTAGAATTGGTGTATTTTTTACACACGTTGAGCATGCACAATCGTCTTTGGCTACAAGTCGATTAACTTAATTAGTCACAGGTCTGTGTGAAAGCCATGCAAAACTGTTTCTGGTATAAGCAAAAAGCCGTAAGTGTCATTCTATCAGCTGTCAGTCAAAGTCATCTGCTGGGCCTGCTTTTTCTTTTTTAACACACACGTCGGAGTGTCTCAAGCTGTTTGCAAGGAATCAAGCGTCAAGTTTTCTACATGAACCGCATGAAACAAAGGAGCAACAGCTCACACATCAGAAAACCCACTGTCTGTATCTATGAAAAGGACAAAAAATGCAAGACGAGAGTGATGGGCCAGGAAAGCTGATACAGCATTATGAATAACTTGCTCACCAATGGATCCTCTGAGAGTCCAAACAGATGATAAAAACATCACAATAATCCACACTACTCCAGTCCATCCATTAACATCTTGTAAAGCGAAAATCTGCATGTTTAACAAATCCATCATGAAGATGTTTTAACAATAAACCATCTCATCTGGTCAAAATATGAGTTCATAATCCCTAATAATGCTTTCTCCAGTAAAAAGTCCATCCTTTGTTTTCCTCTCACATCAAAATCCACCAACATATTTGTTTAGAACTGATTTTGGATTGTTTTGCTTGCTTAATTTGTGCATATTTCTCTCCTGATTCAGATGAGATGACTAGGAGTTTTAGCCCCATATTTTAGCTGAAAGCAATCATTTTAAGTTAGAAACCTCTTATCAGTGGTTTGGACTCTCATTCTGACGCAGAGGATCCATTGATGAGCAAGTGATGTTCAGATGAAGAAACAGACTCATCTACATATTGGATCACTTGAGGGTGAGTACAATTTCAGCATATTATTCCTTTAAACTACATCATGATTGGTAGTTTGATACTACTTTTATACAATATTTAATATACAATAGTTAATATTTGAAGTTAATAGCAAATGTTAAATAACACACGAACAAGAGCTTTGAGTGATGAACAAAGGTGCTACATGTTTCATCAGCTCTGACATGTGAAAGACAAGGTAGATTTCTATCTGCAAAGAGGTATTGCACATGAATGATTGTTATGATTCTTTTAACCTCCCTCACTGTCTTTGTCCACGCAACACGCTATTAACTGATGTTTCTGTGTAATTACTCTGTCTGTGTGTTTTACAAACACGCAGACACTCACAAAAGAGGCTGGTATGTTTTCAAAGAAGCTAAGCGGCATGTCTGCAATAATTTAAATATTTGTAATCAAAACAGAAAACTCTCACTGACTGTTTTGGGTATACACAACAAAGCCTCGCCAATCAAAATAGTGTTGCGAAAGCACAATGTCAAAAGCAATTTACTTTCGAAAGATCGATGTAACCGCTGATGAGCATCTTCGGTTTAGCTCATGTATTTTGGATCGGCAACAGTCATTGTGCATTAATTAGAGCTCCTAACACTGATTCACAAAAACCAATCAATTACCCTTCTAGACTTGACTGGCAGTACCCTATAATTGGGTGGCTGCTTTCCTTTTCTCAAGTGCCCCGCAGCCAATCGGTGCAGACCAAACAGGTGGCAGCAGAGGAAACAAGCTCTTCCAGTCCATAAAACTGGCTAACTAGCTCCTGAAAGTTGCCAGCCTGCAATTATCATATCATTTGTGTTGTAAATCACACTGCTTCTTGTCATAGTATCATCACATGCAGCACTCACAACCCCCCCCACCACCAAAAAATGTTTGGGGAAAAAAAAGAGTAAACATATTTCAGGCCATTTTCAAAAAAGATCGTTTCATCGCAAATATACCTAAGTAGCTGTGAAAACTGTTCATAAATCATAAATATGTGTGACATTGTCCCTCCCTACTGTACTGCGTTGCACAATAGACTCAAACGCAGCTCGTATGTACTTCCTCCTTCTCAAGTCCAAACATCCCCAATTCCAGCTTACCCACCCACATACCAAATTATTATCCTGTCATCTAGACACAAGGATGTACGACATTTTTATAATGCCTTATGTCCATCATATCTTAAATAATTGGAAAAGTAATAATCCTTCCATCTGGATTTTGTTTTCCATTGGCTGTTATAATCATGACAACCCATAGACTAATACGTTGTTTAATTTAGTCATTTGTGCAGTTAAAACAGTCTCGCTGAGGTACTGTATGTTCTCACCCTCTAAACACATGGTAATCGCTCAGCTGCAGTTGATACAGCCACAAATGAGGCAAATTAGTCACTGGTGTAAAAAATAAAAAGTTGAGAAAACTTAAAGGGGTGGTCCTATTATGCGTTTTCACTTTTTCAACTTTAGTTAGTCTGTAATGTTGCTGTTTGAGCATAAAGAAGATCTGCAAAGTTACAAAGCTCAAAGTCCACTTCAAAAGGAGATATTTTATTTAACTTTTCAAAAACTACAACGAACGACTCGTTTGGACCACAACGCATATTTTCCGGGATTTGTGATATCACAAAGATTGACGAATGGGACGAGACCTGGTTGAGCTGCACTAGAGAAGGCAACGAGTGTTATCACTGTGTCGGAGACACGCTAGCTTTCCCAAGGCAGACGATCTTAGAGTGGTTACAATCATCCGGGTTTAAATCGCGCTCAAATTGATTTGATTTTGATGCAATATTTACACTGAAGCTCGCAGGCGGCTATGGTAAGGGCGTGACATTTCCCGACCAGGCACCGAGTGCTGCCAATCACAACACACACTGGCCCAGCTAACCCGATCACAACACACACTGGCCCAGCTAACCGATCACAGCACACACTGGCCCAGCTAACCCATCACAGCACACACTGGCCCAGCTAACCCATCTCAGCACATTTCGTATTTCAGAAGGCTGGCCTTCA
Source organism: Sinocyclocheilus grahami (assembly GCF_001515645.1). Classification (NCBI taxonomy): domain Eukaryota; kingdom Metazoa; phylum Chordata; class Actinopteri; order Cypriniformes; family Cyprinidae; genus Sinocyclocheilus; species Sinocyclocheilus grahami. The sequence continues at coordinate 339,957 of NW_015505429.1, read as the reverse complement.
TTTGATTCAGGAACTATTCGAGCCGTTCATGCCAGACTGGGGAGGGAGGTGTTGTAATAATGTAAAATATGTGAAAAATAATGTGTTTTTCGACAACCTAGTATGAGAGCCTTTTCTAGTACACCCCCAAAACAAAATCAAGACTTTGTAAAAGAGCATAATAGGACCACTTTAAAGGTTTAAGGCAACCAGCTTCAGCTGATTTTTGAGTTTTCTCAACTTTTTGTTGTATAAACTGAAAACAAGAAGTTGAGAAAACTAAAAAATCTGCTAAAATCTGAGAAAAGTTTTCTCAACTTTTTATTTTTACAGTATAGATAAACAACTAGATAAGTTTTTTTTTTAACCAACGGAGATCATGATTTATATAAAACACCAACTTGTAAAAAAAATTGTCTTAAAAATAAATAACATATTAAGTAAATGACCATCAATTTTTATCTTCCACACTGAAAAAAGGCTGTAGAATGAGTTTTCACTCAGAAATCGCTGTACATACACAAACATAGTAACACTGAATTAAATATGACATTTTAAAGCAGAAAAACATAAACATACTCCAGTAATCTTTGTTTTATTCATGACGTTGAAAACTGTTATTGTTATAAATAACAATATAAATGAATTATATGTGAAATTTTGAAATATTAAAATTGAAATAGTATTTTGTTGTTGTTGTAAAATGTACAATAATCGTTGTTTTATTTTGAAAAACATTTTTTTTACAGTATATGAATTATAAAAGTTATCCAAATTAATGGACGTGCTGCAAATTCATTAAATATACCTATACCTGCTGTATATTTATTTCTCAAATTTATTATTTTAGTAATTGCACTCAATGACCAATTTTGCATTCAAAATTAATAGGAAAGAGAATTAAACACAATGACCAAAGTTTCAACAATGCATGTTTTTTCAAAGTTGTAAATAAAATTTAAAAAAATTATTGGATTATATTTTATAAGAAATTACTATTTCAATCTCCATACCTCAAAATTTCATGTTTAATTCAATGCATTACTTGCCATTTCTTTCTAATTGTAAAAATGTGCAAGCAATTTCTGAGTGAAAATTGTTTCTAGAAGACAAAGACCAATTATATACGAAAAGAACTGAGTTATCTCTATCATGGACAGACTCGGTTTGCAGGAGAAATAAGCAGCAGCACTAGTTTTGATGAACTCGATGAAGCCAAATCGGGTGGCCCACTCCACGCTTGGCATCGGTCCAGATCAAATTACTGTAAATCAGATGAATTATTTCACTTAACATAGTTGGGAAACATCACAGACTGCTCTCTACACCTACATGCTTTCAACCATCTGTTCTTTTGTTTACACCTCTTCATATCCATGGCAACAACATGGGGGCAGGTAGCTAGTCGGAAATATTTGTAAGTAACATAGCCCTCATAAGATTAATGAGCGTTTGTGTGCTTTGACACAGAGGAATATTCTGAGACAGAATCGCTTATATAATATACAGTGACTCCAGCATATTAGTCAGTCTAAGCTATTTTACACTTCATTTCTTCATGCACTGGGTATTAGGCCATCTGTTGCATCATATCTGTGTTGAAATCACTCTTGCTGTCTTCAAAGTTATCTCAAGCTACTATTTATCATCATGTGTTTTACAGCGATAACGTCCTGTCTATGCCATCATTACTCATGCAGACAGAGAGTGGTCATTTTGCATACACAAACACTGTGACTTCGCTGGTTACGTTGCATTAGTGAAGTTTGACTATACCCACACAGAATTTATTACGGGGTCATTCACAATCATTCATTGTTTCATTTCATTTCGGTACATAGAACTAAATACCTGGCTGTCTGAAACATAATAGGTATGATAGAAACAGCCTTTGTTTACACTAGAATGTTCAAGCCAGTGATGTTTTTCATGTAGTGGGTGTTAAGAGTTTAAATTAAGCTTATTATATCTGTTTGAAGTGTTGCGGCGTATGCTTTTTATCCTGTGTCTTTCAGAAGTGTTGTTTCCTGGGGACTTTTCCAGTAATTAAAGAGAATATGAATAGATTGTTCTTAAATTATCTTTCACAGTTTATAGGCATTGCGATTGATAATGAGGCTTGTATTAACGTCTGTGTGTACCGAGGTGATGCAGAGAAGCAAATTTAATTCATTTCTGTCACTCTGGGCCTTAAGGATTAGCAGGTGTAAATTACAGCACATAAAGGTGACATGGATGCATTTCCAGCTGACTGAAATATACGTATATGTACATTTAAATGAGCAAGCAGAGAAGTTACATGATCAGATGCACGTAAGTGAACAGTTTGCATGCTACAAGACACGCATATTAAATCGAAAAAACTTCAGAAACATATTCAGAAGTGACGGTGATGGTGTTTGATACTGTACTGTTTTGCTCCAGTTTCGGCGTGACGCTGACTGTTTACACATGGAAATCCAAAGGTGGAGATGTTTGTGTTCACGTTCAAGCACTTATATGTTGTGTGAGCATGTAAATGCACTATTATTGGGAGTATTTCTGAGTAACGATACCCGCCTGCTTTATGTAAGCCGTGGTTGCTCAGGAATGCAAAAGCAACTTATATTAAAACAAAAACACTTCTAAATAAAGCTCATGCACTAATCAAAACCATTCAATGTAACATAATAGTAATAAGAAACAATAATGGTAACAGTAATAAATAATTTCCAAACAGACATTAAGTTAACGTTTTATTATCTAATAGTCTGCAGAAAAAAAGTTAAACGAACAGCTCAGGAATGCAAAAGCAACTTATATTAAAACAAAAACACTTCTAAATAAAGCTCATGCACTAATCAAATCCATTCAATGTAACATAATAGTAATAAGAACCAATAATGGAACAAAGGAATAAATAATTTCCAAACAGACATTAAGTTAACGTTTTATTATCTAATAGTCTGCAGAAAAAAAGTTAAACGAACGCATAACAAAAAATGCCTGGGAACAGATGGGATTACAGTGCTTTTCACCTTAAAGGAAACCCAATAAAGAAACAATCTGCTATGAAGTGCTACAAACCATTCTGGGTCTTGGAGGTTAGATTCTATCTATTTTAATTGAGAGCAAAAAAAGAAAGAAATTCAAGCATTTTCTAAGCTTCTCTAGTTCACTGATATTTGACATCAGTTCAAGAGCCATTAAAAAAAAGGAAAGAAAAATCATTCTCACGCAATACAAATTTTTTGTAAGCTTTAACCCGGATGTAAAACGCTAAGTAACATTTTGGGTTTGGAGCTCAAATGCATAGAAAAGTCAAATAAATAGAACCATTTCAGAAGTTAAACTGCACTAGTGATTTTCTAGAAAGACCGTGAGGGTATTTCACCACTTTAAATTTGCCCGGTTCATAAAATAATGACATTTTGTCACATACAAACATCCAGTTTTTCAGAAGTACATCTATGAGTGATATTTGATTCACACACTGGATCGACCTATTGTCGTTAAGACTGTGGCCGTTGAATGTCTAAAGCAATTTAACACTACAAACATTTATCAATCTATTCATTAAGGTGGTTTTATTACCTTTGCTGTCCGATATACTACTTTATAATGGAAATGTTCTGACTGATGACAAAGGAGCAAGAGAGAAGTGTAACAAAAGAAAGCATACAAAAAGTCTTCATTGCTCTGAGATGGAACGCGATCCAAAACGAAGAGGTCCATGTGTATTGCATACAGTCGAGTCTTTGTTCAGCTGTGCACGATCAGAAGTCAGCGGCAGCTGAATGTGACTCAGTTCCTTAGTTTACAAGCCGAGTTCAATTCATGACGAAGTCTGAAGAATGTCTTGCTTTTTTCTGTGGCAGGGATCCATCAGCATGACGGATGTTTATTAACCGTGTGATATCAGTCTTCTGAAATGACGTCGATGTCCTCAGAGCTGCCCTGCTGAGTGGCCACCCTCCAGCGGCTGACGTGCTGAGTACCTTTCCTCTTCTGCTGCGAGTCCGGTGACTCTTCCTCCAGCTTCTGTCTCTTGTGTTTGGTCCTTCTGTTCTGGAACCAGACTTTCACCTTAACAAGAATGACAAAGAGAGGCCATTTTAATACATCAGCTTAATTAGCAATATTTTTTGAAATGTGTGTTTTTAGTCTTTTCTGATTATAAAAAGATGATTTTTGATGAAAAGCTGACGTGCTGAGTACCTTTCCTCTTCTGCTGCGAGTCCGGTGACTCTTCCTCCAGCTTCTGTCTCTTGTGTTTGGTCCTTCTGTTCTGGAACCAGACTTTCACCTTAACAAGAATGACAAAGAGAGGCCATTTTAATACATCAGCTTAATTAGCAATATTTTTTGAAATGTGTGTTTTTAGTCTTTTCTGATTATAAAAAGATGCAATCCTGTCCTAGGCCTATGCCTGATGAAGGTCAGTGGACCAAAACGTTGCTTGTGATAATAAACTTCAATATTTAGCAAGTTTAGGTAGTGTGCGGGATTGCATCTCTTAAGTCTTAAGTCGCTGGGGTATATTTGTAGCGATAGCCAAAAATACATATGGGTCAAAATGATTGATTTTTCTTTTATGCCAAAAATCCTTAGGATATTAAGTAAAGATCATGTTCCATGAAGATAGTTTGTACATTTCCTGCCGTAAATATATCAAAACTTGTAGATGTAAAAACAAAATAGCTCATTTAAAAGATTCACAGCAGGTGTATCTGAAAGTCTGAAACTACTAGTGAAGATTCTTTACAGTTTTGTAATTAAATAAAAATAATTACAGATTACATTATCAGCATGAAAATGTGAATGTATGATTTTTCTTTTATGCCAAAAATCCTTAGGATATTAAGTAAAGATCATGTTCCATGAAGATAGTTTGTACATTTCCTGCCGTAAATATATCAAAACTTGTAGATGTAAAAACAAAATAGCTCATTTAAAAGATTCACAGCAGGTGTATCTGAAAGTCTGAAACTACTAGTGAAGATTCTTTACAGTTTTGTAATTAAGAAGATTCTTTACAGGATTACATTATCAGCATGAAAATGTGAATGTAATGTGAAATTATAAATTATTTTTTAAATTGAAAAATGTAGCAAAATATAGATAAAACAGTATTTAAAAAAACATCCAAAATAAAAGTAGCTGTTGTTGTTAGATTTCTTTAAAGAAAGATTTTTTTTTATTTAAAAAAATTGCCCACTTCCTAATTAACACGTACTCTTTCTTTTTATAAAGAAAATGTTACATTTAATTAATTTAACGTTTTGATTTAAAAGATTCACAGCAGGTGTCTAAAAGTCTAAAACCACCAGTGCAGAATCTGACATACTCCTAATTTTATGTCATAACATTTATTTTTTTTTTTTTAATTTTCCATTCATTTCCAGGTTCAGATTTTAAATCCCAGGTTTTCAAAAGTGCCTCAGACTTTTGGACCCCAGGTATTGCTCAAGCCTAACAATCCTACACAAATATGTATGTACAGACGATTGTGAAAATAGCCAATTATTGAGTGTTGTATACATGCTTTGGAATTTATATGGCCTATCCCAAGGCAAGGAATGATGAATTACTTCCGTCCTGTGAGGAAACTAGATGAGTAAATGTGTGTTCACGTCCCGTGTGTGTGTGTGTATGTGTGGTGGAATGCAGCCGTGTTCGCCGGAGGGATCGACCCTGACGCCTCTGCCTGCTTACCTGTGTCTCTGTCAGGCACAGCCCGTTGGCTAACTGCTTCCGCTCGGCTCCCACCACGTAATGGTTCTTCTCAAAGGCACGTTCCAGCCGGAGCAGCTGCGAGGGGGAGAAGGCCGTGCGGATGCGCTTGGGCTTGCGAGAGAAAGGTCCGTGTAGCAGCAGGTTTTCCGGGCTACTGTCGTCACCTGGAGACAAGAAATAAAGAGTTCTTGTTAATTAGGAAGTCGACAATTTTATCGTTGTATTTTAAACGAATAAATTAAAATCTAAAACTTTATTTTAAAATAATCTAAAGAAATCCTAAAAAAAATAGCTAAAGTATTAGTAATAGTAAAAAGTAAAGAGTGCAAGTTAATTAGGTATTGGAATATTTCATAGTGTGTTTTTAAATAAATAAATACAAATCTAAAAATGTCTTTAAAAAATAAAAATACAAAATAGAGAAATAAAGAGAGCATGTTAATTAGGAAGTAGACAATTTTATAGGGATTTTGAATAAATAAATAAAAATGTAAGGCGTTCTTTAAAAAAAAAAGAGAGAGAGAGAAATAAAGAGTACGCGTTAATTGGGATGTGTACAATTTTATAGTGGGATTTTAAATAAATAAAAATCTAAAAATTAAAAATAGAGAAATAAAGAGTACATGTTGGAAGTGGAAAATTTTATAGTGGAATTTTAAATAAATAAATAAATAAATAATCATTTAAAATGTACTTTACAAAAAATACTTAAAAACTGAAAATATAATATAAAAACTCTAAAAAAAATTTTTTTTTGAGAAATCAATTATATGGAATAATTAGGAAGTGGGTTTTAAAAAAAACTAAAATAAAAATCTAAAATGTAAAAAACAAAATCTACAAAACAAAAGATTTTTATTTGTGAATTAAGTGTCAAAATACGTTTTTTGTGTTACATTTTAGTAACCTTCTGCTGACATCACAATGACATCATTGTATTGCTTTTGAAAAGTAACTATTTGAATTCCACACGTGTATTCATAAAATTCTTTTAGAGTTAATTCGAATATTAAAATATCTGTCTTACGGCAACCATTACATTGACACGTCTTGGTTTAGCAGATGTATTATTATCCAAAGACTCTGTATGCTTTTATACAAAATAAGTGCTTTACATAGGCACAGCATTGCAGACATTAGGTGCAGGATTGCATGTCTTAATTGAGCCACATGAGCCGATTTGAATAATTCCAGGTCTGTTCCAGACACGGCTGATGTAAAGTGTGTTCACACCACATCATTCATACCAACCCAACGTCTCCGTGCATTCAGAGACGAGTCTTTAACCTTCGGCCCTCGTAATGTGGCATTATCCTGATTTTCATACAAATGCAAGGCTTTGAAATATTGCTGCTAAAACATAAATAGACATCCGTGGCTGAAAAGATGTAAAGCAATCGTGATGAATATGTTAATTGTCAGTTAAGCAAATCTAAATCCCTTACATTTGGGTTGATTATATTCAACATGAGGGAATAGTAAAATTTAGCCTCCATCAGCGTCAGGGCAAACGTGATCTTCGCGTGACCCCAGACAACATCTGGAGGGCAGAGTCCCAATGCCGTTTATTGCAAACACACAAAGAGAGAAAAACATTTTTCATAAACAAATGGATGTGTAATTTACGTGACCACTTTAGTGTTTGGAGAGCTATGCTTGAAAAAATCTTCAGAAAGATGATGACCGCAATCACGTATAAACAAAATATTCTCGCGGAGCGGTTACTGGGAGGATTGTGAAGCGCGCAGAAGTGACAGACCATGATCTTTTGTCAATGAAAAAATAACCAAAATGTTCCAACGTTCGCATCAGGTGTGCAACCGCAAATGTACATCGGTAACATGCAAACGTCTCAAAAAGATGTTTGCTTCAATAACGACTGTTTCGGAGCATCGGCTGAATCATGAATGCGGTTGGTAGGCCACAAAGACCGTCAACTGCAATTGCTAGAAGTATATTAACATATCAAATGGAAGTTTTTAAATATATTCAGTCATCCAGAAATACTTTCACAATTCCAAAGGGCGACTAAATCCTTTAACCACAAATTTAGATAAACTAATTTAACCCAAATCCAAATAGTAAGCCATAAGAGTTACGTTTACACAGAAGCCATTCAATTTTAACACTGATCATCAAAGAACGCACAGTGATGTACCAATTCTGAGCACAAAAGCTCACTAATGGCATCACCAGAAGATGAAAAGCGGATTAGCATGAGGCTGTTCAGACTTTAAGTCTCTTTAAAAACTCCGAAACCAACCCTTTATCTGCAGAGAATAGCTTTGAACTGACTCCTTTCAGAGGAGCGTTAAGCCATCACACAGAAGCAACTTCAACTCTCAGCCTCAAACACCGCAACTCCTGCGTCGTCTACACACATCCCAAAGCACAAAAAACACATTTTTGTCCATTCGCGACATATAGGGCGTTTGTTTCCACGCACAGAACGACGCAGCCCTTCATTAGCAGAGGCTTCCCAAAGGTTCTAATAATGTACAACCTTTACTTCTATTTTACTAAAAGGTGCATATTTTCTGTCACTGCACTGTCATTGACGACTGCTTTCAGCTGGCGTGCTGAAAACGCTTTGAACACCACAGGCAAAAACAATGGAGACACCTCCGTGCAAAAATGAGGGGAGCCGGGTGCAAGAATGTAAATAATGAGTTCTCGGCGGTTTGAAGGTGTTGAAAAGCCCTCCTTAAACCTTCCTCAAGGTGCGCTGAGCGCCAACCAACCGAAACTGAGCTTGGTGGCAACTTTTCGAAACTTTCGCATCAAAGTGTACGCTCGGCGCTCTCGGTCTGGCATCATCAGCATGTGTGGCATCACCTCGGTGTCTCTCTCGCTCTCTCTCTCTCTCTCTCTAGAGGTGGTGGATCAGACTGGCAGGCCAGAACACTGACTGAGACTCGGGCCTCCTGAAGAGCTGGGAGACCCTCCGGGGCTTTGGACTCAAACACACACTGGCCTATCCACGGCAAGAAAGCCCCCAACATGAGGAAAAGGGAACCAGATGGCACCCAGATCAGCTTTACTATCATTCCCTTGGCACAAACAAGCTTGGTCTTGTCAGTGCTGTTCTCATTAGAGGCAGGGAGAAGGGTGGCCTATAGTGGGAAAGAAAGAGACTGGACCCTTTGGTCTCTCCTACAGAATGTGTGTTCCCTGTGACGCTGCCTCCCTCCCAATTTTTCAATATATATATATATATATATATATATATATATATATATATATTACATTATGTTATGGTATGAAGCCTTGAAGCCCTGGTATGAAATTTTTTTTATCAAACTCATCTCAAAATATTATTTTTCAAAATTCTGAAGAAAATTACGTAAAATTATATTATAATATGTATAATACGTAAACACTGTTACTGTTACTATAGCCTATATATGTCTATTCACACACACACACACACACACACACATACATATACATGTATATATATATATATATATATATATATACCAAGTTCAATTACTCTTTTTGAAGAACATGATTATCAAACCTATCAAATTATATTTTACTTTTAATAGGACTGTTACTGTTACTATAGCCTATATATGTCTATTCACACACACACACACACACACACACATACATATACATGTATATATATATATATATACCAAGTTCAATTACTCTTTTTGAAGAACATGATTATCAAACCTATCAAATAATATTTTACAATTTGATTTTTAATAGGAATACAAATGTTTTCAACAAACTTTTAAGAAACAAATTCATCTCAATAATCCTTTTTTCATAATTTTTTCATCTTTTCAAAATATAGTTATTATTAAGCCTATATAATTATATATAGCGCATATATATAGTTCTTAACTGATATGATCTGCTTTTATATTATTACATTGGTACATTATTTTATTACATTATGTGTTGGAATGAAGCCTCTAAAAATGAAAATCAGCAGCGTTAAGAGTCTGCTGATGACGGTGTTTATACCTCTGGAAGATTTGTATTGTAACCTGATCGCACACAAATCTCAGAAAAGTGCATCAGTGTGGCACTGTCACAGTCTGTGAAACGTACCCATAACACAGACCCCTGCTCATGTACAACAGCAGGCTGCTCTGAGATCCTGTTTACCTTGCCCCGCATGACGGATCCGAGGACATGGACACATCTCTTTTCCCATTCAGGAAGCGGCAGAGTTAAAACCCATGGACACATTAGGCCATCCTTTCCCACCCAATCCCCACGGCTGCATTTAGCCGTGTCTAAACAGTAGTTTTCTAGGTTATTGGACACCATCAGTGAGTGGATCGGCTCTGTGTGTAAACAAAGAGGCTCTATCTGAACCCCGGATCTGAGTAATAGTGACAACAACCTCTGACTTCCACCAATTACCTGAGCACTGCCCCCGAGGACTGTGGAGCAGCCCAGGACCCTCACAGACCGGCCAGAGCTACTGATAGCTGCTTTAACAAATTGCCTGGTAAATAGGACCTCCCAGTATCGATTACACTTTTTAAGGACTCTGTAAACCGGACTATCAAATCTATCATATACTACAATTTAATTTTTAACAATAACATTTTTTTTTTTTTTAAGAAGTTTGAAGAAACAATCTCATCTCAAACAATAATCTCAGTGAGATGGTGATACATTTGCTAAATTTAAATCAAATTAATAACTAAGCTCTTAAAAGAACATTTCAAGGCAGATCTTCTACAGTTACCTAATAAATCCATAAAAGTAAGTGCTTGTGCAAATAATTGCTTAAAAAGCTAACATGTGTCCTTAACAGTATTATAAATGTTTGCATTTTATTATAGTATAATTTTAAGAGTTGTAAATGTTTATGAGCCTTATAATAACAAACATACAAGAGAGTAGCTGCATGCAGCAAATTGAGCTCATACCAATTTCCACATGTAATAGTAATTCATTTTTCTCCCCTCAAAAAAAATTAAATTATCATAATAATTTATGTATATCCAACTTTTAAAAAACGACGTAGAAATACAGTGCATAACAGTACAACGTGGTCCTTCGTTAGCTTTTATATATAAAAATTAGATCAGATGTTTACACGATTCTATTAAATGTAATATTTTTAACTAAAATAATCCTGAAAGGCTGAACTAAACGCTAAATTAATTAAAGGCGGTACATTTATGCCATCTGTATTATCAATTTATGCTTAAAAATTAATACAACTGCGATAATGTTTTAATAATCAGTTATTTATTATAATAATATTGTACATTGAGAATACTGAGAATAATTCAAACCGAACAAAAACGATTTGTATCGAGCAATTATGTCCTTCTTTTATAATTTTGCCTAAATATGTAATCAAAATAAAGCAGCGGTCTTTCGTAATCGAACGATTATTATTTTGCAAGTCGTGTTTATTATAAAAAAAAAAGCGCTTCAATTAATTTAGTCATTTTTTTAATAACAGAAATCTCTACTGCACGGTGTAATTTTCTCATGATTTTGAATATTTTCGATCAAATCGATAAAAGTATTCAGGTCAACGTTAATAAAGGACAATGTTAAGGCAGGACTTCTCCCGTGCGCATCACTATATAGCTATAATATATATTTTTTTAAATAATAGGCCTATTTAAATAAAACATTGAAATCAATACAGGCCTCTGAAGTGCTGAGAACATCGACTACCTCATATAGGCGACTTCAAATCTGCCCATTTTTGCTGCTTTTTTTTCTCCAAGCCGTTTTAACTTCATATGCCTGCATGCACTGTTTTCAATATTTCGCTATTTTCTCTGCATCCTCGCCGGCAGCATAATTGAAAACAGACCCTCACCTTGGAATCGATGTCCCAGGTATCTGTTCCTCAGCACCCACGGGTAGAAGTTCAAGGTGTCCCTCTGGTGAGGGCTGAAGAAGGGCTGTGTGGGGATCTGGAGGTGCCGCAGAGACAGGCCGGAGTTGCTGGAGTGAGTGGCCGGATCTGTGAACATCATCTCTGGGCTGCTGCTGTACAGTGTCCTGCCGGAGTTCTGGAAGCAGCTCCCAAAGGGAGAAGGATGGATGGATTCAGTAAACCTCAGAGCAGTGGGTCTGATGGGCTCATCCGCGGCGGCACTTGAGGGGCTGGAGTCTTTACCAACGAGAGATTCAATGGTGAAGCACTTCTTATTGTGCTGGAACATTGTGAGGGCTTATAAAAAAAATACTCAAGTCAATTAAATCAAATAAAACACTAAGTTAACAAGTATGTCACTCTGAAACCGATGCACGTTTAAAAAAAGTCAAAAAGATGATATTTATATAGTCCATCTACAATCCATAACTTCATTCGTTTCCTTTGGTTCCTTCAATTTCGTGGGTTGCAATACACTTCCAATAGCTGCAAATAGGCGCGTGAGTTCTGTTCAAATGAATTCAGATCTCATCTCATGCGTGTCCTTGTCAGAGCAAAACTCGCGCACCGTCAGCTGTGTCATCTGAAGCAGGCATCAGCTCCTCCGATGCAGATCGCTGCGAGCTCTGATGATCGATGATCTGTCAGATTGTGCGCTGAGGATCGTCATGAGCCAACTTCAATACCTGCGCGCGGAGCTCCGACGGCGAGGTGCGGTGCGGTGCGGTGCGCATGCGCAGAGCAAGAAATTCAGAAAGTTCAACAGCGAAACACAAGACCTAAATTAAAAACCTCAGAACTGAATCTTTCTGATGTCGTGATCAGGTCGTTGGTTATGCGGTGCATTAGGCTACAATGTCTTTAATTTGCATTATGATTGCTATTTTTTATTTTTCTTTCTTGGCTTGCTTTTTTTTTTTTTTTGCGAAATAGGCTGAACACGTGAAAGGATTTCATAAAATGTCTTCTTTTAGGCTACACTATAGGCTAGTGTAAAAGAAAGCACATTTACTATCTCTGAACGGTCGCATAATTCTGATATATAGGCCTATGCCTAGTGTTTTTTTTGCGTTCATAATTATTCACACACTGTAAAATGTTTTGTATGTATAAAATAATGTTTTATTTTATTATATTAGGCCTAATTATATTTAATAATTAAAAATATTCTGAAAGTGTTTATACGATAAAGCACATTCGAATGGTCTTTTATATATTTTGTGGTGTAGCCTATTAAAATAAAAGCGCTAACATTGTCAAAGCAAGAATTAAAGCCTACAAATGAGGAAATTCGCTTTAGTAATAAATGCCATTATTACTATCATAGTTCTATTATTAACCCTTATTGCTGCTGTTGTTGTATCAAATGATTATTATCTTCTCCATAAGAAATATCCTTTAAGGATGTTCCTTACAACAAGTGAAGATAATAACAGAGAGAAAGAAATTGAAATTGTGTGATCATGAAGAACTTTCACTTGTCAGTGAAATCTTAAACTGACACATCCAGCACTCATTTCTATTTTATAGATAGAAAGAGAACTCAGGAATCTGAACTCGGTTTGGGAGTTTCTGAAGGTGTCTTAATGAAGCAGACACAGATCAAGGCAAGCGGGCATTGATCTCACGACTTGACATGTCTGGAGTGCCTCTCCTTGTCTCATTTGTCAGTTACAAACGCAACAGTACAACGTGGGTCCTTCGTTAGCTTTTATATATAAAAATTAGATCAGATGTTTACACGATTCTATTAAATGTAACATTTTTAACTAAAATAATCCTGAAAGGCTGAACTAAACGCTAAATTAATTAAAGGCGGTACATTTATGCCATCTGTATTATCAATTTATGCTTAAAAATTAATACAACTGCGATAATGTTTTAATAATCAGTTATTTATTATAATAATATTGTACATTGAAAATACTGAGAATAATTCAAACCGAACAAAAACGATTTGTATCGAGCAATTATGTCCTTCTTTTATAATACAGCCCTCTTGTGCCTCCCTTCTCAGTCCCTCTGCATATAATTAATAGCTTTCTCTGGCCAATTTAGTCCCCTTTGCCTCAAATACAAATGGCCATTAACATCTATTAATTTAGCCTCTGGCAATTGATTGCAGATTGTGCAGAGCTGAAAGGCTATAACAGTTGGAGTTTTTGTAAGCACTCTGGGTGTGAAGGCGAGTTAAAATGTGATTATTGTTCCCCTGCCTGGAACTAACTGGTGTTAAACCCTCTTTGAAGATTGGTTATTTTACTAGTCATTAGCTGACTCAGAGAGCCTAAATTAAATAGACGACCATCAATAGCTATTGACTTGAGGAACATGATCAAAAATAGCTAGCACGTTCGTTAATTCAGCTATTCACGATGAAAAATGTACAGGACAAAGATACACCACAAAAAGGCTTAATTAAACTGTCTAATTAAAAAACTTCTTAAATTACGTACAGAACTCAGATCTATTAGTACACTCTAAAAATGCTGGGTTAAATACAACCCAGTGCTGGGTAAAATAGGGACAAACCCAGCAATTGATTTGTTTTGACCCAGCGGTTGGGTTAAACATTTAACCCAACCTTCTGGGTAGTAACCCAGCCGCTGGGTCAAAACAACCCAATTGCTGGGTTTGTCCCTATTTTACCCAGCACTGGGTTGTATTTAACCCAGCATTTTTTAGGGTGTATAGTGTTAATAGACCGCCACAGTAAACTCTTTACTTATTGCTGAATTCATTATTGCAGAAATGTACAAAGTATTTTTTTAAACAGAAAATTAAATATTTTGCATATAATATGGAATAATGTAATTACTTTTGGTTTAAAAAGAAGTAGTAAATGATATAGAAATATTACACGATGACAAAGAAAGCCAGAAGTAGTAACACAATTTGTAAAACAGGACAAGTTCTCACTGTAAAACAATTGTAAGTTTTAATATAATCATATTAAAAAATAGTATGACTGAAAAGTACATTCAACAATGTTTGCATGATGTAGGCTACAGCTAAATATGTTAACTAATAGAGGCTATAAGGATGCAATGCTTTAAGCGCATGCAGTCCGGTTTTTCACTATACTAAATAAATGTATTACAGGTTTTAATATGATCTGATACAGGCTTTTGTTAGTTACAGTCTTCAGTGACAGGCTACCAGAGCACAGGTAGATGCATGGTGAGCCTCATTCTATACAATATCGCCCTCTAGTGTACCAATACTATTGAACTGTCACCAACTGAATTTAAAGTGGTCAAACTATTTTAATTATAGGCTTGTGAATTAAGCTAACTAATCATAATGCAGTTTCATCTATCATGTATTCAATTTCAGAGGCGCAGCTCATCATAATGGCATTTTCACTAGTTAGCAGTAAGCCGGTTACCTCACCTGAATGTTCATAGATTTGTTTTGGATGTTTCGACGTGGAAAGCAGTTCTTTGCAAAGGAAATATGGATATTTTATTTGTAAACATCATACTTTTTTCGCTTATTTCAGTTAACGTCATAAAACAAGAGCTAAACCAGTAGTAGTACTGACCGCGTGTCGTATAAACAAGGCGGAAGGCGCAAGACAAACTGATTCAACTTGAGTAATTTACACTGGAACCGCTTCGATTGATTCAAACTCGATTCACTAGCAAAAACCAGATCAAAAGAGCCTTTCAGTTTCGAGTTCGACATCGCTTGTAATGATTTTAAAACACATGTCGTGATGGGTGAAACTGAGATTTTCGAAACTCCGAATTAAACCATTGCGTCGCAAAATTTTTCACTGTTTCGAAGCGCTCCAATCGCGTATCGTGAAATATTTTAATCAAATCGTAAATTTAAAGCGCGTACCGTGAATCATTTTAATCAAATCGTAAATTTAAAGCGCGTATCGTGAATCATTTTAATCAAATTGTAAATTTAAAGCGCGTATCGTGAATCATTTTAATCAAATCGTAAATTTAAAGCGCGTATAACGAATCATTTTAATCAAATCGTAAATTTAAAGCGCGTATCGTGAATCATTTTAATCAAATCGTAAATTTAAAGCGTGTACCGTGAATCATTTTAATCAAATCATAAATTTAAAGCGCGTATCGTGAATTATTTGATTCATATAACTTCAGAGCGGGTTCGCAAGTCATTATACGCGCTCCTAGTCCTGATCTGAAATGATGGGTTCGCGAATCAATTTAGGATCGCATGACACAATCCTTTTTTTCTGATTTCTCTCTTTCTTATTTATTAAACAGTACAGTTTTTTAGTAAGACAGTATACCGTTATAAAAACAAAACTAAGAAAAAAGTAAAGATAAAAAGTAAAAAGATAAAAGACAAAGTAAAAAAAAAATCTGTGACATTTACGGTAAAATACCGGCAGCTGTGGTTGCCAGAACTTCACCGTTAAAAATACGGTAGCAACATTTTAGGTTTTACAGAATTAACTTAAATTCACAATAAAAAAACGTATTTCATTAACTGATGTAATGTTAATAAACCAGCATATTGAAGTACTAATATCTGTTTTGAACCATTGTAATACTGATAACCCCCAAAAACAGGTAGTGATGAGAAAGTCACATGATGAATCAAAGCTCATCACAAACAGCTCTTCCACAAGCTCAAGAGGGAAGTACTTATATATATATACAGAAGGTGCACAGTGTCATTCACACAAACACTAAACCCCATCATGGTAACACACATGATACTGAAATAATGCAATACACATTCATTTAACAACATTAGATGTAAGATTAACCCCTAATGTACACAACTGATAAGAAAAAACTAAGAAGAAACAGTTATTTCAATGAAAAAACAAAATATGAAGTGTCATGCAGGGAATTCTGGGAGTTTTTTTCACTTCAAAAAACCATAATTATTTTACTGTAAAATCACATTAAATGTAATTATAGTTATTCACCATATATAGTATGGAAGCTTACTGATAACCAATTAACAGGTTTTTACTGTAGCATTTTTACAGTCGTTTACTGTTAAAATCACAATACTTTTTTACAGTTTAGGCTATTTAAAGTGTTGTTGTAACCTTTTTTTTTTTTTTTAGTAATGGTGTGACATTTTTGTTCATTAATACCTTCACCTGACAATAAATCAGCCTATGGCCAAGTTTACCATGGTAACCATAATCTTCAGGAAACGATAAACATTATGAAAGCTTTTTTCTCTGTTTGGAGGTAGATCATCACATCTATCACAAGTTTACAGTATACACAATGATGCCTATGACATTTTGGAGGAAACTAGGATGGTTACCGTAGTATTTTTTCCCCTAAAAGCTCTGAAAAACAGTAGCATCATTTAGTAAAGAAATCATGCACAGTTACCTTGCAGATCACATAAAAATGTAAAAGATGTAATTTTAACATCTGGCACATCGGACAACTTGCCAATCCAGATTCACACTAAAATACATGTCATCATATTATCTGCTAGTTAGACAGACGAACAGTCACTGACAAAGGAGGACAGATTGATGTGTTATTCTTTAAAGTGACCATTTACTTAACACTTTTGAATGGGTTTAAGAACTTCTTATAAAATTATTTCAGCATTTTAGAGTAAAAGTCATTAAAACTATGGTGTGGGGGGGGTGGAAAAACACAAAATGTGAAAGAATTAGTGACAAAAAACAAAAATATTTGAGCTTCTGGACTCCAGCTCTTCTTCTTGTCCAAAAAAAATAAATAAATAAAATAAAATAAAGGTGAAGAAATTCATACAAGGCAAAAAAAAAAAAAAAAAATTAAATGTTTAATTACTTAAAATTATAAGAATTATTATTTCCAACTTACCTGGCTTCATTCATTTGTTTAAAAAGAAATTATGCAACAGCTCATTAAAACCCAGCACCGTAAACTTCATTAACAGTACAATGTTGTGGAGCTCAACAGCATTGATTGCATGTACACAAAAAATCTCCCTCAAAATGCATTTTTCCAAAGCATCTTCATGTGTGACTTAATACTCAAATAAATGGGAAGATTGCATGCCTTACAGTGTGTTATTGACATTGCTCTGCTGGTGAATGTGAAGTAGTACCCCATATTTTAATAAAGACAGTAATTGCAATGGCATAGAGTCATATTCGCTTTATTTTTTGGGCAAATGTGTTCTGTGCAGAAGTTTGTCGCCACAGGCAAAATAGCACTTTAGTTTGGACAGAGTACTGATTCACAGTTTCATTTCAGGTATTGCCAATAAAAAAATGTATGTAGAGTCCGAATTTCATTAACATTTGCGCTGCATGATGTTTTTTGGACATAGCTTTATGCCTCCAGTTCATAACGAGGGGTGAGAACCAGAAGGGCGTAAGTGACATTTTGGGCAAAATGGAGATAAATGAAGAGTTAATTTGAAAACGGATAACTCCATTTTTTATTTTTATTTTTTTCACAAATCACGTTTTTGTTTTATTGCGCAAGTAATATCAATCAAACTGCAGTTGGGTTGTTTTGATTAAGTAATGCCTTTAAAGTGGACAAAACTGTCTTTTTTGACAAAACGTGTTTGCATTCTTAATAATTTTAGAGTTATTCATTAGAAACCAAAAGACTTAACACTGAACATACTAAACCAGTTGGTGCCAAAAGAGCGTAAGTGCACTTATGCCCCTTTGGCACTGAGAAATGTATTGCGGCTAAAGCCTGTGGATAGCACTTGTGTCAAAATGGCTGACACCACATGTAAGCCAGGTAGGTCAACCATGAGAAGAAACTAGTTTTTTTTTACTGCTGTAGATGTAATATTAATCTTATTTTGTGACAAAGAGCTGGATGATGAGGGAGAAAATGAAATATCCAGAAGTCATTGTCAGTGAGGTGTAGCTAGCTAGCGGATAGTAACCAACAACATACATTCTGATGGTACGTCCCAAGTGAAAAATAAATATACTAAAATGTATTTGAAATACATTTATTTCATGCTAAGTATACTACAAATGCATTTACATATTTATGTACTTAATAAAAATACCCTGCAATTGTACTTTTAGTATACTAATCTGGTATACTTAAAGTCTGCTAAATTGGAACTATTTTAAATGTTGTGCTTAACGCACTTTAATTGTGCTGAAGTCCAAATAAAAATATACTGACGTTTAAGTGGAATTATTGCAAGTATACTTCAGGTACACTTTAGATATCTTGCATTTAAAGACCATCATAAATAGTGAAATTAAAACACATTTTAGGCTTAATATTGAGAAATGTGCATAGTGCACAAGTAGTAGTCCAAATAAAGTTTCATTATAATTTTTATATCAGCAAGTCTTGAGCAATATGTCAGTAAATATATGAATAGAGTTGAACTATACTTGGTATGAAATAAATATATGACATTTTTTTTACTATGGGTGTTATCCTATAGGCACTCAGTTACTGCTTAGACACAAGTGAAAAATAAATATACTAAAATGTATTTGAAATACATTTATTTCATGCTAAGTATACTACAAATGCATTTACATATTTATGTACTTAATAAAAATACCCTGCAATTGTACTTTTAGTATACTAATCTGGTATACTTAAAGTCTGCTAAATTGGAACTATTTTAAATGTTGTGCTTAACGCACTTTAATTGTGCTGAAGTCCAAATAAAAATATACTGACGTTTAAGTGGAATTATTGCAAGTATACTTCAGGTACACTTTAGATATCTTGCATTTAAAGACCATCATAAATAGTGAAATTAAAACACATTTTAGGCTTAATATTGAGAAATGTACATAGTGCACAAGTAGTAGTCCAAATAAAGTTTCATTATAATTTTTATATCAGCAAGTCTTGAGCAATATGTCAGTAAATATATGAATAGAGTTGAACTATACTTGGTATGAAATAAATATATGACTTTTTTTTACTATGGGTGTTATCCTATAGGCACTCAGTTACTGCTTAGACACAAGAGAAAGAATGCAGAGAAGGGACAGACAGACATAGACAAAGGATAGTACTGGGGAAAGGATACAAGAAATGCAGCGAGTAAAACGTTACACAGATGTCCACCTGGGATCACTGCTGTGAAAAAGAAAGACACAGCTTTACAAGTCAGCCAATCAGAGTAGGCTACCATTTCATGTACAATTCACAATTCCATCTGAAACATTTTTTTACGACACATTCACACTAGTTCAAATCTATTAACATTTTATTTACTGTCTATTTACTGACATGTCACTCGATACTTACTGATATAAAAAAAATTAATTAAACTTTATTTGGCGTACTACTTATGCACATTTCTCAATATTAAGCCTAAAATGTGTTTTAATGTCACTATTGATGAGGACTGTATGCTCTTCGAATAATATCGGTCTTTAAATGCATGATATTTAAATTGTACCTGAAGTATACTTGCAATAGTTTCACTTTTAGCACAATCAAATATACTTCAGCACTACTTTCTTACAATTAAAGTGCATTAAGTACAAAATTAGTTGTTCCAATTTAGCAAACTTTAAGTATACCAGTGTAGTGATACGTAAATAATATGTAAACGTATTTGTAGTATAGCATGAAATAAATGTATTTCAAATAAATTTTTGTATATTTAATTTTCTAATTCTAAGGAAGTCATAAAGGCTTTACAAATCAACCATTTGACCAAATTGTTAAGTGCCTGAGATGACCATTTCAGTCAAATTAATCTAATTTGATGTAAAGGCTTTTTTATGTGATATTTTATTTTATCATAATGGATTGTTATTTCCTTTCAACTCTTTAATGTAATGTTTTGTTCATATTGTCAGCAGATGCGCCCATGTTTTTATACACAAAATTGAATAAAACATCGGTGCCAAAAAGGCGCAAGTGACTTTTTTTAAATAAAAAAAAAATTAGAATTTTTGTTTTTCCTGAATAAATGTTAAAATCGTGTTCAAAAAGTATACCGTTATCCATGCGTGTACACATTTTTTATTATAAAAGATTGAAATCATTACACAAAATCAGATCAAACTATGGTCAATTTTTGTTTTGGCCCTCCTGTAAAGTCGGTGCAATGTCACTTACGCCCTTCTGGTTCTCACCCCTCGACAAGATCTATATATAATCCTGTGAGTGTAAGAGTAACAGCATTCCATGCATCTGAAACATGGGAGAAAAGTACAAAGACTGAAACTAGGAAACCTTTGCTTTTATATAAATACTGAATAATGTGCAAATACAATCCAAGTACCGTCGAAACACTTTCATATATATAATATTGTCCTTTTCAAGACGTGATTTTCAAGCGAAAAGAAACAGAATTCTGTCAAGACATGGCTGAGCAAAATACTCACAATTGCACTAAGAGAAACGGTCCAAAACAGGCCACTGCTACAACTAAAATATTATAAAACTCATTAAAAACCGGACATTTAGATGCTCGTATATGAAATGTAGATGATGCAAACTCAAAGTGCAGTACCTGACATTGGTCCATAGTTCAGTTCAAAAATTAATGGATGAAGCCAACAACACGGTCCTATAAAAATAAAAACTTAGAGAAAGTTATTTTCCCACAGTCACATATTCAAGTCCTTTTGGTTAGCCGATCAGGGTGATTTTTCAAGTGTGACTGGCACCAGTGATCTGTGAAAGCCTTCCTGCCGCCACAGAAGGAGAATGCGAATCATTCTGGCTTTACAGGTCCTGCTTAAGCATACTAGCTGGACTGGCACCATGGGGTCAGGCTGAGGTCACACTCTAGAAAGGTGTTGATGACAGTACATGGAGCTCCGCTGATGGTCACTTCCTGTCTGGACTCCACCTTGTAGCGGAGGTTAGTCAGGCCACCCTCTGGGTCCACCTTAAACTGCTCCTGAAAACGCAGACAGACACGAATCCAAACATTAGGAAAGGGGTCTGCATGACGACAGTGTGTCATGAGAGAGCAGAGATGCAGACAGGTACGTGGGAAAAAAGATGAGAACATTGCGCGGATCGGGGGCATGCTCTTTTAAAGATATTTGCTTTGCATACTCATTTGTAGTTCTTTTTTTTTTTTTAGAAACTTTAACACATTTTTTCAATATACATTGTTCAATATTTATTGTTCAATATACAGAAAGTTCAAAAGAAAGCATTTATTTGAAATAGAAACCTTTCGTAACATCATAAATGTCTTTACTGTCTCTAGTTATGTACCTTGCTAAATATATTAATCTCACTAAACTAGTGGTCGGCCGATATATCGGGCAATATTTGGCATTTTTCAAATATCGGCCGAAAAGTTTTTCTGCTTGGCCGATGTGTTCGAGGCGGGACTTTTATTTTGACGGCGCTGAGAGCAGCAGCGCCTGAGCACACAGTGCTCACGTTCTCCCTCTTGTTCGCCGTCGTCGTTAACAGTTCTGTCTAATACAGATAGAAGTCTGTCTAATAATCAGATAGAACTGTTAAATAAAGGAATTAAAATGTATACAAAAAGTATTATAACGATTGCTTTTATATTATTAGTAATAGAAAGGCAAACATTATAATACTTTCTCATTTGCCGTCAGCATTCAGCAAATATGCATTTACATCATTTAAACAAATCTTTGAATGGCTAATGAAAATGTAATTTCACAAACCTTGCAAACTTAGTCGAATCCAGCTGTGAGATCTTGTGAAGTGTGCGTGTGACCTGCATGATCGCGTGTTCTCTGCGTGACTTTCGGTCCGTGCAAACTGAATGCTTTAAACATTAAATTCGTGATTTCAAATTATGCTGCGCTTTATGCATTTGCCCACGGTCATATTCATGTCATTTTCACTGTGTGCTGTATGTAAAATGAGTGTTACCTTGGCTTTATTTGAACTCTGTTGGTTACAGTTTACTTCCTTTTTAATTATATTTTTAATAAATATTTATGGAAAATACTTTGTCACCTAAACTATAAGTACGTTTATTTTACAAATTTATTTTTTAATCCATTTTCAAATGATTTAAAATTTCTTAAATATTAATTAAAATAAACACAATTATATCGGCTTTATATCGGCCACCCTGCTTTCCAAGATATCGGCATCGGCTGTCAAAAAAATAAACCCCAATATCGGTCGACCACTACACTAAACATCTAACCTATGAAAGGTAGATCAAATATATACTTACTAGACATTTGTCTGATAAATGGCATCAAAAGAATTCAAATAAACAAATTTAAAGAAAGCAAAATTAAACTTTTTTTGAGGTTGGAAAATGTATCACATGATTAATACATAACCATAATGTTGCTGAATGTCATATGAGGTATACATATTTTTAAAGTCCAGATTTTTTTACCTGCTTTTGTGCAGCGATCCGCTTCTGATCTCTCTTCCTCCAGCCTGGATCATGGATGTGTCGAAATGTTTTAGTTCCTGTAGTAATACCCGTTGGCCTAAAAAGCTGGTAAATACAAAATGATCTATGAAATCAGAAATACAGCTAAAGATAACATCTTTTCTTTATTTTTCAAACATTTTCAAGTACCTTAAGATCAGCTGTTTTCAGTCTTCTAAAAAACTCGTCATCTTCTCTTCCCCATCCCCAGAAGCGGTTCGACATCCCATTGCACTTCAGACACACATGACAAGCGATTGTAATTGCGAACGAATTCTCTTCAGAAGCAGTATTCAATACTCACAAGTATTCAGGTTTCTTACCAGCTGATAATGTTTCTTGGAAAGCAGCAGGATTCCTCCAACATACGTCTTATAATGATATAAGGGATGAAGCTCTGGAGAGGCCACATGGAAGGGACCCTCCTTCGGGAATCCATAGTCCAGATCCTCATTTTGAGGCAACAAGTCCACATCATGCATTGCAATGTAGTCGGTGTCATTACCGCTTTCCATAAACCCAACGTTAATAAGAGAGGCCCGATTGAACCTGAAAAGCATGCATACAAACTGTTGTGCAATGGATATGGCTTTCAATAAAAGAACAAATACATACGGGGGAGCCTAAACTATTCCAGCAATGAAAGGTACTCACCGAAAGTGATCCAGCTGGTTTACAATAAATATTTTATGTCGTATTTTCTTTTTGTTGAGGAAAGCATGCATATAAGGGACAAATACAAGCAGCTCTTCAAAGCGCTCTCTGAATGGCACAATGAGGGCCATTTTGTGAGGGCCCCACGATGGGTCATCAGCAGACGACGACTGTCTCTCTACAGGACAGGGCTGGTGAGGGAGGTGACTGGACCCAACCGTCTGGCTCATGCCTCCTGAACAAGTCAGCTGCACCCAAAGAAGAGAGCCCAAAACAAACAGCATGCAGAGCCCAAAGAGCTTCCAGACGGTGCATTTCCTCGACAGAAAACTGGAAACATGAATACATTTGTGTGAAACCTCAAACTGACACAACTGTGTTCAAGCACTAAATAAATGGACCACAACAGTCCCTGCAAACAAAACATCAGTGGTCAATACTTAAAGGCCCCCATACGCTTTAAAAACCCCATTTAAATGCTTGATGCATGAAATTGGCGTATTTCCCTTTAAAACGGGAATTAGAGCTCAAATTCAAATCAGAAGTGAGGTGCAGTCACATTTATCAAACTTTTTTGAGTGCAAAATCCAGTCATTTCAATAGTGATCCAAGCAACTGGGAATTTCGTGGGAGCACAAAAGATTTCCCTATGCAGATTTCACAACAGCTATATGTTGATTCTGCAAATCTGCAGTGCTCTCCAACAGAAAGTTACTTGTTTTCATGTTGCTTCATACATTGCTACAGTTGACAATAGGCCGCCTTTTTCCCATGAAATTCAACTAATGTGACTGTACCTTTAAGCAATATTAGTGGGAGGGACATTCACATTCTAGAGAGCATTTGATTGGACAAAATGAATGAGTGCAAGATGAGTCATCAATACTTTTTTGGTTAGTTTTCCAAGAAGAGAAATACTCTACAATTAATACAAAGTTTTGTATTATTATTACAATAATTTTGCATGTGACTCAAAAGCTAACAGAAATGGCCTAAAAGTAATACAACTAGTTATGATTTCATAGGGTCTTTGAAGTACATTACAAAAAGCTTACAATACGAGTTTTAGTGAGCCAGTTGATCAAAATGAATTAGCATAAGCAACTTACAATATACAACTGCAAGCATTACCTACACTGGTTGACAAACGTATTGTTGATCCTCAGGGACCTCATGCATCTTGCTCAATCAGACTTAACCCTATAAAGCCTAAGGTATCATATTTGATACATGAATTTCTAAGGCCTATAAAAGTACCAAAATGATTACAACTTTGCTTAAAAACCTGTAGTACACAATCTACTATACCCTTTCTGTTATCTGACTGATAGTTTATACATTTTAAGCCAATAAATGGCCTTTTTGCTGCAAAATCTTTACTGATTTTTTTTGTAAGAATTACATACAGGCCTATTGTTAATAATATTTCAAGATGAACATTTACCGGACTGATGCAAATGACGTTTGCTTGACTATCTAGAAATTTTTTTTATTAAATATGAGCAGTGTTGGGGAAAGTTACTTTTAAAAGTAATGCGTTAAGGCCCATTCACACCAAGCAAGATAACTATAAAGATAACGATAATGATATAGTTCTAAAAATCGTTCTCAATATTAAAGAATAGCATAGTTCACACCACAACTATAACGATAACGATACAGAGGAACGATATCGTTGTGATCACTTTCAAAACGATTTTTTTCCAGCTGATGAACGATAAAACACTGACAGCCAATCAGAATCCATCCTGCTGTAACGAGCTCAAGAATTTAAAGCGGCAGACGCGCGTGCGCTTAGAATAAACAGACGATATCGTTCGCTGGTGTGGACGCTAATATCGTTATCTTTATAGTATCGTTCTTGGTGTGAACGGGGCTTTACAATATTGCGTTTCCCCCTAAAAAAGTAACTAATTACGTTACTTAGTTACTTTTTATGGAAAGTAATGCGTTACGTTACTTTTGCGTTACTTTTTAAATCTGGACAGGGCTTGCTTGTTTCGTCTTAAAATAAAAAAAGTTATATTTTTGGCAAATATAAAAGCCTTTTCACACCAAAAGTGAAATGAATAAGCCTCAGGCTGAAGGAAAGTAAATGTACGTCTGTACAGTAGAATGCAGAAGAAGACATTTCAACACACTTCAGCAGTAAACAAAGACAAGTGTTTGTCTAGAATAATTAGTGCTTATTAGTACGCTTGAACTGGATCATCGAAGCTCAGAAGCAAATAGAATGGGATTAAATACATAAAGCATATTTGTGTTGTTTAACATTTAATTGCAGGTTTGCGTCATATTCTGAGTTGCATTATTTTTATTCATTTTGAGGAATACTGAAAAAGTGTGTTTTTTGTGAGTGAGATGAATTAATGCATATTCATATTTATTTTAGAGCTACAGTAACATCTGATTTCTCTCAACATGAGGACAGGAGAGCTGACAGTCAATACATTGCAAAAAAAAGTAACTAGCGTTACTTATTTGAAAAAGTAACTCAGATATTCTCTTGTAAATTAAAAAGTAATGCGTTACTTTACTAGTTACTTGAAAAAAGTAATCTGATTACGTAACTTGCGTCACCCACAACACTGAACATGAGTATCAAAACTGCCTGATGCATCATATTTAAAGGAACATGTAATTGTTAAGCTCTTAATCATCATTAGTTTGCATTGCAAGTTGTGTTGAGCTCCATATTCTCACTGTATCATACTATATGAGCCATAAAAGCCTGATGCATCAAACATTAACGTTTAAGATTTTCTTTCATATTTTGTCTAAAGGTCCAATAAGCAGGTCCTCTGGGAATGATTTATTCTGCCTATTATTGCACATGTCAGGCTTTCCAGGGTTAAAACTCTCTACACACTTCTCAACACATGCCTCATACTCACTGAAGCCCTCCATGTCGCTGCACCCTTTGACTTTCACTTCTTCAAATGATGAAACACATTAAACGACAACTACTAGCAAGCTAAAATAGCAATGCATCTATCGGAATAAGATTATATCGACATAAAACACACACCAGAGTGGCCGCACGTTCATATGCATGCTATGCCTGAAGCGTTTACCTTCGGTCATCTTTGAAATACAGCACAGGTTTTCTCCGTGAGGAGTACATCATCTCTGAGCCTCTCAGAGCAGCGCTGTGGCACGCGAGCAGGTCGAGTATTTCACTGACACAGCCTCGAGCTTGAGCTCATGTCATCTACATGTTAAACTCTCATTCCTAGTTTGCAACAGCGTCTTTCGTCTCTTTCCAGCACAAATGACTCGCGGCTTTAAATCCCATTCTTCCTAGCGGCCGGCTTGAATGATTTCTCTCATTGTAGGTACTCTATCCTGCGTAAAGCGCAGTCATAAACATATTTCATGATGTTATGATTAGAAAATGTGGTGCGTTCAGGTACACGTCACTCATGACGGTCCGACAAAAAACACAAGCGCACGAGCTCGCGGTAATGTTTTACGGTTAACACATTCGTCTGAATTACTTAGACGTGTTTTACATGCCTCAGAAATACTATATGGTTTCCGCTTGTTTTATACGGCGCGTCATTGTCGGTAACCGTTAAAAAACTTAAGTGACAACCGTGACAAAATAAATAAAACCACACGCTGGCTGCAACCGTCCGTCTCTGAGATATTCCTCTGGAAACAACGTACGAAATAAAGTTCCTATGATTTTTCTGACCGGTACAATTAATTTAGAGACATAATCAGAAATATTTGAATACCGTTATATGCATAAAGCATAGGTAACCAAAGAACAGTGATACAAAAAAATGTACAGATATATGACTAACTAACGAGCAGCTGTGATGGAAAATTCAACTCTTTTCTGAGAATCGGTTCTTTAGAACAGTTCGTTTTAATGAACCGGTTAAAACGATTCAGTGACTCTTTAACGCTAACGCATGATTCGACATTCCAATAGAATATCACACGCTCCATTAAAGCTTCACGGTACGCACAAAGCACTGTTAATTATGTTCATTACGCAAGCTAAGTGTTTACTTTAGTTATTCGTGTCCTGCGTTCAGTGTGTTGCAATCTTCATTTAGCTCATAAACGTTATTTAGAACCTAGATAAACGATGTATTTACATGAAACAAAATATTTACATGTATTAGCTGAAACAAAATACGTTTCGCAGGTTTTAATAAAACAGTTTTGCAGACCGCTTAACCGATTCACTGAAAAGATCCGAACCAAAGAAAGATTCGATCACGAATCGGACGTGGTTAACAGCTGTAGATGGTCTAGTAAATAAAATATCATACATCCAATTACATTTTTAAAGTTCTGAATAGTTGAAATCGTTAAATAGATCTATGCCATGATTCGACATTCCAATAGAATATCACACGCTCCATTAAAGCTTCACGGTACGCACAAAGCACTGTTAATTATGTTCATTACGCAAGCTAAGTGTTTACTTTAGTTATTCGTGTCCTGCGTTCAGTGTGTTGCAATCTTCATTTAGCTCATAAACGTTATTTAGAACCTAGATAAACGATGTATTTACATGAAACAAAATATTTACATGTATTAGCTGAAACAAAATACGTTTCGCAGGTTTTAATAAAACAGTTTTGCAGACCGCTTAACCGATTCACTGAAAAGATCCGAACCAAAGAAAGATTCGATCACGAATCGGACGTGGTTAACAGCTGTAGATGGTCTAGTAAATAAAACATCATACATCCAATTACATTTTTAAAGTTCTGAATAGTTGAAATCGTTAAATAGATCTATGTAATGAAAATGACATTAGTTAATTTTGCGGAAATGTGAAGTTTTGCTCTCCTCTAGTAAATTAATTCCTCAAATCTTGAAGAAGTTGTTTGACCAAGTAATTATGAAGACACCTAAGCCAATGTTGGGGAGAGTGGGAAACTTTATTTCTGAGTGCAATTATAGGGTAGATTTCTCGCCAACAAATTTTCCTTCCCCCGCCCCTACTTAAAAAATAACCCCATTTCCCAGTGGCTGTTCACAAACTAAAATGACCAAAAACAAAACAAAAAAGTTCAACCATACAAATGTGATGGCAAAGCATTTCAGTGAGCGGTAATCTATGCGTAACAAAACAACATGCAGTCTTGTTTTTTTGGAAAGAAAACACAACATAATGACACCAGCTATGGTATCTGAAAAAGCGAGCAAATCACAAATATCGTTTTTACAGTGTATTCTGGGCAGATCAATTTAAGAGTGAATAAACCACTGAAATCTCTACATCAACCTGAGGATTCTACAATAGAAAAAAAGATGTGAAAAATATGATAATGTCTGTGTAAGACGGCTTTCAAAGGAAACAGAAAAACTCTTGATAGCTAATGGGTATTCATTAAAAATATAAAACCTTTTGATAGCATTTATTTCAATGTGTCAAGTACTCATAATTAAACATTTCACCCTTTGATAACTACATTTTGCCATTTATTTGGACATATACATTTCAAACATGTACACGGTTATTCAAAATCACTGAGGTCGGCATCAAACTGTAGCTATCAAAAGGGAAGGCGGCCTGATTCTAACATGATCCGAGTGTTCTTGACAGCAAAAAAATATAAAATTGGGGGTATAGAAAAGAAAACATCAACCAACTGTATAAAGAATACAAATTTAAACGCCAAGAAACATTCACTCTGAGCAAAACTTTAAATATCATACTAATTACTGCACAACCAAACAACAGAACACATTTACACCTGCCACCAGGATAAACTCGGTTATTTTTGTCTTGTAAATGTTTAAGCAAATAATCCAAGGTCATTTAGGAAAAACGTCATACTTGCAGCCCAGTTAATAGTTAATGTCTTCATCAGCTTTCTGAAACAAATGATAAGGCAACCACTATGCAATTTGTGTTTTGAATCCAGTTAACTGCTTTTGTTGAGTGCCTATCACCTCCAAACAGTAACAAACTGTAATGTGTTTCTGGACAGAAACTAGGTTCACATTACATGGGGTGTGGCACTGAAACGAGCAGCGTAAGACAAATCTCAATGCAGGATAAAAGAGGGCAATTTAGGGAGGGAACTAAACTGAGAGCATGTTGACTTTTCAGCAGCCTTGACCACACATGAAGCAGGCAATCTTCAAAATGCTGCGTGTACTGTATCAACTGACAATCATCACAACTTAATAAAAAAAATCGGACTACAGTTCTATACTAATTTCTTGGCCTCAAAGAAGCTCTTCAGATGTCTCATTTGCCAAAACCCAATGGCCACCAGGATCAGCGTCTGGACGATAGACCACCACAGGACCCTCTGATTGGTGCTCTCGCTGGTCTGTCTGAAGCGCTCCTCGCGATACTGGAAGGAGAAGAAAATTCAGATTAGGATCATTCGTGCACACATATGACAGAAATACCATGTTTTATCACTGGTTCTGTATAACCTCAACCCCACAGAGCACTTACCCTCTGATAGTTCTGCTCTTTCTGGACCTGATCCACCTGCTCCATCAGCTGTCGCACCCTCAGCTGCAGCTCCGTCAGCTTGTCCTTGGCAGCGATTTCTGCATAGTTGTTTGTATGCTCACCAACTTGGATGTCCAAGTGAACACGCTGTATCAAAGATTCAAAAGCAAAAGCTGTCTGAATAGGTAGCCACTGAACATTAGATGGTGCTCTACACAATAAAAAAGAAAAATTATATTTGTGACCCTGGACCACAAGACCAGTCTTAAGTCGTTGGGGTATATTTGTAGCACTAGCCAAAAAAACATTGTATGGATCAAAATTATAGATTTTTCTTTTATGCCAAAAATCATTAGGATATCAAGTCAAGATCGACTCAGTTTTATCTGTGACATGGACAGGAAAAGCGATATAAATCGCTACATGAACCTTTTTTTCATATAAACTGGAATAAATACAAAACTAGAGCCAAACTAAAACTGAAATGAGACGCACCTTTATAGCACTTTTGCTTGTACTAATAGATTTTTTAGAATAGCTTTTTCGTAGAATCTTCTCTGACAGACAATCAAAATGGCAACGTCCTACAATTGGTCTTCAGATGAAGATAACAGTCAACCAAAAGGTCAATGATTTGCACCCAGATGTGACCGAACAATTACTGCATACAGTATTTCACCCATTCGGACCCACCCGTTCTGTACAAGTGTGCAGAGACTCGAGGCTATGGTTTTGTGACCTTTGAACAGCGTCATTTAGCAGAAAATTCTCTAGTGGCTCTGAATTTTTTGGAGATCTTGGGCAAACCAATGCGCATCACACGGGCCCAGAACATGACTTAAGATCCTGGCAAGACACAGGGATAGGTTTGCCAAATATGATGTCCTCTTTGGGGAACTGCAGCCGCGCAGAGAGGTCTGTGACGGGAACAGCAAACCTAAAGACAAAGAACAGACTGAGCCCAGAGAGAACAGCTCTGATGAACCAAGGTCACTGCTTGTGAGTAATCTGCACTCAGACGTGACCGAACAAGAGCTGCATGCAGTATTCCTCCCATTCGGCCCCATCTGTACTGTACAAGTGTGCAGAGACAGAAGAACCAACCACTCTCGTGGCTATGCTTCTGTGACCTTTGAATGCCGCCATGATGCAGAAAATGCCCTAGCGACTTTTCAGAGCTCATGAGCGAACTGATGTTTATCATGTGGGGCCAAGACATGATCATTAAGGTCCTGGCAAAGCTCAGTGAAAACAGCTCTCATGATCAGCTCTCAGCTCCAGTGACAGGCAAGAAATAGCCCGGACTGAACCCACTGAGCAGTCACAGGGAAGAAGGCTGGCGAATACTGTAAAAAGTTATTTTACAACAGTCATGAGCAGCCCAGATACCTTGCTTGGCATCGGCCTGTTGGCTCTAGCACGCACTGAGTGCTTTATTAGAAGCCTACAATTATACAGCTCTAACATGGCACTTTCTGCCATCAAAAAACAGGACAGAGCCTATCAATAACAAGTGCTGCTAATGCTGGGAAAACAGCAGTCCAAAACAGTGAATCTAATCACCATATAGGCAAGAAAGAAGAAAGGGGTGATTCTTCAGTCTACCTACACAGTGATTAGTGGCCTCTGTACATACAGTGGGTACGGAAACTATTCAGACCCCCTTAAATTTTTCACTCTTTGTTATATTGCAGCCATTTGCTAAAATCATTTAAGTAAATTTTTTTTCCTCATTAATGTACACACAGCACCCCATATTGACAGAAAAACACAGAATTGTTGACATTTTTGCAGATTTATTAAAAAAGAAAAACTGAAATATCACATGGTCCTAAGTATTCAGACCCTTTGCTCAGTATTTAGTAGAAGCACCCTTTTGATCTAATACAGCCATGAGTCTTTTTGGGAAAGATGCAACAAGTTTTTCACTCCTGGATTTGGGGATCCTCTGCCATTCCTCCTTGCAGATCCTCTCCAGTTCTGTCAGGTTGGATGGTAAACGTTGGTGGACAGCCATTTTTAGGTCTCTCCAGAGATGCTCAATTGGGTTTAAGTCAGGGCTCTGGCTGGGCCATTCAAGAACAGTCACAGAGTTGTTGTGAAGCCACTCCTTTGTTATTTTAGCTGTGTGCTTAGGGTCATTGTCTTGTTGGAAGGTAAACCTTTGGCCCAGTCTGAGGTCCTGAGCACTCTGGAGAAGGTTTTCGTCCAGGATATCCCTGTGCTTGGCCGCATTCCTCTTTCCCTTGATTGCAACCAGTCGTCCTGTCCCTGCAGCTGAAAAAACCCCCCACAGCATGATGCTGCCACCACCATGCTTCACTGTTGGGACTGTATTGGACAGGTGATGAGCAGTGCCTGGTTTTCTCCACACATACCGCTTAGAATTAAGGCCAAAAAGTTCTATCTTGGCCTCATCCGACCAGAGAATCTTATTTCTCACCATCTTGGAGTCCTTCAGGTGTTTTTTCATGTGTCTTGCACTGAGGAGAGGCTTCCGTCGGGCCACTCTGCCATAGAGCCCCGACTGGTGGAGGGCTGCAGTGATGGTTGACCTTCTGCAACTTTCTCCCATCTCCTGACTGCATCTCTGGAGCTCAGCCACAGTGATCTTTGGGTTCTTCTTTACCTCTCTCACCAAGGCTCTTCTCCCCCGATAGCTCAGTTTGGCCGGACGGGCAGCTCTAGGAAGGGGTCTGGTCGTGCCAAATGTCTTCCATTTAAGGATTATGGAGGCCACTGTGCTCTTGGGAACCTTAAGTGCAGCAGAATTTTTTTTGTAACCTTGGCCAGATCTGTGCTTTGCCACAATTCTGTCTCTGAGCTCTTCAGGCAGTTCCTTTGACCTCATGATTCTCATTTGCTCTGACATGCACTGTGAGCTGTAAGGTCTTATATAGACAGGTGTGTGGCTTTCCTAATCAAGTCCAATCAGTATAATCAAACACAGCTGGACTCAAATGAAGGTGTAGAACCATCTCAAGGATGATCAGAAGAAATGGACAGCACCTGAGTTAAATATATGAGTGTCACAGCAAAGGGTCTGAATACTTAGGACCATGTGATATTTCAGTTTTTCTTTTTTAATAAATCTGCAAAAATGTCAACAATTCTGTGTTTTTCTGTCAATATGGGGTGCTGTGTGTACATTAATGAGGAAAAAAAATTAACTTAAATGATTTTAGCAAATGGCTGCAATATAACAAAGAGTGAAAAATTTAAGGGGGTCTGAATACTTTCCGTACCCACTGTATACCTAACCATTCCCTTGTGCATAATAAATAAATACAGATAGATAGATGAAAACCAGGCTGAGTGATACAATCCATACAGTCCATGATTTTTACAGCTGATGATTTTTCAACACCACTAGATTGTTCTGACTGAATCTGATGCTATCAAATTAGTAATAAATGCTTATGTACAAGATATTTAAACCGTTTCATATTTCTGTGCACAAAAGCATTTTTTGGGACGAGACTCTGAAACGTCTTGATAAACATATCATGATGCTGCTTCACAGTGTGCAGCTGCAGACAGTGACAAAACTATATGAATATGTACCTGTCGTGAATCCTGACCATATTGTTGTACAAAAAAAATTGTTAGTTACACATTTTTATTATTAATTATTTTTGAACACTAGTGGTTTAATATGAATATGGCATAAATTGGGTCCTAATAATTAAGGGCAAAATAATAAGAAAAAAAAACTGTTCAACTGTTAAAAACTGAAAA
The DNA here is from genome assembly GCF_001515645.1 of Sinocyclocheilus grahami. Classification (NCBI taxonomy): domain Eukaryota; kingdom Metazoa; phylum Chordata; class Actinopteri; order Cypriniformes; family Cyprinidae; genus Sinocyclocheilus; species Sinocyclocheilus grahami. The sequence continues at coordinate 306,250 of NW_015505429.1, read as the reverse complement.
AAGCAAAAATATTTGACTAGTTAACTGTTGTAACTGCTTTATTTTCTCACCAAAAGCATCATTTTACAGTCACTGCCCATTTAAATGTGAACTTCTTTCAGAAACAACTGTAAATTAGTGCATTGCAATAACTTCTTACAGAGGCGCAAAAAATAGCAAACTTAACAGAAAGATGTAAGAAAAACAACTCAACTCACACAAGGCTGAACTCGTTACCCTGCAGTAATAAAACAAACGAAAAGGTATTTTTGGTTCAATATTTTCAACTCCTATGGTTAAAAAAAACAAGGCTCAATCATTACGCCATAGAGCAAAGGGACTACGGCAGCAACTTAAAATATTTACATTGATTTGACCGATTTAAGAGGACACTTTTCATCAGTCTGATTTCTTGTGCAGTCCATTAAAATCCTCTTAAGTAAATCACACAGGTTATAAAAAAATAAATCAGCACTCCAGAGCAGAACGAAGCAATGTGTAGATGGAAAAGAAACACAGATAAAGGGTTGAAACAAGAAGAAAATAAACCACCAAGGATTTAGAGAATTAAGCTAAATCAAGTATATAAAGCGTACACACAAAAATGAAGATGTACTACTGTAGAACGCATTGAAAATGTGTAATTTACCTCGGCTAGACCCAAATCAAGACCAACATGAAGAAACGTTTCTTTGAAGCCACAAATCCCACTCTTTAGACTCAAACCATTTTTCCTTCCAGTCGAGCAGTTCAATAATATCCACATGTATACAGCTGTTCAAAATTCACATTAATGTTTTTTTTTTTCACCTACAATCTCCAGAGTTCTTTGAAATCCTGTTGTTTAGTAGAACCTCTTGTTCCTCTCTTGACGCTTCTGAAAGACTACGGCACCAACAACGGCGCAAACCACGATTCCCAGCAGAGCGCACAGCAGAAGCAGGAATACCTTCCAGCCAGTGAGGGGCGTGCTTCGGAAATTTCCCGTCGGATCATCAATATTGTCTGTTTTGGGGGAGAACATGTGAACATGACAAGCGATTGAATGAAAAATCTTTCTGTCTGCCAACAATGTCTATAATTACATATCAGCTGTGTTACCTTTCGGTGACTTGAGGAGACTGACACTAGGCTCGATCTTCGTCCAGTCCTGGTTGTCCTCCTCAGGAGTGTGTTCCACCATCAGCTGGTACATCTTCATAGAGATGATGTCGTGATTATCTGCACAGAGCAAACAGTATCAGTGAGGTCTGGTAAAAGGCATCAGGATTAGGGTTGGGTACCGGTATCGGTACCTTTTTTCGGTACTTTACTCTCTGTGTAATTACAAAAACATTTATTTCAGTGAAAAAATAAGTCCAAAAGTCTAAATTTCAACATTTTGAACAATAGGGCCCTACAAACTTTTTCTTTCTTTCTTTTTTTCCAGAAATTCTTGTTTTATTTTTTCTGAAAATGAAATGAAGGCATAAAACATTTATTTTAAATCAAATGAAAATGAAATCCTTTTATTTTGTGGCAAACAAACTTAATGAAATTAATACATGGAAGAAAAATTGTGTGAATATTCCTTTAAAACATTTTTTAATAGGCTAATAATTGTATTATTTTTTTTCTACAATTAAGTGATTAATCTAGTTGTAATATTATTTTTAGCATTTAATTGTTTTATTCAAATTTGATAGAAAATGGAATATTTAAAGATGTACATTATACTTTACAAAAGTAATACAATAGTAATACATTTCATTTACATGTTTACATAGTAAACAAAACCCACCATTCATACATAGAGGCAAGCGGAACATGCAGGATTCATATTTAAACCGTCTTTTTGCATTTTAATATTCACAGACACTAGTTCATATCGCGAGTCGAATTAAATGGCAGTGGCTACTTTTGATTTATTCGTCCAAAATTGATGAAATCTGTGGCATTCCGCGCTATAGAGTAAATTACATTTTTATGAATGGACTCCGAGATCCCATCCGCGTTTTCGCAGAAACCATATGGCCCTAGAAATGTAACCACACTTCAGAATAGGGATGTAACGGTATGAAAATTTCTTATCACGATTATAGTGACCAAAATTATCACGGTTATCAGTATTATCACGGTATTGTTAAAATGTGCTGGAGATGTTCAAAAAGTACCGACACATAAATCACTTCAAGTTTTATATTTAAAAATCAACAAACAACAAATAAAATGACTTTTTGTTTGCATAATCACTAAAACAATAACATTACCAATGATGTTCGGATTTTAAATGACAACAGTTTAATAGCATGTTGAAATATCTAAAGAAAATGTTCAAATAAAGCTTTGAAAAAGTTTAATAAAAAGGTAAACCTCACATTTCAGCCTTTAAATAAAGAAAAGATATAAGTCAAAATGATAATTGATTAATAAATGATTATATGTATTTTATCTGCGCCATAAATATTTCTAGATAACTTATCTGAATTGTTTAAATGTGTAGAATCCACATAAGCTTGTTTTTCATCAACCGGTCAAAATTTACAGCAGTGCATGCTAATTCGGTCCGTTTTTGGCCAGACAGAAACTGCACACAGGCTGAATGTAAATATAAGTCTTTGTAAATCCACTGGCTGACAGCAGGTGGCGCTTACAGAAAAGCAGTTTCCGTAAACTCCGTGGACAAAGTAGTATTGCGATTAAGAACACTTCCTTTAGGTATTAGAGCGAAGATGAAAACAAATGCCATGGAATCGTTTCTGAAGACAGTCAGAACCTTCAGAGGTACATTCATATAATTAATTCATTCATACATTCATTTGTATAATTCCCTTAGCACTCTTTTAAAACCTCCCAGCTTTTCCGCCCTGTTTTCACTCAAAACGAAACTACTCGGCTCCTGTGCGCACATGAGACTGTTACTTAAAACTGTGCTTTATGCTGGACAGTATTTATTTATCGCGAGTTGTTCAAATCGTGGTAATCTAATACGGTTTTAATGATAATTAAAAGATGAAACGGTAATACTAAGCGTGGGGAATTTTATCATGATTTATCGTCAAACCGGTAATCGTTACATCCCTACTTCAGAACATTTCGGCTTGCCCTGTGTGTTGTTTGAACGAGTTGCAGGGGTGACCTCACGTCACAGGGTCTCTCTGTAGCATATGCGCCCAGATGCGTTCTCAGGTACCGAAATTTGGCACCGATTCATTTAACGTGAATCGGTACTCGGTAGTACCGACGCAATTCGGTCGGTATCCTTAAAAGTACTGAGTTCGGTACCCAACCCTAATCAGGATCACTGTGGACATCTAGGGGAGATTTAGAAGCAACACTTACCAGAAAGATCTCCTGTGGCCGCAGAAGCCCCAAAATAGTATCCTGTAGGGAGGCGGACACCTCCGAAATCAATGCATTCTTTCCAATCGTTCCTGTCATCCACATCTACCATAATCTGTGGAAACAGAACATACTGTAGATGTGATATACGTTTATATATATTTAACTCCATGTATTAAATGGCTCTTATCATGAGGAACTCAAAACATCTACAAAAATGATCGTGACTGTGTCAGTGCCAAAATTAAACTGCCGGCAGTCACTGGTATAAAACTATTTACAATACAGTTTACGTTTGTTGTAAGATTTTTTTTAAAAGGAATTAATACTTTTATTCAGTAAGGATGCATTAAATTGATCAAAAAATGACAGTAAAGACATTTAGAATGGTACAAAAGTGCTGTTCTTTTGAATTTCTATTCATCAAAGAAAGAAGCCTGATAAAACTGTATTACGGTTTCCACAAAAATATTAAGCAGCTCAACTGTTTTTAGCACTGATAATAATAAGATGAATGAATAAGAAATATTGGTAACACTTTACAATAAGAAAACATTAGTTAATGCATTGACTAACAATGAGCAATACTTTTGTCACAGTATTTATTAATCTTTGTTAATGCCATTTAATAAAAATACTAATGTAGTTTGTGTTAGCTCAAGTCCATTAAATAATGTTAACAATACAACTTTTTTAATAATTTATTAGTAAATGTTAAACTTAACATTAACTAGAATTAATAAGTGCTTTTAAAAATATTTTTGTTAGGTCGTGTGAACTATTTTAAGTTAAGCGGATCCTAATTGTAAAGCTTTTATTAATTAATTCACTTATTTTTTAACACAATGTCACTAGCAAGACTATCTTCATGGAAAACAGAATAAATAACAACAGTCATACAATAATAAAAAATAAAAAAAACTAAGATGTTCAAGGTGTCTAATACTAGACAACAAATCTAAAATACATTCAGGTGATACTTTTAAAAAAAAAAGTTAGTTAAACACATTTCTGAATAAAATCGCTGTCTACTTACGTTAAAAACCATACAGTCCAAATGTAAATTGTTACCGAAATGTTTTTTGATCACCAAATAATATTAGAATAATCATGTGACACTGAAGACTAGAGTAATGGTTGCTAAAAAATTCAACTTTTCCATCATAAAAAAAAGTGCTTTTAAAAATATATTAAAATAGAAAACATTTACTTTAAATGGTAAAAATATTTCACTAAATTATTATTTTTACTGTATTTGTGAGACTTTAAAAACATTTAAAAAAAGATCTTACTGACTCTTTATCACTGTATTTACAGTATCTTACCGTGAGTCTGCCTTTGGAGTATCTAATGGCCAGGTATGTGTCATGATCTTGGTTTCTGACTTCCACAGAGCAGCCTCCCAATTCAGTAGACCGGCCGTCTTTCCCGTGGTCGTACGGCAGGGAGCCGTTATTCACCATCGCAGAAATATAGGGAAATGAGCGCTGGAGGACCAAAGATTATGAATTACATTTATTACATTGATTTTTGCCTAATTGCTGACACAAAAAAGCAATGTAAATTACTAAAAGATGGCACATTCCACCCTTATACAGCGGTTCATGAACCAGCTTGTGTAAAACAGAATGATCTAAATTCATAAAAGGTCACTGCATTCTACTAAAATCAAAACAATAAGCACTGTAAATATTTTTTATGAAATGCTTCATCAACAAGTAATGAATGATGAGAGGGTAACAAACAAAACAAAACATGGACCACATGATGTAGGCAAAACAAAGAAAGCATTGATTATTTGTAGTGCTTGGCAAAATTGTTGAAAGAAAAAAAAATAGTTGCTATATGCTGATAATTCAGAACATATAGCAAATAAAAAAAATGAAGGGATAGTTTGAATAAAAGACATTCTTCTCTAGTCAAAGGATTGTTTTTCAGTTTGACATCTGAATGCAAACACCTGGCAAATAATCATATCCAAACTATCCCTTTTACATCATTTGGGGATCAAGCCGATGACCAGAAGCAGAACAAACATGCCAAAAATCCAGTATTCCCATAAATACTAGCATTTTTGGAAATAGATATCTTTGTATCTAATCTCAAGTTCATCCCATAATGATAAAGCAAAGCTTTCGTTCAAATGAAGGTACAAAGACACAAATATTTTACATCTCTCAACTCACATCCGGAGCCTCATCGTTAGGGTATGTGTCTATAAAAATGGCCAACCCAAGGAAACTGGCACTACTGCCAAACACGGTGCCTGCAGAGAAAGAAGGACCCGTGAGTATGGCACACTTACATCCGTTCCTTGTAGATCATTATGGAAGGTATCCACAAAAATAGCCAGGCCTACAAAATGGTCTTGGTTTCCAAAGACTGGGCCTAAATAAAAGTATGACACAATCAACTGCAGGGAAGAAAGAGCAGACTTGCCGGTGGATCGCGTGGACTACACACACATATATAGACAGCATTATAACTCATTACATATCAATTCATGAAATGAACGAGAAAGAGTTCGACGAGATCTAAACCCTCAGTTTTCCCTCACAGACTTACCATGATGTAGCCTCTCTTTCGTGTACCAAATGGCAAAACCATCTCCATGGAGATTCTTCTTTCCTGATCCATGAATTTTAAACTGCACATGCATCTCCCAATCCTTCAAATAGCAGGGCTGCAGAGAGGGAAAATTAACATTACTCAACTTCATTTTGCATTAATAAAGTGCATCACATTAACCATTTTTCTGAGAATTTTCAAAAATGCAGATTTTGCATCGGGTTCAAGTTGCTCACATGAATTCAACTACTTGGTTTGGTAGGCTTCAGTTCAGTTTTACTCACCACTGTATTCCAGACGGACCCCTGTTTGCTCCTCTCATCCGGAGTCAGACGCACATACTGGCTGGTTATTAAAGTACTTCCCGAAAAGTCCCACTGACTTGACGGACTTGTTCCAACACCTGACATATGATACATAAAGGATCATATCACTTTTGCTACATTTACAGTGTATTGGTAATTTGGAGTGAAGCCTATATACACGCTATAAGCCATGAGAACATACGTAGATCAAAATGAGTCTCATCACATACACTGGGGTTCAAAAGTCTTGAGACCACAGTGAAAATTTAGGATTCAAAAATGAATACACTGTAAAAAAGAATAATAAAATTAACTTGCTACAGCAAAATAAAAGTGAATTAGTTCATTGTAAATTATCTTACCATCCACAGTGATTTTCTGTTTGTTTTTGTAAGCAAAAACTATGACTTACCATATCATTTACAATGAAAAAAGCTCCTGTGTGACACATCACATATGATTTTCTTTTTTATTATTATTTAAATAGTTTATTTTTTGTTATCAGCAATGTACATTAGGGGTTTTGCTTTACATATGTTATTTAATTAATATTTATTGCATTATTTTAGTGTCATGTGCTACTCTGATGGTGTTTTGTGTGTATGACCAATACTCCTGAAAGAATTGGCCATTTTGTATTTACAGGACACTTATAATGAACATCACTTAATAAAATATTAAACAGTAGCAGTAGTATAGTAGTAGTAATTTATTTGTACTGCCATGTCAGCATCTACAGCTATCTTCAATGCAAAAACTGAGTTGCAAATAAAATATATACTTATTATAGGTTGTAAAATATACAAGCTGCCTGCAATACTGGAAGCATTATTACAGTAAACTCAGTTTTTAAAGTAAATTAGATATTTTTTACAGTGCACCTGTATATAAACTGAGAGTATTAGGATTAAAAAAAAAATTTTATAATATAAAACGAATACAAAATATTTTGTATCTGGGACACTGCTGTGTGACTTTTTGTCATAAGATACTCTTTAGGTCTTCCTCACATAATGCTGGAGAACAAGATCATCAGGTTTAGCACAAACCTGTGGAGTAAACGTGTCCATGATAATGTCATTTTTCGCTGCTTTTCAGATATTCGGACAGATATTATATGACAATACACATTACACAACAGTCATCAAAGTCTTATCTATGTAATATCTTTTCAATTAAATAGTAAACTGACAAGTTGCATGCTCTCCCCGTGAAGGTGGACTCCTTTATAACCTGCACTTTAAATGCACAATGGCTGACTAGTTTTGTTTACATCGAGTTGTCACTGTTAAGACTCTACAGTAGCCTACTTATATCCCCGGTTACATGTTCCTAATGAAATACATGACCCATGACATTACAATATAACTTGGGTGGCATCCTAATTTACGTAGTGAACAGAAACCTAAGTCGCTTTAGTGACCGTGCGGCTGCAGGACGTCAACAAACACTAGCAGGCGGCTACAGCAGCTAACGTACTCACCCTGATAAGGCTTAATGAGCGAGTGCTCCCGCTTTAAGTGCTCCGCATTCCCGTCCGTTATATCGGAATATACAGAAGAAAAGTGGAGTAGCCATAAAGGTAAGAGTAACGTTATTCTGCGACACGCCGGCATTCTGCGAGTTACACTTGTCTGAGAGTGAAGCCATGAAGCTGGGCTTCTTTCTCGTGCCATGTTTATCGTCTTCCTGCCTCCGCGCCTTCACTTCCGGCTGCGTTTCAAAACCTGGCGAGCTGCCTGCCTAGACAGCATTATTGGGCTTTATCAGCAGCATATGTGTGCATTATAGCCCTTACGAAAATTAACCATGGTTTTGCTACAAATAAAACACAACAAAGCATGGTTATTGTAGTTAAACCATGGCAAGCACAAATTAACCATGGTTTTGCTACAAATAAAACACAACAAAGCATGGTTATTGTAGTTAAACCATGGCAAGCACAAATTAACCCTGGTTTTGCTACAAATAAAACACAACAAAGCATGGTTATTGTAGTTAAACCATGGCAAGCACAGATTAACCCTGGTTTTGCTACAAATAAAACACAACAAAGCATGGTTATTGTAGTTAAACCATGGCAAGCACAAATTAACCATGGTTTTGCTACAAATAAAACACAACAAATCATGGTTATTGTAGTTAAACCATGGCCAGCACAAATTAACCCTGGTTTTGCTACACTAACCATAGTTTAACCATGGTATTTGTAGTAAAACTGTGGTTATACAAGTGGTAAACAATCCGCCGAAACCCATGTTTACTACACTTTTATTATAATAAAACCACTTCGTTTTCATGAGGCAGGAGCTCAATTGGTTTTGAGACCGTTTTTTTTGGTTAATTTATATGTTGAATACTAAAATGTCACATATACACATTCATGGGAGACATTTTAAATGATTTTGTAACTTATTTTTGTTGAAAATGTCACAAATTATCAGTTGAACTGAATAAGTACCTGTGAAAATATCTATATAAATATCTGACTATGTATATATATATATATATGGTAAAAGTACCTTTATTTGTTTTCACAAAAAGGTAAAATGCAGATGCAGTAAACCGTTTAATCCATGCAAAGCATTTTTTTAAAAGTTGAAACTAAAAAAAGATTTTTAAAAAATTACAACAAAAAAAAAAAACTAAATTAATATGAAAAACATCAGAGCACAAGCATTTTCTTGGCAGTTTAATTTGAAAACAAACTTTACAGTCATTAAAGCCAAGGCACCTATTACTTCACTTACATGCATGTTTAACCAGTTCAACATCAGCGATCAGGGCTTGCTCAAGAACCTTGTCCTTATTCTGGCAAATGTCACATAATGCAAATATACAATAAATGCACTTGAAAAAAAAAGAATATATGCCATATTTATAACAAACATTAAAAATGCACAGCATCCTTTTGGCAAATACATCCATCATAAATAAGTTATCAGTAGGCAGGAATGCTGCAGGGTTTTGAGTTTTTGGTGTCTGATGTTTTTATTTTTTGAATCATAGTGCATAGCAACATAACAAATAAAGAGCGTGGTATATTATGTAAGCTTTTTTCCGCTGCAGTGCTCCGCGTGAACATCAGTGAGGGTTTGAGCGTATTCTGAATGCCAGTCCCTCTGGAAAATCTCCTGCATCTGGCTCTGAATGGTTTTCTGGCCCTGCCCTACTGCAGAACCCGTCTGATTCACCACAAGCCCAACCCCTGCCGTCTGGGTGAAGTAATTCTCAGACCAGTTGGAAGTTCCTGTAAAACACAATATAACAATCAGTCATCATAGTAGGATTACGAAACTGAGATTCGATTTATTCCAAAACTCATATTCACAGCAATTCAATTGTAAATGTAAACATTGACTGTTTCTGTTGGCAGGTTTTTTACGATGCAGCGCCAAACCTGCCGTCAGGTTGCTGGAATATGGAAAAGCATGCAAGTGAGATCATGCTGTGAAATTTGTACATGTCGAGAGGAAACAGTGAACATACCGATGTAAACAACTCGATCAGTCACCATGTACTTGGCATGGTTAACACGTGCAAACGGGATCCTCTGCTGCTCTCGTGTTGAAGGCACCTCAAAAACTTTCTGTGAAATGAAACGTTTTAAACATTAAATCACCAGTGATGGCTGGATGAAAAACAATACACGTAGAAGATGTAAAGAGCACACAAAAACATACAGCATGAATGCTGCAGCTCAGAGGGGGCTTGTTGAGGACCGATAAAGACTGGAGGAAAACAAACATGGCACCAGGAGAATGACTCCAACAACTGACCAACAGCTTCACCTCAACACCTCTCGTGCAAGCTGCCTCACGGAGGGCCGAGTCGATGACAGGCCAAAACCTAAAGACATCAGTCAATAAAACATCACAATAATCTTCCACATGCCTTATAAACGAACTACATGCAAATGTACTGAATTTTTAAAATGACCCCCAGTGGTTATTTAGTATCACTGAAATACTTCTATATATTTTTTTTAAATAATTTTTCATATTTTTGTTTTTGCTTTTTTATTTTTTACATTTAGTGAATCGTTTTAGTCATTTAAATTTTTTTTGTTAATTTTTGAAAATGTCTATATACTGTAGTTTTTATTCTTTTTTATTTCCATTTTATTTATCTTAGTACATGAAAGCATAGTAAATCATTGAAAACATATACACGTGCACAATAATATTTCACATGCTGTTTAAACTAGTCAAATAAAATAAGGCTTTATTTTTGTATTTTCTATTTTTAGTTTAATTTCAGTGAATTTTTTTTGTCACTTTGTGACAACACACTCTTGTGTGTTTTGTCTATTTTTTAAATGTCTATATAATTTAATTCATTTTTGATTAAGTTTTAGTTATTTTAGTACATCAAAAAAAAAAAAGCTTCTTTGGCAACTAGTTGAAATAAAATAAATTCAACATTTAATTTTTTATTTTATTTTAGTAACTAAAATAAAGTACAAAAGTAAAAGTTTTTTTAATGCTTTTCGTTTTAGTTAACTATAATAACCCTGACTCAATATCAAATGGTAAAGATTACCGAATGGGCTCCGTGAACTGGGACATGGGAAGGTAGTCCATCACAGACACATATATGAACCGCTCAGCATCAGCAATTACTGACAGGATGCTTGAGAGATCGTCAGAACGGCCATGTGATGATAAAGGAGGAGGAGAACTCTACAAGAACAAGTCAAACACTGTCATGTAATATTTAAAACACATTTCTGCACACACTAAAAACGCATGTGTCACATTTAGAAATGAATGAAAATGAAGATGGTATAGGCCATATATATTGTCCATGCAATGTTTTTCTGCAGTGAAAAAGGTGGTAATATGACAAAAAGACAACATTTCTACACAATACATTAAATGAAAAATAGACACATGGAATACATGAAAATAAGCCAGGACAAAAGCCAGAGAACAAGTGGAAATGTGAACAGGTTGAATAAAATTATTACAAAACATGCAGTGAAAACATATTATGAATGTGGTAAACAAAAACCAGACCAAACTAATGAAGTCAACTTGTGAGAGAATCACAACTCACAGACAAATAGACACGTGCAGGGACACCGTTGAATTTAACAGCTAATGGGTACTTAGAACTGGAGAGGGCGGAGAAACGGCCCGGCCAGAAAGGAGGTAGAGATCCATTCTTCTGAGCTCCAACGTCCCAGTACACGTCAAATATCCGTGAGGCGTCCTGTGCTAGACAGCTGCAGTCTTCCACAGACACTCCAACTTCTTTCACCTATTAGAACAATTTATATTATTGCATATGCATGCATATTTAAAAAAAAAAAGATTATTTGGGCATAGGTGGAGTTTAGGGGGGGCCAGACGAGTGCCAATAATGATTTTGTCTGGGCTATGAATAAAATATAAAAATGAAAGAATTCACATTTTCTCATTTTATTTGTGTTATCTTATTATTTTAATGGTTAGAATAAGTATGTTTTGGGCTAAATTAATTATTTAAGCCCCATATCCTCAACTTGAGAGGACATGAGAGGACTCTCTTTTCACTATTTTCCCACTTAAGCAAGTTAACAAATATTCGTTGTTGTTTTTATAAACCTGCTAATAAAAATGTGGTGGACTGAGTCATTTCTGGCTGAATTGGACAGGTGATTTGAAGCGATGGCCTTGAGTGTGGCGTGTGATGCAGTATTCAGTTTCAGCATGTACGCAAGCCTTAAGATTCACCCTCGGCTTGTGACAGCTGAAGTGGAGCTTGTGAAATGTGCGATCGCATCGCGATTACTCTTGAGAAACTTAAAGATGAAGTAGGCTACGGAAGGACAGATATCCAAACTTTTTCAGACTACTGCAGTTTGCACTCTCGCTGCCCGTTGGTTCGGCTACATCAGAAAGTTTCTCAGTTATGAGGAGAATCTGGCTCCGATCTTCAGTGGCACAGGACAGATTCTCAGATCTTTCTTTACTGCACATAGAGAACGATTTGACTGAAAAACGATCAGAAGAGAAGAGATAGTGAAAGAAAGACAGTGGTCATCTACGGAATTCGGAAAAAGAGGCGGCTTTTCTGCATTAGGTATGTTTTTCTGGTTTTTTTTAATGTATTTTTAATGTCGAATATATGTCATATAAATATATGAAATGTAGAACATATAAAAAAGTGTTCGTGGCTCATCTGCCAGTGGGTGCCCCCCCAAGCATAAAAGTGAAACTCCGCCTATGCATTTGGGTTAATAGCCATTTTGACATTACAGTCTAATAAATTGCACTGGATAATGAATAAAAAATAAATAAAATAAATAATTCAAATTAAATAAAAATAAAATAATATAATTAATAACAAATAAAATAAAATCACAAACACATTTACATGTCAAAGACCTGCATGCACACTTGCATATTTGCATGTCAACAGACAACTTTTGTCCAGTCAGATAATGACACACAATGTCTCTTGATTTAGACGTACCTGGGTAAGGGAACGCCAATCCATGTTTGCGCTCCCTAAATACATGTGTTTCTTATCCACAACCCATAGTTTGGTGTGCAAAATGCCTCCAGTGATGCTCTGCAGGTCAACTCCCCTGACCTTAGCCCCTGAGAGAAAGCACAAAGCAAGAAAGCTAAAGGAAAAAAGCTGCATAACATCCAATCCAAACCATTCACCATTCTCAATGCATACATTTTCACGTGCTGCATGTGCAATAGGCACGCTGTTGTACCTGTTGCAACCAGTTCGTCTGTGTCTGCGATGTACGGCTGAGGGGCGTTTACAGCGATCTTCAACCTCACTCCTTTTGGTTCAAGCTGCTTCAGCTGGTTGAACACTTTTTTGCCCTATAGAAAAAATTTTAATGAAACGCCTTATATAATGCAAATGTATATTATCCTGCAGGTAACAAATGTTCTAGAGCCTTCAGAGTGCGTCCACAATACAACGTACCAGCACAGACGAGGGCTCCGTAAGGCCTAAATCTGAATCTCGGAGTGTGAAATAGAAAGCACCAATGTGGACAGAGCGGTTTGCTTTGTTTAGTAGATTAGTCCAAGTGTCTGAAAGGCTCTGCAGGTGTGGCGAGCCGGAAGGGAAGCTGAGGCCCTCAGGGACACTCTCAACAATAGTAAGCCTGATAAGGAGCGTTTAGAAACACATTAACATCTCAAACTCGCCATTTAAATACTTCAAAATATGAAAAGGACCCGTTTCCTCACCTACAGTCAGAAGTGCATGTCTCTTGAGGCATCCAGAAACTTTCCAACCAGTGCAGCTCCAGTTGTGACATCAGGTGTGACACAGATTTAGGGACTCCATACTGCCAGACGTGCGATGCAAGTCCACCCAAAAGGAGGAGAATGGTGGGCAGGAGACAGTAAAGGGAAAAGCTCCTTCCTTTTGTCTGCTAAAACAATAGAAAATCAGTGATAATAAATTAAAGACTTTCTTTTTACTCATGCAAACATCTTTCCAACAACATATACTGTATGTATATGTCTGTTAGTGATGAAATGACTGTTTAATTTCACATATCCTCTTCTGTTGAAATTCTGTTGTGATTTGATGGCGAAACAAATACTTGTCAAGGCAACTAGTCTCAAAAATTTGTATACGTATGCAAATCAAAGAAGACAAATCAGTTCAGAGAAAAACATTCTGGTCTGTATATATGGCTTGTACTGCAGTATTTTTCTTTCTTACTTATTAGTTTTGTCCAATAAAAATATCAAAGCAAGCAAAATGACTCAAAATATTTTTCTTCTGAAAAATGTATTAAAATTATGAAAGTTTATGCCTAAATCAAGAAAAATACCTTGGGTATGATGGGGTAAAAAATTACTTTATTCAAAGGGAAAACAAGATTATCGCTTGTTTCAAGCAAAAATAAATAAATAAAGATAAATTAACATTTTATTTTGATCAAATTTAGTCAGAAAACAAGACGTATTATGTCATGCAATTTTGTTTCTCAAGTAAATGTATCTTTTAGATATTTGTACTGGAAATCAAGATAAATAATCAGTAAGAAAATAATTTTTTGCAGTGCGATTCCTTTTTTTAAGGTAAACGCAAGGGATTTTTTAAAATCCATTTTATTGTCCACCAGGAAAAAATTGTATGTCTGTTCACTTAAAACAGTAATAACACGTCTCTCCTCGACAAACCAGTGCTTGATGAAGTTTACTATTTAGGATTAGAGGTGTGCTAAAATCCCTAACCCTTAGTACGGACAATAATAGTACTCTTGCTTTAGCAAACACCATTCATTTTGTACATTGCATGTTACGAAATATGGTTCACCTCACCTTGGAGGGTGTACACGTTTTGGTCTCGGCATGTTTTGTCTGAGTAGTACTGGCAGTTTGGCTTCCCTGTTGTGTTTCTTTAAAGCATTTTTTACTATCTGAAGGTTTCTGGATCTTAGCAGTTTCATCTTGACCACTAAGTATGGATCCATCATCCTTATCAGGAACACATTCCACACATTTCACATCATTCCCTGTGACGCTATTTTCTTCTGTCCAATGTGATTGGGCTACACTTCCATTATCATTATCATCTCTCAAAGTATCTTCTTCACAAGCTTGATCAGATGCCTCATGCTGATCAACAGAGGAGCATGAGCTCAGATCCTCTACGGTGGCATCCTGCGCCGACATCTGCTCATCTTCTGAGATGGTCTCTCCGCTTGCGGTTTCAAATTCAGAAACGGGCTCTACGACAAGATCAGAGGTCTCATAGGCATTCCTGAGTGGGGGTCGCTTTAGTGACATATCTACCTGATCAGAGTCTTTTGTAATCTCAGGCGTTTGATCAAGAGATTGATTTATTTTCGGTGCCAAAAGAGTGGAGGCGTGACCCGAGATATCCCCTTGAGAGAGAACATCAGCAAGGCTTGTGTGTAAACGAGCCGAAGGGACAGGCAGTGATCCTGACATTTTCACTCTTCCAGCCTCTGTAGAGCCAGCTCTCTCTTTTTGGCTCTGCTGGATAGATCCATCCGTCTTCGGTGATGACTCTGCATTCTGGACGGTGACTCGCTTGCGGCCCAGGGAGCTTTGAAAGGTAGGGATGCGGGACAACGGTGGTCTCCCTGCTTTGCGGTGTTCCTCTCCATCCTCCTTCCTCTCGAATGCTGCTTTCTCATTCTCTTCCTCGCCTATCAAATGTTCTGCTGATCTGAAATGTACATCCTCTGGTTCCTATAGCATTAGTTGAATGCAAAAACATTATATAATGGGTGTATACACATGTAATGTATATGTAATTTATGCATAATCTTTACACTTTGGTACAAAGAGTGTATTTAAGGTGCAACGTCTGTAGATAGATAGTATATATA
>NW_015505429.1:282341-290075 GCF_001515645.1 Sinocyclocheilus grahami | reverse complement strand
TATATATATATATATATATATATATATATATATATATATATATATATATATATTATTGGTGTATGTGTAAATGTAATTTGTTGTTTGTATACACACTAGGCCTATATTTTGGTACAAATACATGCATGTTATTATCAATTATATTGTATTAAAAGGGCAAAGACTGTAGATAAATAAATAGATAGATAGATAGATTTAAGATAGATAGATGGAATGATAGATAGAATGATAGATAGATAGATACTGTAGATAGATAGATAGATAGATAGATAGATAGATAGAATGATAGATAGATAGATACTGTAGAAAGATAGATAGATAGATAGATACTGTAGATAGATAGATAGATAGATAGATAGATAGATAGATAGATAGATAGATAGATAGATAGATAGATAGATAGATAGATAGATAGATACTGTATAATTATCTCTATTTCCCTTTTTCTCTTAATGTTAGACTGGTTAGCGAGTAAATAAGAAGCAATTACTGGAACAAACAGCATCAGATAAGTCAGAGACTGCAATGCTTAAACGCTAAATACAACTCTTGTAACCTTTTCTAAACACTAAGCCAGCAAGTTTGCGACATAAGTTAGCAAGCAGGCTATACTCACCATGCCTACAGCGGAGAACTACTCTCAATTTATCCGTAACGAGTCACTATTTTAAAAATAAAAGTGTGTAAACACGAACTGTACGAGGAGATAAAGATGTTGTCGGTCCAGTTTGAAGACAGTGAGGTTTGTAAGAGCGATGCTGTCTCTGTCTGCGACGTGGCTGCAGAACTACAGCACAGTGCGGTATAATGAAGAGAGAGAGAGAGAGAGAGAGAGAGAGAGAGAGAGAGAGAGGAAACTGTGAGGAAGAACCTCGCCCACTAACACGCTATGAGTTACATTACAAACCACCTCTGACTCACGGCCTGTCAATATGTACGTACTGCTGCAAAACAACAAATAAAGTTATGAAATGATGAGCTCATCTGTTACAGTGGAGTACGTGTGCAACCTATAATTTTGTTATTTGAACCAGAATGTAACTTGCGCTTCTTCGTCAGTTCGTGTAATGAAATACAGGTGTAAATGATGATGACAGATAGAAATGACAGCTGACGGGACGTTTATCGATGGTGTAAAATTGAACTAACCGCCGTTTCTTGTTCTCAGTACAGTCAGTAAAGCAATGGGCGTTTTTTTTTCATGATAGGTCTGCTTCCAGCAAGACTGCAAACCACGCCCTATGCACTGTAAACCACGCCCAGGCAGCCGACAAACCACGCCCACAAAGCCCGCCCACTAGATAAAGCTATCGGTTTTCGAGATGGCGGAACTCTCTCCGTTCCTCTTTCCACTTATTTTAAAACATTGTAATTTTTAAAAGTCTCCCGTACTTCTAAAATTGTAGTTAGGAAGTTAGGGCGCGTGTGGTGGGCGTGGTCTCGCAGGAGGCGGAAGACGCCTTTGTTTACGTTTCTCTTTACCAGCACGCACCGCTAGATGTCGCCAACAGCGATGAGTTGGGTTGATAACGCAGCACATAAACACAGGACTGAAGTGATGAAGGAAAGGATTTATCGGATTTGTTACGTCGGTTACACGGTTTTAGTCATTTGTAAGGTAATGCTGGATTTAATTTAGTAGTATTTAAAGCAGTTTTTACAAATGTGAGTCGCGTATTTATATCAAAACCGGTCCGACCTGTGAACTAGCAAATCGATTTAAACTCAATTTAGCAACGTTAGCCACTCAGCTAGCTACTACTTTAGATCAGTTTAAAGTCAGTTTAATACAAATGTTTGACTGTTAGAAGTAACGAGAGAAGTAATGAACAGCTGTAACGAATAAACAAAGTCTGGCTGTCAAAACTCGCAATTAATGACTGGCTTCAGACGAAATATGCTTTTGTTTTCGACTAGAGAGATTGTGTTCTTGATATCAGTGTGAATGGTTTGAGTTGTTGTTGTTGTGTGAAGCTTGGCTGTGCTTACTTTAGCTCTATTAAATACTTTCATTTGTATTTCGCAGGTGCACATCACAGGCTGATTGATACGGGTTCCGAGAAATGACATTTCATTCCTGGCTTCATCATATGTGACAGAATATTGTATAGAAGATTAGACTAATGATAAGCCTGAACATGCCCGAAATTAGTTTTTCCTTTTTGTTGACATGATTAATCTTGACATTTTGCACCAGTTTATTTTAAAGCTTTGATCTATGCATTGTATTATATTATTTTAATCTTTTTTTTATTTTAATTTTTTACATCCACCATCATAATGCAGGCTCCAGTTCCACCTTCCCCCATGAAACCAGCCGTGGCCCCTTCAGTAGAGCTGGGTGTCACGGTTCTTTACACTTGTCTTTACGGGGGTCTGTTTTTAGTCGTGTATGTTCAGCTTTGGCTGCTGTTACTCTACCGGCATAAGCGATGGAGTTACCAGAGTATTTTTCTTTTTCTCTGCCTGTTCTGGGCAGCACTTCGCACAACGCTCTTCTCCTTTTATTTTCGTAATGCCCTTGCGGCCAACCATCTGCCCACTCCAGTCTACTGGCTCCTTTACTGCTTCCCAGTGTGCTTGCAGTTCTTCACCCTGAGTCTCTTCAACATTTACTTCACGCAGGTAAGACAAGCTATAAAGAAGGATTCATAAGAGTATGTTTGCGTAGTTGAGAAATCAATCCACTCCCTAATAACAATGTTTCATTTTGACAGGAGTTGCTCAAAGTTCGGAGAGTGTTCAGCGTTGAGCCCAGGAAAGCACTGTGAGTGGATTTCCACATTAGCATGTTAATGGATAACATCTGATTGTGTGTTTAATGAGAATTGTGTTTGTGTGTAAACTTTGATTTGTAGATGGGTGGCTCGGTGGGTGTATGCCACCATGAGCGTCATCTTCCTGTGTGTCAATATAGTATGCGCAAGCCTCGGACAGCATGGTGCCTCCGATGGAGCTGGTGAAGACACTTGGAGGCTGGTTCTGGTTCGAGTGCTGGTTAATGACCTACTGTTTATTCTGGAAGCTGTGTGTCTGGTCACGTCTCTGCTCCTCTTAACTCGATCCTCGCCTCCTACCACCCCTTATCTACGCAGTAAGGTACATACTTTGCAAGTGCTTAAAGCAATAGTATCCAGTCTTCTAAACCAGTGTTTCCCAACCTTTTTTTAGTCGCGGCACCCTTTGGAAATGTTAACAAACTTGCGGCACCCTACAAAATTAATTTTGTCCACTATATTTGAATTTCTAACTTCGATATGATCATTTGAAAAGTATAGATATTCGGTACAACAGGGAAGAACTGCAGAATATAATGTCATACAGATATTTGTAATATTATTAAAAAATTTTGTCCATCAATGGTGGCAATCAGTAGGCTAATTTCTAATGAAGAGACCAATTTATATGACAGATTTTAATGTAGACTTTTATACATATGTAAACATTATTTAATTACCGTTATAACTAGCTATCTCACAAATTTTTGCTCACTCAGTGTTTTTTTTTATTTTACAGTGGGGTAACTCTGGTGCAGTAGCACGAGATAGCTTGATTTCAAACTTTGAATTGAATAAAAAATGACAAGTAAGCAGTCAGTAATAAAATAAGAACAAATAAATTAATAATGATAGCACAAATAAAAAATAACAACAGGCCTTCAAACTAAATAAATAGCTTTTTAGTTTTTCAGGTAGGTCTAACAGTAGGGTTAAGATATTTAACAATTTTTTTTTTTTTTTTAACAATTATCCAAATAATGTTTAGTCCTAGAAAGCTATTATTATCAGAACATGTGAGCATAACATAGCGGTTAGCAGATCAATGAATGAGAGGGCAGCGTTACCAGAGTTGCTCATATACCACACCATGTTACAGCACAGTAGGGCTATTGCAGACAGAAACGATACTGTACTACATCGATGTTTCCTGTCGGCTCAATTTTTGAGTGGACGTTGCTGTTCCGATTCGCATGAACGGTATACGAGTGGAGCGACTGAGCGGAGCGCACACACGCATAGAGCGGGATAACACGCAGAGCGTCACACCACGTGAAAGTGAAACCTGAGCGGTGAACTAATTTTCGGCAGCCGGAATTTCGGTGCATCTCTAATTATTGGAGACATCAGAAATGGATATTATATAATAGATGCTCTTTTGAACATTTTAGCCATTTAAAAATATTAAAAAATAATTTTTTACACCGCACCCCTGGTCTCGACAGACGGCACCCCGGTTGGGAAACACTGCTCTAAACCTCTGCAGTGAATGGGTGCCGTCAGAATGAGAGTTCGAACAGCTGATCACAACGTCACAATAATCCACACCACTCCAGTCCATCAGTTAACATCTTGTGAAGTGAAAAGCTGTGTGTTTATGAGTTCGTAATCCATAAGAACACTTCCTCCAGTCCAACTTTGGGACCAAGAAGGTTATTTGCAGCTATATATGACGTCTTCTGCTTGCAGGGATTTTGTCGGACTGCGGTGCTGGGGGCAGGTGTCATCTTGCTCTTCTCTAGCAGGGCATGTTACAATCTTGCTGTGCTGTTTTTGTCTCAGAATCATAAAGTCGAGGCCTTCGACTATGACTGGTACAACATCTCTGATCAGGTGTGCAGTTGCACTACATTGGTTGCTAATGAAAAGGTGTTCCTGTCACTGGTTGGTTTGTGATGTTCTCTGTTGTTTTCAAAGGCTGACCTTCAGAGTGAGCTTGGAGACAGAGGCTACATTATCTTTGGAGCTGTTCTCTTCATTTGGGAGCTGCTTCCTACCAGCCTGCTCATTCTCATCTTCAGAGTTCGCCAGCCTCCTCAAGAAAAGGTTTGCTGATTATGCATTTTTCCATGCCTATTGCATGTGATTTTAGTTTATTAATACACTACCGTTCAAATGTTTTGGGTCAGTTTTTTTAAGAAATTATTATTTTTTTTTATCAATAATGCATTAAATTGATTAAAAGGGACAGTAAAGGCATTTATAGAGTTACAAAAAAATTATATTTTAAATAAATGCTATTCTTTTTAACTTTCTATTCATAAAATAATCCTGAAAGAAATGTATTAAGGTTTCCACAAAAATATTAAGCAACTATATTGTTTTCAACATTAATAATAATAAATGTTTCTTGAGCAGCAGATCCGCATATTAGAATGATTTCTGAAGGATCATGTGACACTGAAGACTGGAGTAATGATGCTGAAAATTCAGCTTTGGTCACAGGAATAAATTACATTTTAAAATGTATATATTTAAATATAAAAGTTTTTAAATTGTAATATTTCACAATATTTTACTGTATTTGTGATCAAATAAATGTAGCCTTGGTAAGCATAAGAAACATCTTTAAAAAAATAAAGACTTTTGAACGGTAGTGTACATTTTTGCATTTAGGTCAATGACAAACAAATGCTTAAGATGATGGAAAGAAACAATTTAGAGCTCATAGTTTTGCATCTGCCAAATGTATAATGTATATACCCAAAAATGAGTGTTCCATCATTGAGCTGTTTGCTTTGTTTATTTCAGAACTGTAGCCCAGCGATGTGCAACACACGAGGCTCACGCTCATATTTCTTTGACGACCCTCGTGGAATGGATGACGACACGGGTTCTCTCTGGAGTCACAGTATCAATCCTCATAGCAGGTATCAGGCTTTATCACAGTTCAGATATTTAAAGGGGTCCTATTATGCTTTTTCACTTTTTCAACTTTAGTTAGTCTGTAATGTTGCTGTTTAAGCGTAAAGAAGATCTGCAAAGTTACAAAGCTCAAAGTCCACTTCAAAAGGAGATATTTTATTTAACAGAAATCACTTTTCAAAAACTACAACAAACGACTCGTTTGGACTACAACGCATAGTTTCCGGGATTTGTGATAGCACAAAGATTGACGAATGGGACGAGACCTGGTTGAGCTGCACTAGAGAAGGCAACGAGTGTTATCACTGTGTCGGAGACACGCTAGCTTTCCCAACTTGCTGTGCTGTTTTTGTCTCAGAATCATAAAGTCGAGGCCTTCGACTATGACTGGTACAACATCTCTGATCAGGTGTGCAGTTGCACTACATTGGTTGCTAATGAAAAGGTGTTCCTGTCACTGGTTGGTTTGTGATGTTCTCTGTTGTTTTCAAAGGCTGACCTTCAGAGTGAGCTTGGAGACAGAGGCTACATTATCTTTGGAGCTGTTCTCTTCATTTGGGAGCTGCTTCCTACCAGCCTGCTCATTCTCATCTTCAGAGTTCGCCAGCCTCCTCAAGAAAAGGTTTGCTGATTATGCATTTTTCCATGCCTATTGCATGTGATTTTAGTTTATTAATACACTACCGTTCAAATGTTTTGGGTCAGTTTTTTTAAGAAATTATTATTTTTTTTTATCAATAATGCATTAAATTGATTAAAAGGGACAGTAAAGGCATTTATAGAGTTACAAAAAAATTATATTTTAAATAAATGCTATTCTTTTTAACTTTCTATTCATAAAATAATCCTGAAAGAAATGTATTAAGGTTTCCACAAAAATATTAAGCAACTATATTGTTTTCAACATTAATAATAATAAATGTTTCTTGAGCAGCAGATCCGCATATTAGAATGATTTCTGAAGGATCATGTGACACTGAAGACTGGAGTAATGATGCTGAAAATTCAGCTTTGGTCACAGGAATAAATTACATTTTAAAATGTATATATTTAAATATAAAAGTTTTTAAATTGTAATATTTCACAATATTTTACTGTATTTGTGATCAAATAAATGTAGCCTTGGTAAGCATAAGAAACATCTTTAAAAAAATAAAGACTTTTGAACGGTAGTGTACATTTTTGCATTTAGGTCAATGACAAACAAATGCTTAAGATGATGGAAAGAAACAATTTAGAGCTCATAGTTTTGCATCTGCCAAATGTATAATGTATATACCCAAAAATGAGTGTTCCATCATTGAGCTGTTTGCTTTGTTTATTTCAGAACTGTAGCCCAGCGATGTGCAACACACGAGGCTCACGCTCATATTTCTTTGACGACCCTCGTGGAATGGATGACGACACGGGTTCTCTCTGGAGTCACAGTATCAATCCTCATAGCAGGTATCAGGCTTTATCACAGTTCAGATATTTAAAGGGGTCCTATTATGCTTTTTCACTTTTTCAACTTTAGTTAGTCTGTAATGTTGCTGTTTAAGCGTAAAGAAGATCTGCAAAGTTACAAAGCTCAAAGTCCACTTCAAAAGGAGATATTTTATTTAACAGAAATCACTTTTCAAAAACTACAACAAACGACTCGTTTGGACTACAACGCATAGTTTCCGGGATTTGTGATAGCACAAAGATTGACGAATGGGACGAGACCTGGTTGAGCTGCACTAGAGAAGGCAACGAGTGTTATCACTGTGTCGGAGACACGCTAGCTTTCCCAAGGCAGACGAACTTAGAGCGGTTACAATCATCCGGGTTTAAATCACACTCAAATTGATTTGATTTTGACGCAATATTTACACTCAAGCTCGCAGGCAGCTATGGTAAGGGCGTGACATTTCCCGACCAAGCATCGAGTGCTGCCAATCACAACACACACTGGCCCAGCTAACCGATCACAGCACACACTGGCCCAGCTAACCGATCACAGCACACACTGGCCCAGCTAACCGATCACAGCACACACTGGCCCAGCTAACCGATCACAGCACACACTGGCCCAGCTAACCGATCACAGCACACACTGGCCCAGCTAACC
>NW_015505429.1:233647-281246 GCF_001515645.1 Sinocyclocheilus grahami | reverse complement strand
GATCACAGCACACACTGACCCAGCTAACCGATCACAGCACACACTGACCCAGCTAACCGATCACAAGCTAACCGATCACAGCACACAGAACACAGCACACACTGGCCCAGCTAACCGATCACAGCACACACTGGCCCAGCTAACAGATCACAGCACACAGATCACAGCACACACTGACCCAGCTAACCGATCGCAGCACACAGATCACAGCACACACTGACCCAGCTAACCGATCACAGCACACACTGACCCAGCTAACCGATCGCAGCACACAGATCACAGCACACACTGACCCATCTAACCGATCTCTTATGTGAAAAATTGTGTTTTTCGAACAACCTAGTATGAGAGCATGTTCTAGTACACCCCAAAACAAAATCAAGACTTTGTAAAAGAGCATAATAAGACCCCTTTAACATTAAAACAGCTTGTGGGATCAGTTATGATATGGTGATTCCAAACCAAAACTCTGCACCAACAGCTGGTTTGGATCCAGTGAGACGACTCCACTCCTCTTCAACCGGACTCAGCAGAGCAACCAGCACCACTCTCTTTACTCCACTCCACAGACCTGACCACTATGCAAAGCTGCAGAGATCTTCTCTGACCTTCTCAGGCGATAGCACAGCATCACCTCTTCCTGTTGAGTAGCTCAATAGGTTCATTTGCACTAATACTCATCAGAAGCATCTGTACTTCTGAAGTTGCACCTTGACTTTTTAAAGCAGACCACAATAGACTAGATGCTTGTGATTAAAAAGGGACCAGTTAATGATTTTTCTATAAGGAGTGAAGGAGGAGTTATTACCACATTTGTCTTTTCTTAATTTATAAGGGTATCCTTGAAATGTATTAACACATGTTTTTTATTATTTTGTGTGGGATGATGACCTTCCATTTTAAATGGTGCATAAGAAAGCAGTAATTTTGGTACTAACCGTGTGCTGATATTTTGACAGTGTATTTTAATAAAAAACCAATTTAAAGTTTCATTTGTAATTTGCTGTTTATATATATATATATATATATATATGTGGCGCATTCAGAATTTGTCTCATCAGGATTTCAGAAAAAAAAACAAATCAGAACTTTAAATCAAATCAGAAACTCTTTAATATTTGTGAAAATGCATTTTGCTGTAAAAAGCAAAACATTTCACCATGTGGTCATAAATAAAAATCTAATCCAATTAAAATAATTATTTTTTTAGGTTAATGTTCATTATTAGTACATTTATATTTTTACTTTACAGTTTAGGGTGGGTATGATGTTTATGCTCATGCTCACCAAGGATGCATTTATTGAAAAAAAAAATTAGGAGTAAAAATATTGTGAAATATTATTGCAATTTAGAATAATTGTTTTCTATTTCTAAGGTATTTCTGTGATCAAAGCTGAATTTTCAGTATCATTACTCCAGTCTTCAGTGTCACATGATCCACATGACAACAGTTGTGCTGCTTAATTATTTTGTGGAAACTGATACATTTTTATTCAGTATTTAAACGAATAGCATTTATTTGAAATCTTTTGTAACATTATTCATATCTTTTAATTAACTTAACTGAGTCCTTGCTAAATAAATGTATTATAAAAAAAAAAAAGCATACTCCCCAAAATTTTGACCGGTATAGTCAGACAGTGTCTGTTTTGAACAATTTATTGTGCAGTATGTACAGATCTTCCTATTAAAACACTTTATACATTATGTACAGCAAGTTCATTTAGATATTTGGTTCATGGATATCTTTTAGCTGTAACCAAAGTCGATCTAGGAAAATAATCTATGACGTAGCACTAGAAATAATGAAAATACACAAAGAATGGGAAAACATCAAAATTTTAAGGGCACAAGAAATCAACAGACCGTGTTCCTCTGAGAGACAAAAATCACATTCAGAGAGGAAAGTCTCAATACTCGAGTCAAGACGTCACAGCGGACTTTTAAGGTGCAAGACTTTTTATCCTTTCTATCTTCACGCTTGGTTTCCCATGATATCTTCCGCGCACGTTACACTGACAAATCCTCCATACAGCGGGAAGTGCCTTGATGTGCCTCATTTAAATTAACATCTAAGAACTCATGAACTTTCCTCAGATAATCTGACATCTCAACATGCCAAGTGCCCAAGAGTCCGTAAGAAGCATTTCTACTGTCAGAAGGCAATTCATGATTTAAATGGATCCCATCATCAGTGGTCAGGAGTGTTAGTGGTCTCCAGTTTACGCAGGCGACGTCGTCTCAACTCGGCGGCATTTGGCTCACCATCATCCTCATCTTCCTCCTTCCTGTCTTTGTCCACTCCTGTGGTTGAGTCTGGTAGAGAAAAGCCTGTAGCTTCATTTACAGATCCATCTATGAGCAAGAGAAAACAATGACTCTGATATATATAGTTTTTTTTCTTCTTTCTTTTGAATGATAATGTATCATGGTTTCTATAAAAAAAATATTAAGCAGCACAACTATTTTCAACAATTATAATAATAAGAAATGTTTCTTAAACAGCAAATCTGCATATTAGAATGATTTCAGAACAATCATGTGACACTAAAGCCTAGTCATTCGAGAAGTTGTAGCATCATTCTACTCACCGCTCTGAGCCTCGTTCTCCTGACTGGGAGTTTCCGTGTTGCCCGTGGAGGAAGAGGACTCCGCATTCACTGATGTACTCGTCTCACCAGCATTGTTTTCTGATCTTGGAGGACTAAACAGAAAGTAAAAGAAAGAAAGAAAATACGGGGATTTCAGAAGTAGGAACTGGACGTGCCACTTTTTAATCACACCTCAGGCCATGTTTGCACACCTTAACGTAGCCACCGTGCTGAGGTAGTGGTGAATGTTGAGCATGGCGGCATCCAGCAATGTGTGGATGTTGTGAAGGCACTGCAACCTGGCTTCCAAACCTCGCCTGCCCTCCTGCTCCAGTTCTCTGAGCTCGGCCTCTGACATGGTGGACAGAGTCGATGGAGGCGGCGGCATGGATGACACTAATAAACAAAGGGGTCACAGATTACTCAAATATATCAGTTTTTCAATGATGTATAAACGATTAATCGCATCCAAAATAAAAGTTTTTGTTTACATAACGTGTGTGTGTTGTGTATATTTATTATGTATATATAAAGACACACACAAACAGCATATATTTTGAAAATATTTACATATTATAAATATATAAACATAACATTTTTCTGAAATATATACATGCATGTGTGTGTATTTATATATACATAATAAATATACACAGCACACACAAGAACTTTTATTCTGGATGCGATTAATCGCTTGACAGCACTAATTATTAACATGCCGCAATTTGACCGCTCTAACATACTAAAGGGTGGAGGTGGAGGCATCGGCAGCCATGGAGCTGATGGGAAAGGTGGAGGCATGGAGAAGGGGAATCCAGGCATTCCTCCGGGAGCAGCAGAGGCACTGTCTGCATTCGGCTGGGTCGAGCTACTGGCTCCTGATTCTACATGACACAACGTGAAAATTATGATGAGAATCATGGGTATTCTAGCTTTTCACAGTGAGGCAGAACAGATAAGAGCTGCTGACCTGCTCCCTGGGCCTGTGTTGCAGCGGCGCTGGTCTGTGGAGCGTCAGTAGCTGCCTGTGCACCTGGAGCAGCAGGAGGAGGCGCGCCTGGGAAGGGACCCCAAAAGGGAAACAGACCTGGAGGAAACTGAGGCAGCATACCTGGAGCGACTGCACAGAAAAGGAAGCATGGTTTACGGTGCACAAACAGCCAAACATCAGCAGCTTCGATCGGCCTGGTCTTGGTGTTTTTACCATTGACCGGTGGAGGTACGGGGGCATTAGCAGGAGCAGCAGGGGCAGGTGCTTGTGCAGGAGCTGGGGCAGGAGTCTGGTTGGGCTGGGACGCTCGGAGGACATCCATACGACAGGTCGGACACGTCTGCTGTCTTTGGAACCATGAGCGAAGGCAACTACAATGAGAGGAACAAACTATTCAGAATATGCATGCAGATGTCAACACCAAAGAGACTGAATTTTTCCATAAACAGTGGAAGTGAACCTTGAGTGAAAGATGTGGTTGCACGGCAGTTTCTTGGCTCCAGTCACCATCTCTTCTCTGCAAATGATGCACACATTGTCGGTGGCTTGCAAGTCTTCAGGGGTGGCATCTGGATAGCTGTAACAAAGGATGGCAGACAGTGATAAATAATTTAAAAGTATTACTAAAACTATTAACATATACTAAACATATTAAAAACACTGCACAACATGAAAAAAGCACTAAATATACAATAGTAATAGATAAAAACGTTGTAAGAATAATTAAACTGTAAAAAATAAATAAATACAATTCTTCTAAAAAGAATTAAAAATTGAAAAAAGAAAAGAAAATGAAGACTACAAATATTAAACATGGCCCAATATTAAGAATAATTAAAATGCACAATAAAATAAACAAATACAATTTTGGTAACACTTTATTTTAAGGTGTCCTTGTTAAACGTTACATGTGCTTGCTATTATAGTTACAATTATGCAAAATTACACGCAAGTAACCCTAATCATATAGTAAGTACATGTAGTTAATTATTATTACTCAGTACTTAAATATATCATTACACTGTAACAAGGACACCTTTAAATGTAAACTGAAAAAAATACAAATAAAGAAATAAATACTAAAAATATTACACTGCATTAATAAAAAAAAAGTTATAAAATAATTCAAACTATAACACTTGCACATTAAAAGATGTTAAAGCAATAAGCCCCAAGAAGCCGTGGTTTACAGTGAATTTATAACAGCTAAGTTGTTATTCCATATACGTAGTAAGGTTTCACAGAATAAAACAGAGCAAATAAAGTGTAATGATATTAATAAAAACAGTATTCTTCCACCAAACAATGTAGTTCCTCAGAAACAGTTGTGGTTCCAACAAAGTGATTGCCGAGCAACACACAGAAGTAAACAAAGGTGTGTGTTTGTAGAGTAATTTACAACAGCTTAGAACGCAGCTCAACCAATCAGAATCAAGGACCAGAACAATCCGTTTTATAATTCAGATTATTTCAGAGATACAGAGTATATATATATTTTTATTTTAAACTGCAAAAATAAATGATTAAATACTGAAAATATTAAACATGGCAATACTAACAGCATTAAGTGCACAATAAAATAAAGAAATGCAACTAAAAAAAATGACTAATAAAAAAATAGTAAACATATTAAACTGCACTACACTAGTCAACACTTGAAGTGGATCAAAACTAGGGATGCACCGATATGAAAATTTTGCTGATGCAGTTCTTGCGTGCTATAGTCAGAATGTGTGATCCTGTTGTGGATGCGCTCTTCCCATAACAACGCGCTGAAACACGGCAACTAAACCCAAAGAATTCCCAACGTTTTATTATAATAATGTTCTCATTAGAATTTTATATACACGACATTCCCAATCATAGTTATTAATGTTGTGCACTGCTGTTTGGGCTGCGTGTGCTGAGCTAAAGATGATCACCGGTAAACTGAAGCGCTCTTTTTAACTTAACCAAACGCATTCTATATGAGATAAATCAGATATACATCAAATAAACACAATATTACAACGTACAATTGCACAAAAGGCTGCAAACGAACAGCGCGCATCTGAAGTGTCTCTGAAGGAAATAATGCATTATTTATCGGCTTTAAGATATCGGCCAAATTTTCTTATCAGGCCGATACCGATAACAGAAAAAAATCAGCATTTATCGGCCGATACCGATATGGTGGCCGATATATCGTGCATCCCTAATCAAAACCTTTCATCAAAGTTGTCCTAAAACAAAATGTGTTCTTGTCTTAGGACAACTTTGATGAACTTTTTTGATCCACTTCAGATGTTGACTACTGTATATTAATGAAAAAAAAAAAAAAACACGTAAAAGATATTTAAAATGACTTCAGAGAGATACTCACAGTGTATTCATATTACGAATGGCTCGTCGAGACATGATGGCGTCTGTTACTGCCTTCTTGAATTGCCTGAAAAGACAAACATATTGCACACGACAAAAGAATAAGACAAACTGTTCTAATTGTTGACAAAACATAACAGCACAGCTGGAATCTGATGATTTATCACTCACCTCATTGCGAGATACATGGGTCGAATGGCAAACAGAGGGAAGGTGTGCACTTTTATCATTATGGTCATGAACGCCATATACAAAAGCACCTTGATGAAACCTGAAGGATAAATGTAACATCAGTCAATCTGTGAATAGGCAATATGGAAACATCCATAAAAGCTATGGCTCTCTAGGATGTACCTGTAAAGAGCTCTGTGTAGAGCATGTAGACGGCCTTATTGTCCCACGGATTCTCACTCTGCAGATCAACTGTATGTAAGGTGTACTTGATGAAGATGGTGAGGACCACAGTCATCAGAATTGCATACTGAAAGACAAGCAGAAAGCCATTAATATTTAAAAAACTCTAGTGGTATAATATATGTTCTGATTTCTACACTGCTCAACTGCTAACACCACAGATGACATACTGTACTTCAACAAGTTATGGGACATGTGATAAGGTTTAGGTCAATAGTTCTTTCATTAATGAAATGCATTTTGCAGGATCTCACTCAAACTAAAAAAATGTTGCTCACCTCAAATCCAAAAACCAGCTGCACTGAAGCTCCTCTTGTTATAATGCTGTGACACGCATGATTGACAAACAGAAAGTCCAACACTCCCAGCAACACCATCAGAGCTGCAGCAGAGAGACAAGAACATTAGTGATGCAATAACCACAACGATGAGTGCAAATAAAGCAGTCTAATGTCAAATGCCATTAAATTCAAGATACAGGTGCAGCTCAAAAATTTGCATGCCCGAAAAATGAGTTAGCAAAGTAGTTTCATATATAAAAGGGAAGTAAGAGATACATTTGGTGCTGAAGAACACAGGCTGAAGCAAATCCAGTGATAAATTACTCACAGAGAACTCTGAAGTGGAAGACCCATGAGATATTTGGACTCCTTTCCATCTAAAAATAAAATAAACAATGAAAACCTTTAAAAAAAAATTATAAAAATGTATTTTCCCCCCCAGATTAGATAGACATAACCTCTCAACTGCTCACAAATAAAAATAAAATATGAAAATATATTTAAAAAAATTAATTTTCTAATGAAATAAAACGTAATCTATCTATAAAATCAGATGTAACCTCACATTTAACAACAAAATATGAAAACATTTTTCAAAAATAATAAATTAGCTGTGTTAAGCTAACTGAGACTTGTTATAGCACTTGTATATTATTGCTCTTTTGTCGATTTTGATTTTTTCCATTGTCCTCGTTTGTAAGTAACTAAATGTAAAAAAAATAAAAAATTCTTATATATATATATATATATAAAAACTGTAATAAATACTATTTTTTCCAAATGAGATGTAGCCTCTCAATGATCTAATAATAAAATATGAAAACATTGTATTCAAAAACAATAGATTAAATCTTTATAATATAATAAATAACAGAGATTTTTTTTTCCCCCCATCTCAGTGTTCACTCACAAAGTCCACCCTGTCTTCAGCAAGCCAGTGGAAGCACTTGAGGAAAAGCAGCAAAGTGAAAAGGGCCACAAAGCGAGGAGAGAAATCATCCCTGAAGACTGTAAAGGCTAAACAGGTCTCGGTCACCGCATACCAGGAGCGTTCAATCAGATGCTAAAAACAAACAATATACAAATGAGAATGACAAAAAAAAAAAAAAAACTAATTTCCTGCCTTTCCACACGTTGCAAATTTAGACACCAACCTCCATTTCAGCAGCTCTCAGTTGCCCAAAAAAAACTTTCCGCATTAATTTCCCCAAAAGGAAAACCAAAACGAAAGCCTGAATGTATAAAACCTACCGAAGAAATAGTAGACAAGTCAAATCACAGAGTTTACAGTCCCTTTCCATAAAGATCTGACATTAAATAAACGGATGACAACTTACTGCCATGCTAGGGCTGCTTTTGGTGAGGTATACCACAGTGGGGTAGAACTGGTGCTTGAGGAAGTATGCATGAGCAACCACTGCGCCAGTCAGCACCAAACTGGTGCCTGTCGCAAGAGCGGCTCGCACCATCTTGCACTACAGAGGAGAGAGAACAAATAAATCAGAACGACATGAGGTTCAGACTGAATCAACGATGAGGGCAAAAACATTTCAACAATGTTGACAGGCCAGTATTATAACACCATTCATATGCTGTAAAAATGAATGCTATTTATATGTTTAGGAAAGACATTTCCAGTAGTGCTGGCCGGTATACCGGTTCATACCGAATACCGATTTTTATTTTTGTTATGATATGAATTTTGAAAATACCGCAATACCGGTATGTGTCACTTAAACAACGTTCGGAACGCGACACTGTTTGAAAGGGGTGTTGCACTGTGGTGAGGGCACAGCTGTATGTGTAATACCACATGCACGCGGTGTTCAGCCAATCACAATGCACTGGGTCAGCTGGCCAATCAGAGCAGACTGCGCTTGTCGGAAGGAGGGACTTTGTAGAAAACGAAGCGTTTGAGAGAGGCGGGGCATAGAGGACCTACAATAATGTACAGTATTTGAAAAATAATGTGTTTTTTGAACATTAAAGCATGTCAACATATTCTGTTACACCAAACACACAAAATAATGATCTTTAAAAAAAAGCATCATATGACCCCTTTAACACCTGGTCATGCATGAAAAAAAAATACCGTCTTGTACCGTGAACCCGGTATCATTTTGAAAAATACCGTGATATAAATTTTTGGTCATACCGCCCAGCACTAATTTCCAGTAAACTGAAGTGAAAGTAAGGGTCCAAGTTACAGTATGTATATGCATTAAACAACTAGGCCTATCACACACATTCCTAAGAGCACGAATGAGCTAAATTAAGCTTTTGTTACACTGTATTATGTATAAATTTTGTCTGCTAAATGGTTGGCTACAGACTGTTTGAAAGCAGCACCAGTTAGCTGCACAGTTGAAGGCTACGAAAGACAGTATGACAGCTGTAATTAATCTACGATACAGATAATAAACACTAACTACATCCGCCACAGCATGTTTTAATAACCGACCATATGCTGCAGTGTATGAAGTCGAGAGTGGACTAACCCTAACCCTTACCTTCAGCCGCAGCAATCCGCTATTTCTGCTTTACAGAGATGGCCTATGTTGAGTTTCGCTACTAATAACTGCGTCTCGTGTCTATTCTTCCAGCTAAAGCAATCGTGTCGCTTCCAATCTCTTGTAGTCGCAGCCGCTCGACGGTTACCTGTTTATTTTTCGCTTGCTGTCGAGAAACTAAGGCCACCTCACTTCCGGTGAGCGTTCATTCCTGCCGGAAGAGTGAGGACAGCGCAGCAGCTTGAACCGAGCAGAGTTTCGCTTTCAAAATAAAAGCTTACGAAACGTCCATCAATCAAAGACAAATACGTCAATCCGACTAGACAAGTTTGTTCGTTTCCATGAATAGGTGCTTTCGTTTTCAAATAAATATTTTTTTTTCATTGGTTTTTAAATATATACAGCTTTACATTAAGCTAATCAAATAAAAATAAGTAGGTAAATAAATAAATAAATAATATGAAGTATTAATTACAAATTAATTTAATTAAGTTCCAAATTAACATATTTTACAGCTTTTTTTTTTTTTTTAATATCATTTTTAGGTATTAGTGAATTTTTTGCCTTTAAACAAAGACTTATTCCCCCATATTTACATTTATTATATTTATTATACTAAGCTAAATGAAGTAACAGATTCATACCCCTTATGATAAGACATGACATAAGTGACATAAAATACAGTTGAAAGCTGGGCGTGATGTAATCATTAATAAATGAATTCGTCTGTCCAAAAACCGAATAACTCCAAAATAAATTAAGCCACAAAATGTACAAAATATCAATATCACAATTAGATAGATAGATGTTTAAAGATGTTTTCTTTGTACTGCTTTACTATTCCAAATAGAATATGGGAATATTTTACATAATTTATGTTTCCTGTTAGCTAAATTTCACATTCATAAAAGTTCACTGGCTCTAAACCTTTCTTTTCTTTATTCAGAGTTGACCTATAAACTATCCAATGTTCCATTAATCCAAAAGTAATGAAAACGGTATCTTTGTAGTCATCCTTTTGTTTTTATATACATTTTTAAAAAAGCACTCCGAAGTGCTGATCTGAATCGAATGATACACGATATGTGCTCCGAAGTTCCGATCTGAATCAAAAGATTCGCGAACCCGCTCCGAAGTTCCGATCTGAATCAAAAGATTCGCGAACCCGCTCCGAAGTTCCGATCTGAATCAAAAGATTCGCGAACCCGCTCCGAAGTTCCGATCTGAATCAAAAGTTTTGCGAATCCGCTCCGAAGTTCCGATCTGAATCAAAAGTTTTGCGAACCCGCTCCGAAATTCCGATCTGAATCAAAAGTTTTGTGAATCCGCTCCGAAGTTCCGATCTGAATCAAAAGTTTTGCGAACCCGCTCCGAAATTCCGATCTGAATCAAAAGTTTTGTGAATCCGCTCCGAAGTTCCGATCTGAATCAAAAGTTTTGCGAACCCACTCCGAAGTTCCGATCTGAATCAAAGGCTGTGCCCGAAATCGCCCCCTATACCCTCATTCACTATTCCCTACATTAGGTCACTAATTCAGTTCACTAGAAGGAGTGAATGAAAACGAGTAGTGAATTCGGACACTGAGTGCACCGGAAGGAATGTCGCTTTTGCATAGTTTGTGCTTGCTGTTTATTAATCATTTGAAACTAGCACATTAGCAGCTCCAGTAGTAAGATTAAAGCATTTATCACGGAATAATTTGTCATGAAAATTATGTATAAACCCTAATCAAACAATTTAATAATCAATTTACAATGAATTTATACCCGTGTTGTACATTATGCTATACGCCATGGAGGAGCACTTTATGGTGCATTATGGGCATTCTCTAGCTGTTGAGCGTGCACCAGTTGTAGACTCGTTTTTGCAGTGCATTGTGGGATTGAATGAGTGCACTCGAGAACGTCCACTATGGTTTCGGACACCACTAAAAATGGCTGTTCCCTCAAATAGTGCCCTATTTAAGGCTATAGGGGGCGATTTCGGACACAGCCAAAGATTTGCAATCTGTTCCGCACTCGAGAACGTCCACTATGGTTTCGGACACCACTAAAAATGGCTGTTCCCTCAAATAGTGCCCTATTTAAGGTTATAGGGGGCGATTTCGGACACAGCCAAAGATTTGCAATCTGTTCTAATCTAAATCAAATGATTCGCGATCTGAATCAAATGATTCGCGATACATGCTCCGAGTTCTAATCTGAATCAAAAGATTTGTGAACCCACTCCAAAGTTCCGATCTAAATCAAATATATTCATGCTCCGCACTCGAAGACCCGATCGAATCTTCGCTATCTGCACTCCGTCTGGTCCCGATCTGAACCAAAAGATTTGTGAACCCGCTCCGAAGTTCCGATCTAAATCAAATAATTTGTGATATGCATTCCGAAGTCCCAATCTAAACAATTCGCGGAACGTGCTCCGAAGTTGAACCATCATTTCTGATTGGTACTCCGAGCACGTATCTCGAAATGATTTGCAGACCCGCTCTGAAGTTTTGATCTAAATCAAATGACTCACTCCGAAGTCCCGATATGAATGATTCACGATACGTTCCGATGTCCCGATATGAATCATTCACGTTACATTCCGATGTGCCGATATGAATAATTCACGATACGTTCCGAAGTCCCGATATGAATAATTCACGATACGTTCCGAAGTCCCGATATGAATCATTCACGATACGTTCCGATGTCCCGATATGAATCATTCACGTTACATTCCGATGTGCCGATATGAATCATTCACGATACGTTCCGAAGTCCCGATATGAATCATTCACGATACGTTCCTAAGTCCCGATATGAATCATTCACGATACGTTCCAAAGTCCCGATATGAATCATTCACGATACGTTCCGAAGTCCCGATATGAATCAAATTATTCTAGATACGCGATCCAATTGGAGCGCTTCAAAACAGTGAATCATTTTGCGACGCAATGGTTTAACTGCTTCGGAGTTTTGAAAAGCTCCGTTTCACCCATCATGCTTTTTAAAATAATTACAAGCGATGTCAAAATTCGAAAATGAAAGACTCTTTTTATCAGTTTTTTTTTGCTAGTGAATCAAGTTTGAGTTTGAATCAATCAGAGCGGTTCCAGCGTAAATGACTCACTCAATATAATCGGTTTGTCTGTTCCGCTGCTTTTTGCGTCTTCAGCCATGTTTACGCAATTCTGTCAGTACTACAACTGGCTTAGGCTTAAACTTTGTGTATAATGATCGAATTTGTAACTTAATTCACTAGCCTATATTTTAAATAGTTTGACCACTGCAATTCAGCTGGTGACAGGAAATCAGTTAAAAAAACATCCAGTCATCATCTCATACCATAGAAGAAGGTTAAATTGATCAGTATTTGTAATAAATATTAGAAAAATTATTGTAACTGATTGTATTAGTCTACAGAGTGATAGTCCATGTAAAAAGGGCAAATAGGAGAAGCAGATCAACACAAAATAGAGATGATAGATAGATGGATGAATGAATCTTGGCTGAAAATATTTGTACGTCTTAATAAAAATATATGAATAAAACCAAGTATTTCGAATGTGTGAATAAAAAGTGGTCATACAATGAAACCTGAAATAAGACATCTTTAACTAGAGGCCACTGTTGTTCGTCAGATATTAGTCCGAGAGCACACATTATCCTTGCTCAGTTTATATAACTGTTTTATTTTATTTTTCTGTTAGAAAAGTAAATACATTAATAAAACGACCCAGTCCATCCGGACGTTATTGCGTTTTTAATGGTTAGTTATTATGGATAAACTGTCTGGTAACACTCTTTAACACTCCACATATTCACACCGATGTCTACACTTCTCACTTCTGTATTCAGAAAACATATTGGTCTGATCGTTCTCATGCGAACAGACAGAGATACAGCAGGGTCACAAATCTGACAAGCAAAATCTCTTCTATTCTAAACAGAATGGCTTTAATGTGGTCTAAATTCACTGTTGATGTCTAAACATCTCATCTCCTCTGTTTTATATCCTAGAAGGCATATCGTTTTGATGTGAACAGAAACACAAGAATGACAGGAATACGAGACGAGGTTCAAGAAGGGCAAATCTGTCTAGGAAAGTACAAAACTATTGGGTTACAGATTTTCACAGGAACTTGTACTAAAAATACTCCATGTCTTGTCCAGTAGAGGGAACCAAATAACAGACATCAATGTCCAGTTTAGTCTCCATGAGCACCGATTCCACTTTCAGAATCTGTTTGTATAAAACAAGTACAATCATGCAACACTAATGAAATCTACTACACTATGCACTTTTGTGTTTTCTATGTTGGAGAAAACAGACACATGCAAGGACATAATGGGCTAGCTAACAGCTGTGGATTTAAACGTTAAAAGTCTCAGTCCATATGGCTCACATGTAGAGCAACAGCTTTCATTTGTCATCATAAAACATCAAATGAGCACAAATTTTTCAGATAAAAGAACTTTATTTAAAAGCAGTAACTTTGATTTGCCTTAAGGCAAAAGATGCTATAAAAAGGAAACATTTGTAATGAGCTTTGAGTCTAACAGTAAACATATAAATGAAAATATGCCTTGTAAATAACAGGGATTAGACAACATTGCAATTAAAAAGATTCTCATAGAACTAGGAAATTGCCATTTTCAACTGGTGTAAAGTGAAGTAGAGATACATGAAAGCATGTCAGTTTCATCTACTAGATTACCTACAGTTAGAGAAAATCAGTCATACAAGCATCATTTTAAAACAATTGTATGCAAAAAAACAAACAAACAAGAAGGTAATTGCTAAAGCAGTAGTTAGTCCATTTTGTGTCACTGCCTAGAATTTTCCTCAGCTAGATGTGCTTGTAGCCCCAGTTCATTCTTCTCGTTCTGACTGCCGCAGGATCCGGTCACCCTTCTGCAGGTAGTGTAAACAGTTCAGCCCTTAATATCTCCTTTTCTTTCAAAAGTGAAGAAAAAAAAAGAAAAGAAAAACCAAAAAAAAAGACTCTCCCAGCCCAGCAGGGCCCTTCATTATGAGACAGAAGAGATGGGGTTCAGAGGAGAACCCATTTGTGTTAGGACTTTATCCAGCCATTGGAGGGGACCGTGAAGATGCACTTCTATCCAGCAAGGGGTGCTCGTCACATCTTGTCTGTGATACTCTGCGCCCCAGCCCTAAAAAAACAAAACAAATACAAGTTCATGTAAGAAGTTGGTGAATAATCATCTGAAAACTGCTCATCATTGGTGATACTCATACCTTTACAAAGCTCATGCGGATGGTGCACATCTTGGTGAGCTCGTAGACGGCCTCGAATCCGTGGTTGACAGACTGAGCGAGCAGCTGAGCGAATTCTTGGTTGTTGAAGATCTTAAGGCTGCAGCCGCTGGGGATTTTGCAGACAGTTGTCGGGTGGAAGCCATGATGGTAGTTGCAGTTTCGACTCTGGACGAAAATGCTGGTGTCACTCAGACACTCTGCATACACTTCTCCTCCAACATAATACAGGTGGACACCTGAGGGAGAAGAGATCGTCGTAAATGTACTTCTGAAATATTCTATTATAAAGTAAAACGCAAAATAATTAACATTTGGCTTTATAAAAATCTGCACATTCTGCGCGTGGCAAATTCTTTAAAAATAAAAAAACGTACTTACAGTCTGTGAGTCAGAACAGCCGGCATTGTAGTCTACTCTACCAGGATCAGGAAACAGTCCTCCATAAAATGTGCTGCACACATGGGAATATTTGAGTTGAAGTGTTCTGGAACTGTTGTAAATACAACTTAACCACTGATTTCTAGTCGTGTCCATCTTTGGAAGGTCAAACAAAGTAGTTTCTCTTTCACAACGAAAAAGCGTCACACACCACGCGGCCCGAGTGAGCGGCGGCCAGCGGATTCGAAGAAGGAGCGTCCGGCGGGCCTGCGGCAACCACATGTGACGACCCCGGGCTGGACTCCGCTTCGTCCACGGTGAAAAATTGAAATCGCATCATATGACCCCTTTAAAAAAGATGGTCTTCCTGTGATTTATTTCAATAGTGAATCATAAGACAGTCCAACAATGATTCACCATTGTAATCAAACATGTTCACTTTGAGAACATTTAACTTTTTAGGTGTGGAGTTGATTAATTGTTAATCATTAAAATAAACACAATTGTCTTTGTTACTAAACCAGCTCATGCCAACATGAATCATCTAAAAACTGATGGAAAAAAAGTGTCTTGCTTTTAAAGGCCCATGCACACTAAGGACAAAAACTATAATGTTTATTATAAAATATTATAATCAATCTAATTTGATGAGAATAGGGAAGTCTACATCACAAGCTATATCCAGAGGAACAGTATCATTCAAATCACTTTCAAAAATTTTTTATCCAATTTTAAACAATCAGAATCCACCCGAATTTAAAGATCACAATCATTTAAATTGGCAAAAACACAAAAAAAAAGAGCAAATTGTCTTTGTTACTAAACCAGCTCATGCCAACATGAATCATCTAAAAACTGATGGAAAAAAAGTGTCTTGCTTTTAAAGGCCCATGCACACTAAGGACAAAAACTATAATGTTTATTATAAACAATCTAATTTGATGAGAATAGGGAAGTCTACATCACAAGCTATATCCAGAGGAACAGTATCATTCAAATCACTTTCAAAACAATTTTTATCCAATTTTAAACAAACAGAATCCACCCGAATTTAAAGATCACAATCATTTAAATTGGCAAAAACACAAAAAAAGAGCAAAAAAAACAGCACATGCTTACAATAAACCATTAGACCATTATTGTCAGTTGGTGTGCATGCCAGATAGTTATCAGTATAGTTATCTTTTTTTGGTGTGAATGGGCCTTAAACAGGGTAAAGGTTGTCATTATTGGTCCTAGTGCTGACAAACCTTTGCCACAGTGTTATTGTAGTATTATTTATTCACTATTATAGTTTTAATTCCTATTATTTTTACTTTTTTGTAATTTTATGTGCTTTGGTCATTTTATTAGTTCATTTTTTTTATATTTTTAAATGTTTGAATATATTTTTTAAGTTTAAATAAGTTCAATTAGTAATTCTAGAACTTCAACTTCAGTTACTTGACAAGGCAACATTTCTAATGTTCGTTTAGTTTTTCACCTAATATTTAGCTATATTTAAATTAACAAAAAATGTTTTTAATACCTTTAGTTAATGATAACATCACTGCTTTGCAGAAGGCTAAAGTCATGTCCCACTGGGTTTCCAGGACTGAGTGACAAAGCAGATTAATAACCGCATGCATACCTTTGCCAATATGGCGACACCATTTTAATGTTTAAACTTCAAAAACAAATTGGAGTGGTAACAAGTATATCATTAAATGGACATACATTTTTAACTGTGTGTTAATTACTATATTTAAAAATAAAAATCGCAATTGTATTTTGGACTGTTGTGAATTTTAACTTCTTATATTTCATTCCCTGTCTAACTGGGTGGCTCTTTAAAAAAATATTTTTACTTTTATGGCTGTATTTATAGTTTCTGCAAGGCCATTGGTAATATAGGCCAATATTTCCGCTATGAAACATGCCATAGACAGACATACACGCATACTTCTGTAATGAACAAGCTACATGACAAGACTCAGATTTGAGGGAGTTTTTTTTTTTTATATGTTCTTTGACATCACACCTGGATTACTTCTGAATAGGACGTCAATAGTTTCTTACCCCCTCTGGGCATGTTCTGAGGAACCATGCTGCTGCCAGTCTCCATGGACTGAGACCCGTCCTGTCCCATCTGTTCATCTGGAGGCATGTAGGCAGGAGGAGGGGTATCAGCTGGTAAAGAGACACCACAGAGAGATAGCGGTCAGACGATGAGGCCTGCTGCAAACAAATGGGCTTCCACTGCAATCCCCTGGAGCCTGCATTCTGATGATTCTTTACAGGAAGCCGCTTCGCATCTTATGGAAACCTTTTAGTGTCAGATTTCGCAAATCCCTTACATCAAACACCCACCTCTTTACAATGATACAGATATTCATGATGTGGAAACAACAGCTATTTAAAGCGGGCTTTTTTGTTGTTGTTGACCATCATCTGGGCTAGTTTAAATATGTATTTGGACACATATATTGTTTAGAAGTATCTGTTTTACCACTAAAAAGCAAACAGAACAGCAAAATATATTTGAATGCAATCTCTTCCAGAAATGGTTTATGGCTAATAATTTTTTTTTTTTTTTTAAATCACCTCTGGCTCTAAATAAAATCCTTGGTAGACATTATCTAATGCAAGAAGTATTTTAAAAAGGCTCAATAAGTTAAATTTCCAGACAAATTCAATGAAGCCAAAGGAGAAAATCGTTGTCAGATTGCTCGTCTGGTGGATCAGTCATATCAGATGAGTTATTTTTTTATTGAACATATAAGAAACTAAATTATGCTGTATTTCCTTTGGAATTTAACTGCAGAAAAACGGATCCATCTGAATGAATCATTATCATCACTGAAAGTTTGGGGTTGGTAAGATTTCATGTTTTGTTGTGATTTCATGTGATGAAAAAGTCTCTTATGATTACCAAGGCTGCAGTTATTTGATCAAAAAGTCATATTTTGTAACAGTAATATTGTATAATATTATTACAACTTAAAATAATTTTTGATGACTAAAAAAGGAAACAGAAATCTTTTGTAACATTATAAACATCTTTACTGTCATTTTTAATAAATTTAAGTCATCCTTGCGGAATAAAAGGATACATTTTTTTTGATGCCAAACTTTTTCATGGTAGTGTTTAAATATTGAATTGTTGATGCTGTTGGGACTGCACTAGTGATTAGCTGAGACAAAAAAGCAGCTCATATTGTAAAACAATTATTCATTCACAATGTAAATGTCAAAGCTTCAAGTGCTTCCATCACTTTAATCACTGAGGCAGATCTGAAGCTGTGATGAATCAAGCAATTTCTATTATAAAACTTCACTAAACATCATTTGTAGCATGCCTGCCATGCACTAGTTGCAATGAGCTTTGCATTGTGTTACTTTTATATCAAGCTTTCAAATTGTTTTGTCAATTTAAATCACAAAATTCAAAACACACTTTAGTATGCTGTGAAAAAATGTTAAGAAAACCATTTACAAACAATATAATGCAATGCTATTTAACTCTACAATAATTAATTAATTAATTAATTTTGCTACAGATATGCAGAATATTACGATAGATTTTTGTCTTAATGCATGTTTGAATAAATCCATGATGAAAGTTATCACAAGTTTTGACAGCCACCATTTTAATGTTTAAACTTCAAAAACAAATTGGAGTGGTAACAAGTATATCATTAAATGGACATACATTTTTAACTTTTACTATATTTAAAAATAAAAATCGCAATTGTATTTTGGACTGTTGTGAATTTTAACTTCTTATATTTCATTCCCTGTCTAACTGGGTGGCTCTTTAAAAAAATATTTTTACTTTTATGGCTGTATTTATGGTTTCTGCAATGCCATTGGTAATATAGGCCAATATTTCCGCTATGAAACATGCCATAGACAGACATACACGCATACTTCTGTAATGAACAAGCTACATGACAATACTCAGATTTGAGGGATTTTTTTTTTTTTTATATGTTCTTTGACATCACACCTGGATTACTTCTGAATAGGACGTCAATAGTTTCTTACCCCCTCTGGGCATGTTCTGAGGAACCATGCTGCTGCCAGTCTCCATGGACTGAGACCCGTCCTGTCCCATCTGTTCATCTGGAGGCATGTAGGCAGGAGGAGGGGTATCAGCTGGTAAAGA
This sequence comes from Sinocyclocheilus grahami, assembly GCF_001515645.1. Classification (NCBI taxonomy): domain Eukaryota; kingdom Metazoa; phylum Chordata; class Actinopteri; order Cypriniformes; family Cyprinidae; genus Sinocyclocheilus; species Sinocyclocheilus grahami. The sequence goes on along the minus strand of NW_015505429.1, from coordinate 262,300 downwards.
GACACCACAGAGAGATAGCGGTCAGACGATGAGGCCTGCTGCAAACAAATGGGCTTCCACTGCAATCCCCTGGAGCCTGCATTCTGATGATTCTTTACAGGAAGCCGCTTCGCATCTTATGGAAACCTTTTAGTGTCAGATTTCGCAAATCCCTTACATCAAACACCCACCTCTTTACAATGATACAGATATTCATGATGTGGAAACAACAGCTATTTAAAGCGGGCTTTTTTGTTGTTGTTGACTATCATCTGGGCTAGTTTAAATATGTATTTGGACACATATATTGTTTAGAAGTATCTGTTTTACCACTAAAAAGCAAACAGAACAGCAAAATATATTTGAATGCAATCCCTTCCAGAAATGGTTTATGGCTAATAAATCAAAAGATCCATCAATATCATGAGTGGTAGAGCTGCACGATTCTGGATAAATTGAGAATCACGATTTGTTTTGTCTCAAATAGAGATCACGATTCTCCCACGATTCTGAATTAAACTAAATAATGTATAACAAAATGTTATTGCTGCAATCTATTTAAAAGCGTTTAATTAATTTGAATGAATTATTAAACCATTTAAAATATATGCATTTACAATATAATATTTAATACACCCATTTTTGATATAAAAAATATGAAAAAAATTATTAAGTGGTTTGAATGAATGATTCAATGAAGCGGGCTTTTTTGTTGTTGTTGACTATCATCTGGGCTAGTTTAAATATGTATTTGGACACATATATTGTTTAGAAGTATCTGTTTTACCACTAAAAAGCAAACAGAACAGCAAAATATATTTGAATGCAATCCCTTCCAGAAATGGTTTATGGCTAATAAATTTTTTTTTTTTTTTTAAATCACCTCTGGCTCTAAAAAAAATCCTTGGTAGACATTATCTAATGCAAGAAGTATTTTAAAAAGGCTCAATAAGTTAAATTTCCAGACAAATTCAATGAAGCCAAAGGAGAAAAGCGTTGTCAGATTGCTCGTCTGGTGGATCAGTCATATCAGATGAGTTATTTTTTTATTGAACATATAAGAAACTAAATTATGCTGTATTTCCTTTGGAATTTAACTGCAGAAAAACGGATCCATCTGAATGAATCATTATTATCTGATTTTGTAACAGTAATATTGTATAATATTATTACAACTTAAAATTATTTTTGATGACTAAAAAAGGAAACAGAAATCTTTTGTAACATTATAAACATCTTTACTGTCATTTTTAATAAATTTAAGTCATCCTTGCGGAATAAAAGGATACATTTTTTTTTATGCCAAACTTTTTCATGGTAGTGTTTAAATATTGAATTGTTGATGCTGTTGGGACTGCACTAGTGATTAGCTGAGACAAAAAAGCAGCTCATTTTGTAAAACAATTATTCATTCACAATGTAAATGTCAAAGCTTCAAGTGCTTCCATCACTTTAATCACTGAGGAAGATCTGAAGCTGTGATGAATCAAGCAATTTCTATGAATAAAACCAGCTTTAGTTCTAACCCACAGCGCTATAAAACATTTGCTGTCCTTCTGCCTGAGTGCACCCAGTCTACAGATGCAGGCATCAGCAAATCACTCAATACAGAATAGAGGGAGCGCGGGACGGTGCCAAGTGATGGGCACCCAGCAGCAGGACTGAAGTCACCGGGCTTTGGTGTGCTGCTTAGCTGGCATTTCCATTGTTTACTGACAGCAATCGACACTGCACAACTCACCGTCATATCACAGGTTTATCATTCAGCATCACACATCCGTTTGCAATCGCAGCAGCAAAGAAAATCAACACATCAGTTTGCTGTTCACTGGCAAAAACATCCCAAAAGATCCATCAATATCATGAGTGGTAGAGCTGCACGATTCTGGATAAATTGAGAATCACGATTTGTTTTGTCTCAAATAGAGATCACGATTCTCCCACGATTCTGAAATAAACTAAATAATGTATAACAAAATGTTATTGCTGCAATCTATTTAAAAGCGTTTAATTAATTTGAATGAATTATTAAACCATTTAAAATATATGCATTTACAATATAATATTTAATACACCCATTTTTGATATTAAAAATATGAAAAAAATTATTAAGTGGTTTGAATGAATGATTCAATGACTGACTCATAAATACTTCACTTGTTTCATTACTGGATGAATCAGCGTTTTTGAATGAACCTCTCGAATGAATGATTCAATGACAAATACATTTTTAAGTCACTTTTTGCGAATCAATGTAATCGACACAAACGTTATTTGAAGCGCCAGTTACTTTCAAAAGGGCATTTGCTCTATTTTGATCGCCATCATAGACATCAAAGTTTATATCTGAACTATAAACTTTCATCCCAGTATTTCTGTGATAATATGAATGACTGTAAGACGCAAATAATACTGTGTAGTTGAAAAGATTTTGTGGAGCTGTTTCTTACCTAAACATGCTCTCTCTGTGTCAGCATATATGATAAAACATTTTTAATAGTAATAACATTTCACAATATTGCTGTTTTTACTGTATTTTTGATCAAATAAATGCAGCTTTAGTGAACATAAGATAAAAAAAAATGACCAACCCCAAATTTCAAACAGTAGTATTACTGAAATACTGTTACAGTTTTTTTTTCTTTCAATATTTAGATTTTATTTTTGTATTTCACATTTTCATTTTAGTTTTAGTAATTTGTTTATGGTGTTTTTTTGGACATTTTTTTATGTCTTTATTATTATTATTATATATATATTTTTAAATATGTCTATATTATTATTATTTTTTATTTCAGTTTTAGTTTTAATTATTTCAGTAATTATAGTACATCAAGTAAATAAATTATCAAACGAAAATGAAAGTAAATAAAATGAGAAAAGTTGCTTTGGCAACTAGCTGAAATAAAATAAATGCATGAAAAAATTTTTTTTATTCCTGGTCACGTTTATTAAAATTTCAAGTAACAAAAATGCTTTTATGGTTTTAGCTAACTATAATTACCCTGTAGTGTACTTTTATCACTTTTCCATAAATGTGCCAAGAAAATTCTTAATACGAAAAACATTTGTGTTGTAAAACATCTGTCATGAGAAGTAATATAAACACATCAGTCTTGACTTACCAGGACTTTCAACTCGTTTGTAGTGATATGGGTTGATACACACTTCTTTCTGTTTGGAACCGAACGGATACTCGCACACCTCGAGGGGTTTGAGCTCGTGATGGGACTGCAGGTCAGGCCAGCGCCACACGCGGCAGTAGATGACGTGAGGCAGGCCTTTCCTGTGGGACACCTGCAGCCGCCCATCCAGCGACCGGGGGATGGTCACACATTTGCTGGGCTGTCCGGGGCTGCTGAGGGCCTTCTCCAAGTCCTCCATGGCGCCCTTTTTCTTCTTCAGCTTCTTCACCAGGGCATCCACAGCCTTTTCCGCCCATTTTTCCTCCTCGTCGCCCTGCTTCCAGCCCAGCAACCGCTTCACCGCCGGGCTGGTGAAGGAGAACAGACTGGACATGGAGGTCATAGTGCTGGGCTGCACCAGGAAGCGGGATCTGAAGCGCTCTCGGCCCACAGTGTGCCAGGAAGATGATTATGTGTGTGTTTGTGTATGTGGGGGGGGGTAGGGGAGTGGACGAGCTTAGCCTTGCACGACCAAGGACAGGAAGTCGAGGCAGGACACAGCTGCTGGTGCTCAGGGCTCAGGAAGTCCTGCAGTGAAGCAGGAAGCGGGTGGAACTGGGTCACAACCACTCCGAGAATTAGTGTAAAGGGCAATTGAGAAATTAAGGTTGAAAACAACGATGAGACGACTATTAGATATTAGAGACTAATCCATGCCAGATACTGGCTGTGGTCAGAGGCTGACACTTCGAAAAGGGGCACCTGCAACAAAAAAAGAGAAACTGACATTAGTTTGGAAATAAAATGCATGTATACAATTCATAATGATGACAAAGATCACATGGACTGTCTATCTCCTATACTATATACTTTTAGTCAATTATTTTATTTTGTTTGCATGTGACGTTCATGACCTTATATGTGACCCTGGACCACAAAACCAGTCATAATTTTTTCAAATTGAGATTTTTACATCATCTGAAAGCTGAATAAATAAGCATTGGTGTATGGTGTGTTAGGATAGGACAATATTTGGCCAAGATACAACTATTTAAAAATCTGGAATCTGAGGGTGCAAAAAAAAAAAAAAAAAAAAAAAAAGACTCGGCCTGGAGGACAGACACAAGTAATAAGACTCAGTCGATCTCTCTCTCATTCACTGTCTGTTTAGGCTTGTTAAGTGCAAATCTACGGAGCCGCTAGAAATCAGCATGGTACACATTATGTTATCATTACTAACTTAATATTCAGTCCTCATGCATGAAGTGTAAAACGAGAAGGACATAACCTTACGAAAAAAGAAAACACGCAAAAATCGCGGTTGCTGCGGTTCTTGCATTCCTCTGCGGTTTGCTCGTCAATAGCGCGGTATTGCGATATTGCGGTTATGCCCTAGACAAGATAGATGGAATATTTGCACTTCATTTAAAACTTAAAATTAATTAAGTGGAAAAAGATGATTAAAAATAGTTTTAAAAAATGGTTCCAGTAAACAATTCCAGTATATTCCAGTAAGAGAGTGTTTCCCCACCAGAAGGTAATGGCCATATTTCCAAAGGGAGCCTCAAGATGTTAAAATAAGACAAAAGAAGCTTTAAAATAAGATAAAACGATTGAAAAACCAAGATATTTCTTATTTTAATTCACCCCAAAAGTTTAGTTTCTAGACCTGAAAAATTAATGTAAATTAATAATATCTTAAAACATCATAGGCATTTTTATACTGAATACACATACTTCATTTTTTTTATACTTATTGCTATAAAATAAAACTAGGGATGCACCGAATGTTCGGCAACCGAAATTATTCGGCCGAAAATAGCAAAAAAAGCGAAAAGACCTAATAAATTGTACAGAACAATGACGTGACGCGATCAAATAGCAACCAGCGACGTAAGAGTAAAAGTAAGAGGTGCGCACTCTTTATTATGCAGCACACATGTCAGCAGTGTGGAAGCATTTAAACTGTCGGAGAAAGACGCAAAAATCATTACAAGCACCAACAGTGAGAGACTGTTTAGTACTGCATCGCATGTCTCCGACGAGAAGAGGAAGGGGTGATTGTTGCTGGTTACTGTATGATGATTGAAATCATGAAAATGGCCTTAAACAATTAGTAAATAAAGTGCAGAACATTGTTTTCTAATACACGCACGCATTGCATGTATTCTGACAGCGCTGCACGACCTCGTAGCAGATCTGCTTGTTAACCAGGGTTCAAAGTCCAAAGCGCGAGGAAAATCTGCGCTGATACAGTCATCAGTTGCTCAGTCACATTTTTATTAATTTTTACAAGGCATGTGAAAATGCGATACGTACGACGTATTCGTAATGAGACTCATTTATAAATCTGTTGTCAACAAAAATAAGCATTGAGGTCTTCCTACGTGTTTCCGCCAAAATAAAAGTTGAGAAAAAGCAAGAGATCTTATCATCATTCATAAATATTAATATTGTAATTTTACTGTTGTTCTGTAAAATAAAATAAAAAGTAAGACAATAATAATGATAATAATCATTACAACAGCTCTATTTTAATACATTTATTATAACATTCACACAGTGTTCAAATTAGGATCTGTAATATTTTCTAATGTTTTAAAAGAAGTCTCTTCTCAGCAAGGCTGCTTTTAATTGTACAGTAAAAAATACATGCCTGATTCAAGAAGGGGGTCTGATGGCCCAAAATTACTATTTTAAAGTTAAATTGTGCTTTGTTTGGTATAGTGTCTGCTAGAATATGAAAAATGTTCAGTGTTAAATATTTTTAAATTGTTGTTTTGTAATAGATTTTTTTCTTTGAAAAGCAAGACAAAACAATAAAAAACACATTTTGGCTTTTTAATTTAAGAAAAAAAATTAATAAAAAATACATGGGGAAAAAAACTCGAAAAACCGTGTTCGGTTTCGGTCAATAATTTTCATTTCAGTGCATCCCTAAATAAATCAAACAACTGGAAAAGTCATGTAAATTCACTTCAACATTCTTAAAACGTTTGACATTCTGAAATTAAATTTCAATTTGATTTATAATTACTTTATTTAATCTATGAACAATCCCAGATTCTGCACATAAAAAAAAAAGTTTTGAGAACAAAACTGACATTACAGCAGATGCGGAAACCAATTAGCCTATACGACAGGGCCTTTGAATATGGTTGTGGATAATGGGAAGCATTTGAGTCAAAAAGGTTGGGAAGCACTGATGTAAAATATATACTATTCCTCATGCATTCACACAAATTTTAACTTAAAATTGGTGTGTACAGAAAAAAAAAGTCCATAGCCCTTTATGGGTGACAAACAGTTACGCTACAGCTATTCAGCTCTTCACAGTGCTGAAAAACAGGCTAAAATTGTATTCCTACTGAGTCTTTGAATAGTATAATTAGACTACTTACAAGTTTTGTAACAAGTGACACAATGACAGTTTTAGACATCTTAAAAAAAAAAAAAAATACATAAAAACACTGTCCAAAGGAAGTGCGCAAAAAATGCTACCGCCTATTCAGTTATAAAAACCACACACTTACGCACACATCTGAGGTCTTGCAGATAACTGTTAGGATGTACCCATCTGCCATGTGTTATGGTGAACTACAACAGACTCATTGTGTTGGACCTGTAAGCAACAGCCTCCCGCTGCCCCACCCAGGGAGCTCCCAGAGCGAGATGAGCAGAGCACAGCACAGCTGCTGAAAAAGTTGCAAATGTAACCAGGACAGAAAGGATATAAGACCTCTGCGAGGCACTTCCTGTAGCCACATCCCATCCCTTCCCCTTGACCTCTTCAGCTGCCAAACATCAGCCCATTGGCTCTTCGGGACAAAATGTTACTATTCAAAGCACTTCCCACACCCAGACCACTGCGGTGTTTGTCCTGTCAAACCACACCATGCTTTATGTAAAATGAGAATGATGGATCAGTAATCATTGTTAGTCAAAGGTGCAGTTAAGACAGGCGAACAACAGCCAAACATCTCCAAACAGTAAGTAAAGTAGGTCATCACTTCTCACTCCACCGTCAGTACAACAGAGCTTCCCCGATATTGTTCAGACCCTGTGAGTGTACAGGCACATATATACACAAAGGAAGCAGGAGCAAATCAAACCAGCCCTGACATTAATAGCACAAGCTGCAATTGACATGTCACTGTCTTCCACCAAGAGTACAGATCTAATTTTGCAGTTCATCATATGAATTAAAGGTAATGTTAGGAGTTCAATATACACTACAGTTCAAACATTTGGGGTTGTTAAGATATTCTGCCCCCTTTTTTGAGGAGTTTCTTATGCTCACCAAGGCTGCATTTCTTTGATCAAAAATACAATGAAATCAGTATTATGAAATATTATTTGCAATTTAAAATAACTTTCCTATTTTAATATACTTTAAAAAGTAATTTATTCATGTGACGCAAAGCGGAATTTTCAGCATCATTACTCTAATTTGGTGATTTGCAGCTTTTCTTATAATTATTAATGCTGAAAATAGTTGTGCTGCTTAATATTTTTGCGGAAATGAATACTTTTTTTCAGGTTTCTTTGATTAAAGATTCAAAAGAACAGCATTTATTTGAAATGTGACACTTGATCCATTTAATGCATCTTTGCTAAATAAAAGTTAAAAAATAATACAAATAAAAAAAATAATAAATTTTGATTGGTAGTGTAAGTTTAGCTGTGTTGACAGCTTCGGTTGGAAAAATCTACTAGTCCTTCAAAAATAGCAGTAATACTAAACGGGCACTAATAAGTATATGGAGATACAAATTTATTCAGTCATTTTTCTTTAAAATGTGTATTATGTGAGCTATGAAGCTATGAAGTTTGCATTTAAAAAAGCAAAACAGTATGAGTCAATTGTCTTTAAGACTGTAGAAGTCACCTGTCACGGTCACTGCTGCAAAAACAAAATAACTATTTACTGTGGGAAAAGTACCTGCATTTCACTGGGGGCGGGTGTCAACTTCATACAGTTTGTCACTGCCGTAATTCCTGTTTTCCGGATCCTCACACATACCATGCCAAAGTTACGTGACTATGATAGAAGCTGTAATATTGACAAAATAAGAAAGCATCGAAATAATATGTTCTGTATGTTTCAAAAAACATGTATTTTATGTGCTACTCAACACTATGCCGCCAATGCTGTCAATAGAGCATAACTTGAATTGAAACTCATCATTACTTTAAACTGCTCTATTCTGACCAATGACTAACACTGTGAATGGTAAAAATCAAGCCAGAGATTGAATTCCTGAAATCTGAAGTCGGCACACACCAAAATGCCTTGCTTATCAGCAGAAACAAGTTATCAGCTTGTAACCAGCACACTCTGCCTTGATTGCTGAGGGAGTGATGATAGCGAAGCTTTAACAATAGGAAGTACAGGACTCAGATCAGCAATATAGAAGCTCAATACACAAACACACACTTCCCTGCTCCCTATCTCCATCCTGCCTCTACACTCAGCTGCTCCATTTGCAAAATGAGAAGCACAGAAAGCATTACCCATATTGATTTTTCTAGGAGTCACAAAAGCCTCCCACTTAAAGCTTTTACTCTTTCTATGCTCTTATTTCATGGAGAGAGAGACATTTTGCTTTAAAAGTGAAGTAGAAATGTCTGACGTGAGGCTAATATGCCCATAAAATGAAAATTGACAGTCATCTGTTTCATCCCAAATAATGAAAATAATGTTAAGATGCTGACCACAACCGCAACATGATTATCAGAAGATGTGCATCTTGATGCTGCTTTATAATTATGATATACATTCAATGGCAGTGCCATTTGCAAAATTACACATGAAATCAGCTTTCTAAATCATAATGGAGTCACATTTTGACACTAATAGAGCTCCAGACCAAGGAAGAGGTGCTTTTATTCCTTGCTGGATCAATTTGATTTATTACAAGGACTGTCGTGCAGTCACAATGCCTCTAGTGGGCTTCAACCCATGCATTATCCTTAAAATCAAATTACGCATACAATTAGGTATAATAGCCAGATTGAAAGAGCCATCTAACATTTCAGTGACATTTAAGAGCACGACAGATGCAAGACAGAAGCACGGCCTTACAATTGTATCAGTTTGAATTTGATCAGAAAAATATGGCTTTCTTACAAGCCCAGAACAAGACCTCTTTTTCTAAATAAGGAGGAGAGCCGTCACACCCATCCAAGACAAAGATGCAGTCGTTCAGAGGGGGGCTGTTTAATTGCTTGACACCATCTAGTCTCTCCATCCCTGGAGCCTTACATCATCGACACAAATAGGGGTAGATCCTCTTTATGCTGCACATAAACAATTACCACCTCATTGTTCTCCATGCCTGAAATACTACAAAGAAAAACAGGTTTCTGAAGGTATACATCTGCAACATTCATTTTAATCGATATTATTCAGGATCAGATCATAGCTCAAGATTGACAACAGATGTGAACGCTCACATGAACATCTATGTGACAGATGTTACACGTTGGCAGACATTCAGAGGCTCTCAATGGAAAGGAATTCTGCTATTGCAAAAATTCAAAGAAGAAACTTCAAAACAACCAGGGCAGAAGCAAAATATGACTTACTGCCATATTTCAACAAATATTAAAAGAATACAGCTCCACCCATGAAAAAAGTACTTATCTGGAAAAAATATATATTTTAACATCTCATCAATATGTTAAAGATCAAGCTATTTTTGTGTGCACCAACCGATTTTTAATTGCAATGTTAGATCCACTGTGAAACAGAAGATATTTTTTCATCATGTTAAGCAGCTATTGAAAAAAAAAAAACTTAATCATGTGGCATACTTAGGCCTGTCGCAATAATCAATATATAGACTTATCGCGCAATATATGTACATGACCACAATAATTTTTGGCAACGCAATATATCTCCCATTATACTTACTTAAAAATTAATGTCACCGTGTTTTGTACATTCCACTTGCGCTTGTGTCTTTTGCAGCTTCTCGTACATAACGTGGTGTAGTCATGAGATGCTCGTTCAAATTTTAAAAATGCTTCTACAAACAAAGTTTCATCTGCAGATATGGTCTTGTTTAGGGATCTGTGTCTTTGTGCATATGGACATCTGACTGCGGAGTAGTGATTGTGTTTTTCAGCAATAGTGTGCACCCTTCATTTACAGAGAAAAGAAGGTCCGGGAAAAATCTCCATACAAGTTCTTTGTGCATTTTTCTTTTTTTCTACTTGTTACTTTGCACTTTTTGTTAGAAAATGTTTATTTACTATTTATTCAGGTTTTGTAAGGTATATAATATTTTGACACTTAATTTCCATGATCTAAATATTCTTAAAAATGTAAAGTTTGTTGTCATTTGGAAGTGTGTAGGCCTTCTTGCATTATTATGCTGTTACATTGATTATATATTCAGTGGCATAAAATGGTCTTTAAAATGACAATAATAACGCTTATCGCAATTATTTCTGGGGCAATATATCGCACAACAAAAAGTTGTTATCGTGACAGGCCTAGGCATACTCATATTTTCTGTTATGTATATTTTTTATCTTTAGATCATTTCTATTCTGCTTAAAAGAAAGTGTATGTATTGTACATCAAAGTGAGCTATGAATCCTAATGCATATGGTGTTTCAACTTACAGATACATTTGAAATCTCAGATTGAAGACTACTGAAAAAGAACAGTAAGTTCAGTCGTATTGACAAGACAATCATTTATGCATCACCATTAAAGCAATGCTATACGCTTTGATAACCCAGAATCTTATTATGCGATGAATGAAAGCCAGTAACATGGTGATGCTGCTCTTTGAAGGCACTCCATCTCCGATAACATGTTAAAAGCTGACCGTTTCCAAACCTCCCCTTGGTCAAGGTCAAAAGCAAGCCGATGTCTTTCAAATGCGTGTCTACAAAGAACTGCAATTATGATACTTAGGAAAATGCCATTCAATGTGCAACATTTATCTCTGCACACCAAAGCCAAGGAAAAATATGATTTTGAAGCTCTGTCTAAAAAAAAAAAAAAACTCAACTCTCCACAAAAACAGCAATAAACAAGTCTCAGACCACACAAACAATTTTTAAACAAATCCCCAAACAAACCTAAACCATCTAGTTCCAGCCTCACAACATCTTTCTCCAAATGTTTCAAGGTCAGAAAAATTTGAGAAGGACACTATGGATATTTCCAAAGACTGCGCACAGAGATAGCCGACTTCAGCTCATCACATCAGCTCAAATTCTCCATGATTACTATCAAACCGATGCTAAAATAGAAACTTTACCCCTCATATAGACAATTGGGTCGCTAAACGACAAGCAATCATCTGTGAATGTGTTTCCAAGGGATTTAAACGAATATTACTGAAGACAGACTGTCCAAAACCAAGGGAGCTGCCCATCTAGACAGCATTTTGGGCATCACAGGCACGTTTAGAAAGTCCGAGCCTAGGCAGAACACCAGCTTTTAGAGACTATAATGCCCAAAAATGCTGTCTGAGTGGGCAGCACACTAGGATTTGAGACACAGCCAGTAAGACACGACCATCTTTCCTCACAAGAATGTGAACAGTCACTTTCTTTAACTATACACCAATTATTATTAAAGTACGCCGTTGTTTATTTCATCCTCGTGGGGTTTTGTATGTAAATACGCGCGACTTCCTGCGAAATCATAAATATTTATTAGCTGAATAAACGAGGAGTGAAGCTAAGCTACGTTAGCCGCAACTTTGTAGGATTGAGTTCAAAACATGGGTAAGTTATTCGGTTTAAATTCAACCCGCTTTTACTATAAAACGCGTTTTCATAACTTTCAAAAATTACAACGACATATTTTTGGATACATTCGTTTTTCTGTATTGTGTGAAAACTTACTGCTAGCCGAGTTGCTACATGGCCAGTTAGCCGTTTAGATGTGCAGTTTGTGGTTTAACGGTCTATAATCCGTTTTAAACATTTTATACTCCTTTTACAAAATGTAAATATACTTCGTTCACGCGTTTTCCTCACCTCATTCGCACAAAAAGGAAAGGGAAAAACAGCAAGGAAACTTTTTCAATCACTTCTCAACACCCCCCTGCGGAAAAGCCACCATCCCTGTTGGAATAAAGTTGATAAGTGACCGCTGAACCGTCTTTATCGGCTCGATGTATTATCGTTAGATTGCATACCTTTCATGAAGTGGTGTAGCGTCTGTCGACCTCTGCTCTGTTTCACAGACACCGACATGAAGGAGGTTTTTTCTCTTTTTCCCTGCCTCTCTTTCCCTCTCGTCTCTCACCCGTCCTGGCGTCAAACAGACTGGAGGCGAATCACACGAGTGCATATCCATCCGCACATTTGACAAGCTACTACTCTTCTGTGCCTGCGGATGCACTTGAGATCATCAAAAGATGTCTGTGATAAATGGAGTATAGTATTGTATTATGAGAGTATTATGGTTTCTCTATAGTGGTTGTAAGATGGACAACATTAGAAGGCATCTACTAACAGTCAAATACCTGTTCTAATGAGATCAGAGGGCCCTATATGAAGGGGAATGTAACTGTAAGTGATTAAATTAACTCTATATAATTTATTCTATTACAATATTAGTGTCCTATTATGTTATTAGTGTTCATTCGTTCTAACTTGCTATAGCTGACCCTGAATTTATTGCTAATTATTATTATTATTATTATTTAGTTGTTTGTTTCTGTAGTGCCTTTATTGAGATTTATGGATATTTTGCCACTGTGATTTTACTGAAAAAAAAACAGTACTGGAGCACATATAGATCGATATGAACATTTGTGTATAAATAAAAACAACAGACGACAGTTTCCAACAGACAGAAATCATTATTACATCTGATAACACATAATAATAATAATAATAATCATAAATAATAATAATAGGCCCTAAATATAATAATAATTATTAATAATAATATTAATAATAATAACATTAATCCAAAATCCCCAACCTTGCCATGCTATATGCAGCTGAATAAATTGGCGGTGTTCAGCCAATCACAATGCACTGGGTCAGCTGGCCAATCAGAGCAGACTGTGCTTGTATTTTAACACATCTAGCCAAAAATGTATTAAAATGTACTTCTAACATTTTACATAACATTAGGCGCTAGGCTTATTTTTTTTATACGGTATCTATTTATGTGAATATTATCTGGAAAACAAACAGCCTGATTTGTGTACTTGACACAATGAGCAACCACCAAATACACTTAGAACTATAGTCTAAGTAAAGGCGGAAGGATACAGCTGGTTGCCATGTTACACAAGCGCTGTCCTGAAGTTGTGCTACGGTCACGTGACGTCACGAAAGTTGGCTCCACTCTGTCTGGCTTTTAAAACTTCAGCAGTGCAACAACCAATAGAGAGCGAGTTACGCTTGCTGGCGCATACACACGAGGTCATATTCAAATTAATTTCTTCGCCTATCTATCATATATATAATATGTTTTAACAGTAAGTTTCAGACTATGATGCTTTTTAAGTTGCATTGGATCGACTGTACAGATGTGAAAACATCTTCATTCAGAGTTGTTCTCAAGGTTTTCTCTTATTATATTGTCGTGAATGAACCATGGGGTAAGTGTGGATTCAGATTTGTATAATTCATCTTTATCTGAACATTATGTTGACATCCTAGTTGTGAATCTATTTATGCACTGGCTGTCTGTCTGTCTAAACTATCCCTGTTTAACACGTCAGCGGACTAGTTTTAAGACTCTCAGAGAGACCATCACAGCTCACATTGTTACACTTTATCCTTGTAGCCCCACCAGCAGATTATGATATGAGTATAATTTTTTTTTATAACTACTTAAAAACATTCATTCATTCATTCATTTCAAGAACACTGATAATATAAATGTGAGAAATATTTGCTTAAAATAACATGCTTATATGTTCATATCAATAAAAAAATAAAACCTTGGAAAACACCTAGTTTCAAAACATTAGGTTTATATATATATATATATATATAAATATATATATATATTTTTTGTTAATTGCTCTAACACAGCCTATCAGATGAATGAAACACGCAGACACATCCTATATATATATAAATATATATATATTTTTTTTGTTAATTGCTCTAACACAGCCTATCAGATGAATGAAACACGCAGACACATCCTAAAGTAATCACCAGGGGTCAGTCTTTCTCTTCAAAAAAAAAAAGTTAAAAAAGCCAGTTTCATCTATTCTGTTAAATTCTGAATTATGTTAACAACTCTTTAAACAGTTCCTAAAATGTTGGTTTTAATCTACACATAAAAATGCATATACAAGAAGAAGACTTTGGACAATGTTTCTGAACAGCTGAAGACACCTGAAGTAACAAACAACAATGTCAGAGGCCAGCAAGTTTCTTAAGTAGTATTAAATGAACCATTACTCTTTCTGAGTGGAGCGAGATGTTTTTTGTGCAGTTTAAGGTGATTAAGTTTAATTTCTGTTCCTGTTTTACTTTGTGTCTCCAGCTCGATTTTCAAGACATCTTCACAGATTTTGTTCCTACAAGGGTCAGACTTTCACAAGCTGTGAGTTTTATGGATACTGGTTCTACAATCTGTTCTCACTGGGTGTCCTGCATGTGATATAAGAGAGCTATTGTGGGTCAAGCCCACACAGCAAAAGGCCAAATCAGAGGGCAACATATGTAGAGCAGGTCATGTGTGTTGTCAGAGTCATCCACCCAGATCCCAAAACATCTGTGTCTGTCTATAAGCACAGAAGAAGGACTTATTCTTTTCAGTTTCAGAAATCTAAACAGTTTGTCTCTTTTAAGTCACTGCCTTTTTTTGAACAAACTCTGAAGCTTGGCTGGGTTTTGTTACTGTAAGCCTTTCCATCAATGAAAACTCGCTCTGTCACTCTAGCTAAAAGAGAACAGCTGCATGCAATACAAAGATTTAATTTGAAACTTATGACTAGCATGAAATGACTGCCCTAAATTCCATTTATGTTTGAATGGAGCTCTGACTCCATTGTGCATTTTCCAAGCATGTTTCAAGTTGCCAAACACTGATATTTTTGCTCTGCTGGAAAGTCTCAGTAAAGACCAACATACTGTAAAAAGTGAACAGTGTGTATAGTTGTTACGTTAAAGAGTTATTGATAATACTTGATCTTACCCTTAAAGAAATAGTTCACCCAAAAAAGACAATTAATTTGAAGGACCTTTCTAAAAAAAAAAAAAAAAAGATTTGGAGAATTTAGCATTATTGGTTCACCAATGGATCCTCTGCAGTGAATGGGTGCCGTCAGAATGAGAGTCCAAACAACTGATAAAAACATCACAATAATCCACACCACTCCAGTCCATCTATCATCATCTTGAAAAGCAAAAAGATGTGTGTTTGTAATAAACAAATACATTATTAAGGTGTTTTAACTTTAAATCATCCCTTCTGGCCAATATATAAATCCATAATCCTCAATAACACTTCTTCCAGTGAAAAAGTCCATCCTCTATTGTCCTCTAACATCAAAAATACATTGACATATTTGTTTAGAACTGTTTTGGACTGATTTAGCTTGTAAACAGTGCTTGATCTGTGCACATTTCTCTCCTGATTCAGACAAGACGACTTCTTTTTTTTATTGAAGAAAGAAATATTATGTATAGAGCAAGCAACAGTTTGAAGTTAAGAATGTCTTAATGATGAATTTGTTTCAAACATGCAGCTTTTCACTTCACAAGATGTTAACTGATGGACTGGAGTGGTGTGGATTACTTGTGATGTTTTTATCAGCTGTTTGGACTCTCATTCTGACGGCACCCATTCACTGCAGAGGATCCATTGGTGAGCAAGAGATGTAATGCTACATTTCTCCAAATCCAAATGAAGAAACAAACTCATCTACATCTTGGATCGCCTGAGGATGAGTACATTTTCATCATAATTTTTAACTATTCCTTTAAAAATGGTGTAACCTAATGAAGTCAGGTTCAATCAGGCAATTTATATATTTTTGACTTTAATAGATACAATAAATGTAGATGTAGAACCACATGAAGCACATTTTTGATATACAGAGAGTGAAAAACCACATTATATTGAGCCATTAATGGCCGCACATGTGTTTCCCATTAGAAAGGTCCTTCACAGACAAAGAGATCCTACAATAGCCATGTGTAGGTGTGCTGGAGACTGTTTACAATAAAATGTAAGATTTATGCATTTAGGTCCAAATCAGATTGAAAATCACCATTGATAATGCCAGATATAACAATCATTTACCAAAACTGATAATCGGATTTAGATTTACACTCTTAAAAATAAAGGTGCTTCAAAAGGTTCTTCAAGCGATGCCATAGAACAACCATTTTGGGTTCCGCAAAGAAACATTCAGTCAAAGGTTCTTTAAAGAACCATCTCTTTCTTACATTTTTATAATCCGAAGAACCTTCTTTCCCCACAAAGAAGCTTTTGTGAAACAGAAAGGTTCTTCAGATGTTAAAGGTTCTTTATGGAACCATTTAGACAAAAAGGTTCTTCTATGGCATCGTGAAGCACCTTTATTTTTAAGAGTGTAGAAGGTCAAAATAGTGGACAAGAAATAAAGGTGCTTCAAAAGGTTCTTCAAGCGATGCCATAGAACAACCATTTTGGGTTCCGCAAAGAAACATTCAGTCAAAGGTTCTTTAAAGAACCATCTCTTTCTTACCTTTTTATAATCCGAAGAACCTTCTTTCCCCACAAAGAAGCTTTTGTGAAACAGAAAGGTTCTTCAGATGTTAAAGGTTCTTTATGGAACCATTTAGACAAAAAGGTTCTTCTATGGCATCGTGAAGCACCTTTATTTTTAAGAGTGTAGAAGGTCAAAATAGTGGACAAGAAAAAAAAAAACCTTCTGGATTCACACTAAAGGGAAACAGACATCAAATTATTTATAAAGGTCTCAGGCATCCTACAGTGTAACTCTGAATGTAATACAGATGTAGACTTATAAGACTTGACATTTGTTTCCGTGCAGTTCTGTAATGATTTCAACAGTGTGGATAAACATGGTTTAGCAAGAGGAGATGAGAGTATCTTCAATATTTTTCAGCACATTGACCTTTGGTTGCTACATGTCTACTGTAATAATAACTTAAGTAGTGTGTTTGCCAGCAGGTTCCAGAACACTAAAGGGAAACAGACATCAAATTATTTATAAAGGTCTCAGGCATCCTACAGTGTAACTCTGAATGTAATACAGATGTAGACTTATTAGACTTGACATTTGTTTCCGTGCAGTTCTGTAATGATTTTAACAGTGTGGATAAACATGGTTTAGCAAGAGGAGATGAGAGTATCTTCAATATTTTTCAGCACATTGACCTTTGGTTGCTACATGTCTACTGTAATAATAACTTAAGTAGCGTGTTTGCCAGCAGGTTCCAGTAGCACTAAACCCCACTTCTCTCTGTGACACAAAACAGGCTGCCAGCGTCTTGCTCTGGGAGCAACATGCTGCTGGAATGTTTCGTTTGGGCTGCCAGCTGAGAAAGGGTACTGTGCACATATGTTTCCTACTCCAGCTCTGTTGGGCAGCTTTGAGACATCCCATCCCATCTCAGGACCGCTGCAGTGTACAGAAGCTCTGCTTACCATCCTCAAATGTTTCCAGAGTGTATGCGGTGATATAACAAGCACAGTAAAGCAAAATGGCAGGTTTAAACATCAGGCGTCTTTCCATTTAAAGTCATTACGGAAGCTCCAGCAGTCTCGTTTCGATTGCAGTGGTTGGTTGGGATCCAAAAATGGCAAGTCTGTTCTGATATAGGCTCATGTATGGGGGGAAAAAAACAATGCTAAATGTAAATAATAAAATGCAACGAACTATATAATTGTGAGTTGAGGATAACAAATTAAATAGGTTTTACAACTTTTTAACATTTGTATTGCTTTTAGTACATGTGTGCTAGCTTTAAGGTCATCTACTGTACATGTTAGTGTACCTTTAAACAGAAACTAGCAAAATTCACCTTTAGCACATTTATGCTATCCAAATTTGCAGTATTTTTCTATCCGGGAAAACATAACAACTGATGACTCATACTGCACTATACAGATTTTTGTCCTATCAGATGCTCTCTAATGAAGTTGTCCCTCCCACTAAACCCACTTAATCTGGCAACAATGATGACCATAGATATATTATTTATTTACCTTTTTCAAGTAATATTATATCAATATTACTATTTATGGACTTTTTTGTTACCTTCGTACAAAAAACAGTTTTGGTACTGTGTTGGATCTCTATTTGATGTCAGGGTCCTGAAGCAAAACAAACTATATAGCAATGTCTGTCTGTGGTTTGGACGTTTGTTTTGGTGACAATCAGGTTTTCAGTGTTGTTTACATATCTGGTGTTTTTAATATGCTTAAAGACAAACCATTCAGTCAACACCATTGCTGAGCATTTTCTCTTTAAAACTGCAGTGAACCAAAGACAATCTCAAACATGCAGTTTGAAAAATCTCTCTTTTCTTTATTCAAAGTTGATCTAGACATGTGGAATCTAAAGTTCTGGTAATCCTAAAAAAACTGTATCTCTGTATTCATTCTATGTGTCCTCAAGGTGCAAACCTTTTATTTTGATTGATTGATTTTTTTTAAAATTTTGTGTAGGCTATACTTTCCTTCTTTTTTGTTGTCTATTAATGTGTTTATAGGCCTATACCTATTTTTATAATTTTTTCAAAAATCGATTTTAAGCTGTTCTTGCCGTGATAATAGACCATTTACATCAATTTTATTTTTCAATATGTAAATGAATGATCCTATTTGGATCATAATCATCATCCTATACATTAATAAAACATTAATTTCATAACATTATTTATGCAATTTGTAAGTGCAGTGTAAATGCATGTACCAGTGCTAGAAATATGAAAATAAAACAAACAAAAAAAGTGTATAGAACCCTGCGTGTTTAATTAGGCCTATGCTTTTTTTTTTTAATGCAATGGCATGAAAAAAATATATTTAAACGTATATAAAAAATGTGTAATTTGTATTTGGATCATAATCATCATCCTATACATTAATAAAACATTAATTTCATAACATTATTTATGCAATTTGTAAGTGCAGTGTAAATGCATGTACCAGTGCTAGAAATATGAAAATAAAACAAACAAAAAAAGTGTATAGAACCCTGCGTGTTTAATTAGGCCTATGCTTTTTTTTTTTTTAATGCAATGGCATGAAAAAAATATATTTAAACATATATAAAAAATGTGTAATTTTATTAAAGATGAGTTTTTGACTCAAGCAGAAACAGGGAATGTGGAGAAATTATTTAGTCATGAATAATGGGAACAAGCAGACTTTTAAATTATCATCCGAGTGAGACTTTTAATTGTCACACATTAATCACAACATTATGACAATCCACCACATTGTGAATTCAGCTCAGTGAACTGACAAATTGGCTTGTAACAGACAGAGCAAACTACATTCAAGGGCACTTGCTAGTATATGTATAACTCTGTGGTTACAAAATGGTCATTTTTATTAAGAAATATGCAGACAGTGATCTTTGGTTCATCACAAAACATCTTTGGTATAATACAACAAATAATCTGCACAAGTTTACATTATAGATCATGGGAAATTAAGCCATAAAGTTGGTCTGTGTTTTTTTTATGTGCCCAAATAGCATTTGTTCCAGCTTAAACCATGCAAACATGCAATAACCAAATCATTACAAAACAATAAAAAGACATACAAAATGTTAACAAAAAGTCTTGAACTACTATTTGAATGAATATCCAAAACATTTGAATTGCCATAACAAATTGCTGTCATGAATTTGTGATATTTAGAAATCACCGCTGTTCATCCAAGGGTCTTTGGCACATGAAAAAAGTCACAATCTTGCAATGCTGCACTGTTTTCCATTTTCAACATTATGTACTTTGTTGCCTGGATTTTCTTAGCCTTTAATTATCTCTCCACTGTGTGTTTCCATCCTCTTGAAGTGGTGGAGGTTAAAATGAACTACAGTTTTACTTTGTAGCGCTATGTTTACTGGACACGAGACATTGTTCTGCTGCTATGACTTCTCAGGACCTTCTGGAAGAGATCATCTGTAATGTGGCAAGAAATATATTTAGATTCATTTGATTTTTCTCTTTCATTTTTTTCAGTGCAATCACATGCAAATTATGAAATATATCTGAGATGGGTTGTTAATTGCATTAACATGGAAAAAGGTTAGTGAACAATGCATACATACCATTTTTCATTACTTGAGTCCCAGCCTGCGATCAAAAATCGAGAAGTAGATATATTTGATTATTTTGACAATTCAAGCACAAAAAATATGCACAAAAAGCTAGCAAGCAAAGACGAAAGCAATTAAATATCAACACTGATCTACTAGTAAATAATAGTTGATGACATACTAACCCTCACAGCAGAGGCGCGTCTGATTGTTGAGCCTTCAGCCTGGTCACTCACAATTTTAGGAGCTAAAACAGAGTGGCACGTCACATTGTGATGAAGCGCTGAAATAAGATATTGTTTTTATCATAACGTTTAATAAAAACTGGTTTACGACTTACGCAGTGGCTTTATGATTACATCAACAGCATGTACAACGCCATTGGTAGCCATCAGATCAGTCTCGACAACAGGCACCCTGTTCACGTAAACGCTGGAGTTACGCTGCGAGAGATTAAAAGATCAGAATGAAATGTAAGAATTATCAGATGAAATCAGATTCATGAAAGATTGACATTTTAGTCATGCTTACATTATTCAAAAGATAAACTCATGTTATTTCATTTATGGTACACAAAACATCTTCCATGTGGAGTTTATATATAAACGATTTCTTGTGTGTGTTCCGCAGAATAACAGCATATTTGTGACCCTGGAGCACAAAAGCAGCCTTAAGTCGCTGGGGTATATTTGTAGCACTAGCCAAAAATACATTGTATGGGTCAAAATGATTGTTTTTTCTTTTATGCCAAAAATCATTAGGATATTAAGTAAAGATCATAATCAAGATATTTTGTAAATTTCCTACTGTAAATATATTAAAACGTAATTTTTGATTAGTAATATGCATTGCTAAGAACTTAATTTGGACAACTTTATTAATGGCGATTTTCTCAATATTTAGATTTTTTTTGCACCCTCAGATTCCAGATTTTCAAATAGTTGTATCTCGGCCAAATATTGTCCTATCCTAACCTATCCTTATTTACTCAGATTCCAGATGACGTATAAATCTCAATTTCTAAAAATGGACCCTTATGACTGCTTTTGTGCTCCAGCGTCACATATATATATTTAAATGACACAAGACTAATTAAATAATGATAGAAATGACCATTTTTGTGTGAACTGAGCATATAAATAAACACTACCATTCAAAAGTTTGGGGTCAGTAAGAATTTAAAAAAGACGAAACGAATGCTATTAATAGTGACAGCAAAGACATTTATCACATTTATGTTACAAATTGTTTCAATTTTAAATAAGTGCTGATCTTTCGAACTTTCTAGTTTTCAAAGCATTCTGAAAAAAAAGTGATTCTTGAGCAGCAAATCAGCATATTAAAATGATTTCTGAAGGATCATGTGACACTGAAGACTGGAGTAATGATGCTGAACATTCTGGAATAAATTAAAACCAGTTATTTTATAATGCAATCATATTTCACAATACTACTTTATTTTAGATCAAATAAATGCAGACTTGTTTCAAAAACATACCAACCCCAGACTTTTGAACAGCAGTGTACCAATATCACTTCTATTAAAGATAGAGAATCTAAAAAGCATTTCTGGACTCAATAATAAGATGAAATTGATTGTTGAGTACTGACAGTGCCTAACTCCAGTTTATCTCCTGTCAGGGGCTTCATTCTGGTATGTGAGGTCACAGCGCCGCTGACCAGGAACTCTTCACCAATGTGGTATCTCAGAAGGTTTGCCAGCTCCTTGGGGTCTCCTATGTACAAAATAGCAGGTATGTAGGTATATTCTGTACATACACAAACACTTATACTGATTACAGAGTGAAACAAATAAGACTAGTTAGTGTGTAATGAACATCTGCTTTTCTAACACATATGGTGACACAGGAGACATTACTCATGAGCTTGTTGAGGTCGGCGGGGGGCATTGCACTGAAAGCAGCATTGGTGGGGGCAAAGAAGGTGTAGGTCCCTTTTTTGTTCAGGAGCTCGGTCAGGCCTGCTCTCTGAATGGCGCCAACCAAAGTGCTGTACGGATGAAAGTTCATTAATGCACATTATTAGGAGTGTATCTTTAGGCGATAGAAGACAGTTAGACTGACAGTTCAGATTCCACCCAGGTCATTAGAAATCTGAAGAAATTACAGCATCGAGTTTGAACACGCAAGTACATGATCATTAGCAGCTGCAAATTCCCTTTCAATAAGACTGTGAAAACAATTACGCGTTTTTATAGGGTATTTTGTTTAAATCACCTCTGATGTGAGGTTAAATCTTTTGTACTCTCAAATACCTCTAGAATGGTTTAAATAGTCATAAGCACCTTTTTTAAAGTAAAAAAAAATCTTGTCATTCCAAACCAAGGTTATTTTTGAACTAAAACTAAAACCATAAAAAATAACTCTTTACTTGAAATAAAATAAACGCTAACTGAAATCATATATAATGAAATAATAATAATTTCGAATGAAATAATAATTCATATATTTTCAATTGAATTGAAATTTAGTTTGCACTAAACTAATAAAAAATGCACTGAAATAACAAAAGCTAAAACTGATATAGAAATGTATAAATATAGAATAAAATAATAATAGAATAGTAATATAGAATAAAAAATATAGACATATTTAAAAAAAAAAGGCAAAATAAAAAACTGGAAATATAAAAATAAAAAGTGAATCAAAATATTAATAAAAACTATAATAGTATCTCAGTGATACTAAAATAACACTGTGCCAAGCCCATACAGCTATATGTCTTGTGTGGAATACAAAAGGGGAATTTAAAAATGCTGTCTTGTTTCCAGATAATGAAAAGCACATGGCATTTGGGCTGTCAAGCTCCAAAAAAGCACTGTAAAAACATCATGGAATTAGACTGTACCACTCAATAGCTTTGGTTTGCTGGTGCCTTTTGACACCAAATGCAATTTGTTCACAACTGTCTTCTGACTAAATGCCATTCACATCAGTGGGGCCACATTTGATTCAACTTCAAGATGCACTTACGTCCTAGTACTGAATATAGAGTAGACAGCCATACTGGTTTGAAATGACATTCAGCTGAGAAATTGATACCAGAATTTATTTAAGACATCACTGAGGATTATCGTCAATGTGCTTACCTGAAACGATCATCTGCCTTCAGGACGTCCATGACAGTTCCCATGGGGGGTGCTAGGATCTGGTCAACGATGAACATATTTGCATAGCGGCCATTTTTGTCATGTGCAGCAATGCAGGCGTTCTCGATGCACAGGCTCTGCAAAGTGAAACGGTTAAGGTTATTGGTTATACAGATCAGCACATTTGTTTCAAAGCTCTCTTTTCTCACAAGACAGACGATGCATGAAGTGGACTGTGGAAAACGTTAAGGTGGTCCAAAGGAGAGGTATCCGGTGGTCTGTGAATTCCATTACAAAGCAGAAATGTGAGAGCGCAGACTGAACTATACCAGCCTCGCTGCCAGCTACAACATGGCTAGAAATAAAAAAAACGTGGCTCTTATGATGGATTGAGATGCTTTTCTCACAAGACAGACGATGCATGAAGTGGACTGTGGAAAACATTAAGGTGGTCCAAAGGAGAGGTATCCGGTGGTCTGTGAATTCCATTACAAAGCAGAAATGTGAGAGCGCAGACTGAACTATACCAGCCTCGCTGCCAGCTACAACATGGCTAGAAATAAAAAAAACGTGGCTCTTATGATGGATTGAGATGGGAAATGGGGAGTTTCATAATGCAAGTTGAGTCAAGAAGGATTTATTTCCTTCACCATTGTCATGAAAATGAAAAGTATTGATCTGTTGCTATAGGATTTTGTTCAGTATAGATAGATATCAATGCTTCATTTAAAAATAGTTGCTGGGACTTGGGTTTGTGTTGAATTATTCCCATATGTATAATTCAAGACTTACATTTCTGAACACAAACACTCTAAGTTTCAATCCACCAAGGGTCTCCAACTCCTGCCCATGGTAAAGGCTCTTAGAGGAAAACTTCTCCTTGAGAATGTGGTTTCTCAGCAGTTTCTTCAGGTCGGGTGTCATGGCCAAACTCTTGTCTGCATGCAAATGACACAATTAGTTATTTCAGAGTTTCTTAAGGCTCAGTTGCTGTGGTAGCTCAAAGAAAATGGAATGATCCAACCTTTAAAAGCATCGTTCAGTGGAGCTAATAAAGTCAAAGTCTCAAAGCCAATGAGATGATCAGTAAGACCGGCATCTTTAAAAAGCTTGGAGGCTGTAGTAACAACGGATCCCTCTACAAGCTCCAGGAGGGTCTTGGCTAAAAATAAATAAATAAATAAAAAACAGTACAACATTTAAATATATATATATTAATATATATACAACATTAATTCCATTTTCAGCAAGAAAATACATTTAAATATTTAAATGTACAAATATCATGTATTGCTAATTCATTCAAATGTAATATTTAAATGTACAAATATCATGTATTGCTAATTCATAAATATCATTGTGCTCTTTTTGCATCATCCTAAATTATTAGAACATAATAAAAAGTTCCTATTATCTGATTTTATGCCCTCAAAATAAATAAATAAATAAATCAGCATGAATTAATTTAGAAATGAATACATAGAAATATATATAATGTATATAATAGAATATGTGTAATCAAATTATTGTATGTATCAATTGTACTTTTGACGTATTTATCATTTTAAAATAAATTAACATGAAAAAATTGTGTCATGACCTTGACATTTAGGCTAGATTTACTAACAGCTTTCACCAGCGCAAACCCACTTTTGGCATTAACAAACTACTGTCAGGATTTACTAAAGGCATGCAGTGAAAAATTAGAACTGAAAAGGCATGGACAGTTATTTTTTATCCAGACCTTATTTGCATATGCATTTGTTGGAGTTTCCCTCTCAGAAGCAACATTTATGGTAGGAGAGCATTTAATGAATCATGCAAGTTTTACTAAGGTTTGAGCTAGTCAATTTGTTGGTTTTTGTGCCGTAATTTAGCAGCCAAAAAAGCATGTCTTAAACCAGATGCTAATTTGTGCTGCTCTTGGTAGATTGCGTTGGTCATTATGGAAATGATCCAACTGTGTTCTCCATTTCATGCATTGAACTTTCCACTCCCATCTGCGCTTTTATGGGATTGTGCTCTCACACTAATTTGCCCTGTTTAGTAAATCTGGCCCTAAGATCTTCTAAAGATCAAACCTGAGTCAGGGATAAGAAGTTCATTGACGTAGTGAATGACTCCATTGGTTCCAAGCTTGTCTCTCTGCGTGACGATGGCTTTGCCGTTGATGGTCATCTCTTCGCCATCGCAGCCGACTTCCAGCACGGTGCCCTGCAGGGTCTCCAGAGGTGTTCCAGCCACAATGGACTCAGAGCAGTGCAGGTTCTTCAGAATGTGGTAATTCAGCAGATCTAAAGTGGATGGAGACCAAAAAATTATGACCAAGTGACAACATCAGCACAACTGTGCTACTGGAGAAACCATGACAACTGTTCTGGAAACACAAAAAAAATTAAACCGATGTTGCAACATCTGGGAAGTTTATGAGGCTACACTTACATGAACTCAAACTCAACATGAAATCAAATTGTTCCTATATTTTTCTGCATGTTTCTGCTCTTATTATGCACAAATCTCAAGTGTACATTATTCCTAACCAATCTTTTAGCACAGTCTAATAGCCTGCTTGGATACTGAAACTATTTTCCTGCTTGGCTGACATTACGAACAAATCCCTCTTACTTTTCAGTGGCTTCTTCCAACCACCTGGCTCCATTCTGCTCTAAACAAACGCCTACTTTTCACAATCCAATCATTTCCCAATGGATAAAATTAAATCCCACTCACTTTTTTCTCATTGAATATCCAGTTTCACTCAGAAATGCATCATATTTGGAAGTAAAATGAAAATTGCTTCATGCTGAAAAAGAGCAAAAGACCTTTGAGAGCAACAGGGTCTCCCAAAATTCTGGTCAGCGTGTTTGGAGGAATCTTCTCAAAGGCTTCATTGGTTGGAGCAAAGATGGTGTAGGAACCCTCGTTCTCCAACAGATTAGTGAGGCCAGCGGCAGCAACCGCAGTCTAAATGAAAAGCAAAGGAGGTCGTTCAATGAACTTTGCACTCTTTATACTACTAAATGCCTACTGAACCAGCAAATTCCCTCAATAACGATATAAGATCTACCCGTAGAGTGTCCAGGTCATCATCGTTGTCAATCAAAGAGTTGACATTATTGGTAATGGCGGTGATGACTCTGTCAACAACATGCACAATTCCATTGGTGGCATGCTGGTCTGTCTTCACAAGCCTTGCACAGTTCACTGTAACAATCTGCAACAAAACATATGATTGGTAAAGTACACAAAACCTCACAGCAAATCATTTGGAATATGCACTAGTTGACACAAATCTTAACAGCATTAAGCAACCATAGAGAAAGTAAACAACATATTTCCATTGAGAACATCTAAACAAGACTCTTGTTGGTCCAAGCAGCACTGATGGTTTCAACCAAACTGGACTTACTCCATTAGAATAATGGTGGATATGAACATCAAAGTCCTGATACATGGAGGGGAACGAAGCACCATGCTTAAGATCGTCAGAAGTCAAGCGTTTGTTGATCATGTGGTAGTGCAGAGCGTTGAGGAGCTCAATGTTGACGTTGCTCACCAAGGCATCCAGAATTTCCTACAGCACATTTTGAAATGACATCTTGATATTTTTGCTGTTTTTACAGTTATAATGGTTTTTGGGAACTCTGCCTTGCCTAAAATGACAGGAAACTCTTTATTTTTTCTACATGATCCATGGAGTGGCAACTCACAGTGGGAAGTGCAGCCCAAGCCTCATTGCTTGGAGCAAAGAATGTGAAGCTGCCGGGACCTTCGATCTCCTCCTGCAAATTCGCTCTTTCAGAGTACATCTTGGTAGTAGTGGCTCCAACCACACCCAAGGTTTTATAGATGTTCACCAGAGGTAGAGCTTTGAAAAATAAATCCATTTTTTATTGTTTTATCATCATAACAAACCTCTTTTCATGCACACAATTTATAATTACGTACCTGCTGGACAGCCTTTTTCTCCAATCACCTTCTCATAACCAGGACAGCACTCATAGCTGACCACCCTACAAAGAAATGTTCAAAACATCATTGGGTTTCATAGAAGATTCTGTACAGATCCCATCAGAAATGGGAGTTCTTCAGGAACTTCTGCAGGAAATCAGGTCTATATTTCTCTCTTTATTACTGTGAGGGCTGAAGGGCTGTGACAACCAACACACTCCTCGATGCGTTTTAAAGTGCATGGCTTAAGCTATACTGTACTTCTTTTTATTTTGTGCCAGGCATTTCCATGATAAATAAGGTCTGTGCTCGAGTTGGTCTTAGAGGGTCATAAAATCTAATTTCCTTTGGTAGCTGAAGAATCCAGAGGTACGGTATGGGCCAGGGAAACTCCTGAGAGGGAACTCTAACACCAGCAGTCCTGCCAATAAAAACAATGGGAAATTCCTAGGAACCACCATGCAAAGGTGCAATAATTGGGATACTGAAGATTGACATATTGCTTTCCTCAGACGTTTCCTTTTCTGAAAAATTTTATGATCTCTTACTTATGCATTTAATGTTTATATGCATAATAACTTTTTATCAGTTCACTATTACTAACTCACTACTAAAAAGGGTTGTTTTTCCAAGAAATAAACGTTGGATTATTTCCTGAGGGTAAAACTCGGTTTTACAATGACACAGTGCTTGTATCGAGACTAAATAATGACTACTAAGTCTCATCTCAATCTCAACAAATTGTTAGCATACTATCTTGAGTGACCCACAGCATCTTAGACGGTGATAGAGTGGAAAACTAGAAGGCAAATCTAAACAAAGGCAACAATCCTAACATTCAGGCATGGGACAGACTTGTAAAACACACGGAAGAGGAAAGCAGATTGAACTGATTATCAAAACAGATGGTAACTCAACTCCTGTTTGTCCTCTGCCAACATAAGCAAAGTTGGTAGCCATGGATTTCTGACAAAATAAACAGCTAGGCCGCATAAGTTACATATTGTGCACTTTCAAGTGGTGAGACAAGCGGTTCCAAGAAGCATTGTGAAAACTGTATTATGTTGAAATCTATATTTAGCGTGTGGGTGGTCATCTGATTAATCATTTTGCATCTTCTAAAACGTCTCACTTCCTTATATCAGAAGTGACAATATAATTTCCCAGACAACTTCTTCTTAAACGGAAGATAAGGCATAAATGGTTATCATATTTAAAAGGTTTGCTGAAATCATCCAATCATATCATCACGATTACA
>NW_015505429.1:226147-231147 GCF_001515645.1 Sinocyclocheilus grahami | reverse complement strand
TAGACGGACAGACAGACAGACAGACAGACAGATAGATAGATATATTTCTGTATTAAGATATCTGTGGTCACTCACGTTGGTTTGCCACATATTTTGCGGTGATACCATTGCTTGCAGTTGGTGAAGTACTTCTTATCAGTTCCTTGAATCTTCTGCATAGCACAAACATTGGGGCTGCAACACAAATCAAATCAACACAGCTTTCTTTAAATGTTCCTAACATGCACCAAATGCTCAATGCATGCTGCAGGACTAAAGAAGAACAAGTTTTTCAGTGATGTTGGGAAAATGATCGGTAGGGTTGCATATAGAAAATTGAATGCACACATTAGTTATCTGCCTTTATAATAATCAATGAAAGAATCAAGAGTAAGATCCCTGCGGAACAGCTCTTACCCATGAGTTCTTCCTCTTATCCTGCTGTGCTGAAGAACCGCTTGATACGGGGTTTTCGCGGCGAAACCTGTCGCGATTAAGGTGATAGCCAGAGCAAACAAAGTTAAGCGCTTCATCTCGCGTCCCTGCAAGCGCACTCCAGAGCGGCGCCGCGTGCGGCAGAGTCCGGCTTAAATACTGAGACCCCGGCGCTCAGGGAGGGGCTTGCTTGAGACGACCAGAACTCACACCAGGAAAAAACTCTGATGCATGTTACTGGATTATAACACTCAATAGAATAACTCACTATTAAAGTTTATAATATACTGTAGTTAAAGTTTATAATATACTGTAAACATGTTATACTGCTAGAATTATTTAAGATAGTTAAACCGACAACTGTGCATAATTGAGTGCAAAATGAAAGTAAAATGAAGTAAATATAGCCTATAGCTTATATATAGCCTTTTCAATACTATTCTTGTGTAGCCTATGTAAAAGTACAGTAGTAGCTTATCATTAAAAATAGTCGTGAAAATGTGTATTATTCTAAATATGGTCATAATACATTGAAAAAAAAATGATGATAGCCTACTTGATTTCTTTTTTTTTATTTTGATGATTTTAATGAATTTGTCGAAATTGCAATCAGATAAAAGAAATTCTCTCAATAGCTTGCTCTAGTTCACTATTAATTTATAGTCACGATTTCTAGATTTTTCTTTAAGTACAAATAAATGTAATAACCATGAGGTAAAATGAGCTCATCAACATTCAGTGAATATGAGCTGCCATATGGGTTAAACGTGTAACCCCTGCTGGGTAAAATAAGCAAACCAGCATGTGTCCTCTCCTGTATTTACCCAGCAGTGCATTTAAAAAAAACATTTGTGATACCTTGATAATTCACCATATTTTAATTGCACTATTAGAATTCTTAATTAGAATAGGGTACTGTAGCAATTGTTAAAATCTCTTGGTTTGCGTGCTTGCTGTGTGTAATTGACCTCAATTCTGACCTCACACATCTGAACACACCTATTCTGGAACTATAATATTACCTGATAAACTTCACCAAAACCTCACTTGAACAGTCATATGTTTGGAACATCAAAATACTTCAAAAGCACTTTTACTTTCAGCATTAATAAAACACGTATGTCTGGTTTAGGTGTGCTTAGACTTTTCAAAACATCGGCACTCAATTTCAACACAAAGAATGTCTTTTTAATATTTGATTTGATTTGATTAAACTGGCATGTAAATTGATTGATTGATCTTTTCTTCTATTTCCCCTACAAAAGCAGCACAAATGGCATTTGTACATCAAATCCATTACAGAATGCCTTACTGCTACACTTTTCTTTCAAATTTGTTTCCAATAAGCATTTAACTGTACAATAAAAAGGTCAAGTTTCCAATCCAGCTGAAGAAATGGGATGATTAAACACTTGATGTTTCTCTTGGATGTTTAAAAATAACATTTAATTCCATCAGTTACATTTTTAAGCATTAGGGAGTTATGTGGCTAGTTGCATAATCAAATCCACTACTGTAAACTAATAAATAAGTGAGAAACTCATAATTAAATAATGTTGATACAGCAGATTTTGCCAAAAATTCAAGAGATGATCTAAAATAAACAATGTGTCAACGGTATGTTTGGACAGGCTATTCTTTCTTATTTTCTTTTACAGTAGGGTTGGCATGTGCGTGGTCTATTTTGAGGGTACCCTATAAATCTAGCAGCAGTGGTTAATGACCGCTCCTCATATCCTCTAGACCGGCCGATGCTCCATTAGCTGTGTGGTATTTAAAGAGGTGATTCCTCCTGAGTGGCTTGAGGAGGGATTTTCCCTTGTTGTGCTGCATGTGCATTAAAGCCTTACTTTTATATTACGACTTTGTTTTTGAAGTTTATTGAATAACAGGAATGTCTACTGAGTTCTACCTGAACCATAATGGAGTTATTTTCCGATCTTGATGTTCTTTCCTTGTATAAAAGCAGCAGGGATCCAGGACGCTGCATGTTACGGTAGACATTTATGATGCAGATGCATGCCACGTCAAATATCATATCATATATACAGCCTGGCAAACATGGACATGAAAGCCATCGGCCTCTAAACCATGGGTTTAAATTAATCTTTTGCACTTTGTTTTGCAATTAAGTTGATGAATTATTTCTGAATGTTCTATGATTTTTTTTCTTGGTTATGTGGGCATTAAAGACAACATTAAGGGGAATATTCCATTATATTATTTTGAAAACATAATGGGAATGTTACTTTTGAATGTTCTGTAAAGCATCAATATTTCATAAAAACGTTATATGGACAATATATAATTCGTGTTTTTTTTTTTTTATTGTTTTGCTAATGTTTCAATAACAACGAAGACCAGGGGCAGTTGCGTAAACTGCTTAGACTACACTCTAAAAAATGCTGGGTTAAATACAACCCAGTGCTGGGTAAAATAGGGACAAACCCAGCAATTGGGCTGTTTTGACTCAGCGGTTGGGTTAAATGTTTAACCCAACCTTCTGGATAGTAACCCAACCGCTGGTTCAAAACAACCCAATTGCTGGGTTTGTCACTATTTTACCCAGCACTGAGTTGTGTTTAACCCAGCATTTTTTTAGAGTGTAGTCTTAAAAAGTTAGTCATCTAATTAGTTTTCTTCAAGACTGGTCATAATTATTTAAAGTCAGTTACAAAAAGGTAGACTGGCCCAATCTGAATCAGAAAAGTAAGGCCCCTGATAACTTTGAATGAATGTTCTATTAATGTTACTGAGAGAACCTTTCCAAATGTTAGCCAAAGTTGCCTGATAGATGAGAATAACTTACCTGATAATCACATGTTGAGAAACTTATTTCGATTTGATTCTAAGATCAAAGAGGAAAATATCAAACATTCTGATCACAGACATCCTCTGGAGAACCATTTGTAACCTTTTGCAACAAACCTCCCAATCTGTTACTTCAATCTCCCTTTTCATACATAATAAACATAAATCTTTCTTGTTTCTACTGTTTTTGAAATTTTACACAATACAAATCCAGTCTCCAATTCTTATCTGATGTTAAAAGCATTTCAGTGAATGACATCTGTTTAATGCGTTGTCAACAAACAAGAACATCTCCAATGAAAAGTGTTTAATCTTCAGTAAAAAAAAAAAAAGACTCAACATTGATTGACAGACTAATTTACTCACTATTTTGTATTTGTTATTTCATGTCAGAAATGAAATACGGCCCATTACCTCGTTGAGGTCTGTTTCTTCTATTACTTTTTATGGCCATGTCCAGGAGTTGCCATGGGGCCTAGTGTTAAATGTTCAGCTCGGCTTCATCCAGGGAAGAGCACATTCCTCTGCTCTGAAACCGCCAGAGGGAGAAGGAATACCCATTTGCCCTTTGAATTTTGATACCTCAATGCTTCAGATGCCCAGTAAACAAAAAAGTGTGAAAGTGGAATTTTTACATTCCATTTGATATCAGTCCCATTGGGCCTCATTTACGAAACGAACGTACGACAGAAAATTGTGCGTAGCCTACGGTCGTTTCAACGCAAAACTTGGAATTGATCAATATGGACGTGAGCGGTGGCTGCGATCAAATCTCACGTCTGGTCTCAGCTCGTGTGTACGCACGTTTTTGAGTTACCTGAACTTGCGCGCAGCATACAGTAAATACAGTGGAGAATTGTAGAATGAGCATTTTGTTCATTTTTATTTTCCTGACCGTCAAATGAAGCTCATTAGTCGATCGTTAACCAGTAAGATTAGAATGTATTTTTTTTTTGGTTTTATACAGGGCATAGCTTTATATGCGCGAATAGCAGCATGAACAAGACCATGAGAGCCCGGTCTCATGAAAATGCGTATAAATAGAACGCCAAATAAAAACGAAAACTCGTGGTATTGATACGCAAAAATTGGCTTTGGCGTGCATATGATACGCATGTGTTTGGCGTGCATATGATACGCATGTGTTTTGGCGTGCATATGATACGAAATTTGTTGGCGTACATATGATACGCAATTTTCGCGTACATATGATACGCATCTACCCCACAACCCTAAACCTACCTATCGCGTAGCATATACACGCCAAAGTCTATTTTTTACGGTGGGCGAGAAGTGCTAAACAAATCACAATTCTAAAAACAAAATAACAAATTACAAATGCAAATGCAAGTCTAAAAAGCAAAATAACAATTCAGAAAGCACAACAACAATTCAGAAAACATTATAACAAGTCAGAATACACAATGACAAATTCGAAAACAAATTAACAAGACACCCCGTATTTTTTATTCCAGAGTAAGGGCAATTCATACAATACATTTAAACTGAGCTACTTTAATACCATCTCCGAACTTTCTACCAGGACTCTGCTGTTCTTCGGCTGGTTCTTCTCTGTATACGTTGATTGACAGATGTCTCGTCCAGTCAGCGGTGAGTAATCCCAAACCAATGGCGCGGTCTTAAACTATACCTACCTCTTCCGGTTTGTCTGATTTGTCGTTGTGTTTTCTGACTTGTTATAATGTTTTCTGAATTGTTGTTGTGCTTTCTGAATTTGTTATTTTGTTTTCAGAATTGTGATTTGTTTAGCACTT